>NC_051862.1:80003839-80363839 GCF_015732765.1 Culex quinquefasciatus | reverse complement strand
ATTTTAGAATTTTAGAATTTTAGAATTTTAGAATTTTAAATTTTAGAATTTTAGAATTTTAAATTTTAGAATTTTAGAATTTTAGAATTTTAAATTTTAGAATTTTAGAATTTTAGAATTTTAGAATTTTAGAATTTTAGAATTTTAAATTTTAGAATTTTAAATTTTAGAATTTTAGAATTTTAGAATTTTAGAATTTTAGAATTTTAGAATTTTAGAATTTTAGAATTTTAGAATTTTAGAATTTTAGAATTTTAGAATTTTAGAATTTTAAATTTTAGAATTTTAGAATTTTAGAATTTTAGAATTTTAAATTTTAGAATTTTAGAATTTTAGAATTTTAGAATTTTAGAATTTTAAATTTTAGAATTTTAGAATTTTAGAATTTTAGAATTTTAGAATTTTAGAATTTTAGAATTTTAGAATTTTAGAATTTTAAATTTTAAATTTTAGAATTTTAGAATTTTAGAATTTTAGAATTTTAGAATTTTAGAATTTTAGAATTTTAGAATTTTAGAATTTTAAATTTTAGAGTTTTAGAATTTTAGAATTTTGGAATTTTAGAATTTTGGAATTTTAGAATTTTGAATTTTGAGAATTTTGAGAATTTTGAGAATTTTGAGAATTTTGAGAATTTTGAGAATTTTGAGAATTTTGAGGATTTTGAGAATTTTGAGAATTTTGAGAATTTTGAGAATTTTGAGAATTTTTGAGAATTTTTGAGAATTTTTGAGAATTTTTGAGAATTTTTGAGAATTTTTGAGAAGTTTTGAGAATTTTTGAGAATTTTTGAGGATTTTTGAGATTTTTTGAGAATTTTTGAGAATTTTTCAAAAGCTTTGAGAATTTTTGAGTATTTTTGAAAAATTTGAGAATTTTTGAAAATTTTTGAAAATTTTTGAGAATTTTTGAGAATTTTTGAGAATTTTTGAGAATTTTTGAGAATTTTTGAGAATTTTTGAGAATTTTTGAGAATTTTTGAGAATTTTTGAGAACTTTTGAGAATTTTTGAGAATTTTTGAGAATTTTTGAGAATTTTTGAGAATTTTTGAGAATTATTGAGAATTTTTGAGAATTTTTGAGAATTTTTGAGAATTTTTGAGAATTTTTGAGAATTTTTGAGAAATGAAACTGTAAGGTCAAAAAGGACCCGATTCCGTTTTTTCAATAAATTTTTTAGAATTTCAGAGTTTTTTTTTTTAATTCTAGAAAAGTCGAGGAACAATAATATTGAAATTTAATTTGGTGTTCTCTTTCGCAGTCTACGGCTCGCAGTTGCACCGTGAGTTCGGCAAACACCTTCACGGATCCGACTGCTGGCGGAGATTCTGGCGACATGTTCCAGGTGGACGGTCTTCTAGTGGAGGCCACCCCGCTCAAGTCGATTCTCGAGGTGAAGTTCAGCGGTCAACCTCCAGGACTTCTGGTGGTACGCGAATCCGCTCAAAGGACGTGCCAGCTCGTTACGTGACGCTGGAAATCAGCCGGATCGACGACCCAAGCACGCTGCACCGGTCTCAGCACCTCTATCCGGGTGGCCCCGCCGCCGACGTCACCGAACACGAGAAGGACCTGTACAATCAGTTGCCGCGGTGCCGGCCACAAATATTTTGGCAAGTAGAGCAGCAACGATTGCATTTCGGCCACGCCACCTTCTTTACATACTGCTAGCACCGGGAATCACGTCACGTAACATGCCAACGGCGGCACCGACGCCCAGCAGTAACCTGCTGCCCCGCGGACATCCAGGACGACCAGATCAGAACAATCGACGACTGATAGAATCAAAATTCCGTAGTAAACCACTCACACAATTGCTTTGATTTTGTTTTGAATTATGCATAAATAAATAAAAACATTGAAACCTTTTCTTCTTCTTCTTATTACCATCCAAAATTTGAAAAGCAACGGTCAATTCAAAGCAGTAAATATTGTAGTGGCTGCGTGCTGCGTACTTTTGGCAGGCATGCGTTACGGCGTTACGTTTGCGATATCGAAAATCACCGTTTGCGATATTGGAAGCAATGCTTCCTGCTGACGGGTGTGAACGGAGGTTTGCGATTGGTAGAGCAAATCGGAAGCAAAGTTTGCGATTCCGCAAACCGGATTTTGTTCCGTGTTGAAGCCGTTGCATCGTATCAAAAAGTGGTCAAAGAGAAACTTGTAGGAAATTTGACGGGCTTTCCGAAAAAATACACTGTAAGAAAAAAACTCGCCACTTTCATGAGATTTTTTGATTTTTAAGTTTAAAAGTCAAATTTGATGTTGAGCCCAAATAGCCTAAAATGTTACAAAAAGACTCACGAAAAATGCAGGATGGAGCAATTCACCTAAAAAATTACAAAAATCATTTACTGAAACTGATTTTTTATAAAAGTGCTCTAAACGTCAAAATTTTCAAAAACTGAACTCGAGAGTCGATTCTCCAGACAATTTTACATAAAAGTCTCCATATTGATCATGGTCCTAAGTCCAATCCTTTTGAAGTTACAGCGGTTTTAAAAATAAAAATGTTGAAAAAAAAAAAGGTTTTTTGATGGTTTTTGGCAATTTCTATATGACAGGCTTGATTTATCAGTCTCGAAAATATTTTTACCAGAAAGCTCGTCCAATTTCCCATAAGTTTGTCTTTGACCACATTTCAAATGGATGTATGGGCTTACAGATATAAGCTAATTAACTATCCAGGTTACTATACTACACTGAAAAAATATTATGTTTTCAGTTATGAGCAATGTAATTAGCTTATATCTGTCATCTGTGTCATAGTAGTTTAAAAGCAATTCACTCCTTCTTCAAACATCGATTATTTTTTTATATTTTTATTTCGATACTATGTGAGTACCTTTTCTATGCAAAAAAAAAATACACATTTGCTAATTCATTGGTCCAAGTCTTTTTAGATTTTTGACAGATTTTGATAACAATAGATTATTTAAATATTCAAAATCTGTATCTTGAGAACGATATTTATAAACAATCTTTATGTCTATGGCAACAAAATTGACCAATTTCTATGCGACTTGTCAAAAAAAAAAAAATTTTTTTTGAATATGTTTAAAATGACCAAAAATGCATCTTCAAAGCTCTGCCACGATTTGATCAACATTTATTTGGAAACGATCAAAATATTTTTTTTGAAATAGTTTGAAAAATTTGATATAATTTTTAAAGCAAAATCAAATTTGTAAATTTGATATCGTGCATAGTTTTCAAGTTACAGCCACTTATTGACCAAAATAAGTGTTTATGGGGCTATTCAAATGTTAGATCGACATGATTTTTTTAAATCTCTTTGTAATATTTTTTTTTTTAAACAAGCAAAAATGTAAGATAGTTACATTTTTAAGCTGTCCCTTAAATAATATAATTATTTATTTTTTATGTTTGCTTTTCTTTCAAAGGCTGTATTCTAAAAACCATTGATCACATCTTCAATGTTTTTTAGGCAAATGTGTTAGAAATTTTATGTTGCTTTAGAAAAAATGGCGATGGTATTCGGTGCAATTTTTTTTCGCAGGTTATCTTCTTTATTGAATGTTTATCTCTTTCTTATGTTTCTCAACGTGAGACATTTGTTTCTCCTAAATCATTTTGCCGTTTATAAATCTCTGCTCAACTCACCCAATTTTTAAAACCATATTTAGGCCGTTGCAAATATTTTTTAAAAATTATTGGTCCGAAAAATCAGGGGGCAAAATTTTTTTTTTCAAAAATCTTCAAAATTTTAATAAAAATAGAATTCAAATCAACTTAAAACAATCTAAAACGCATTTTTCTGCATTTATAATCATATTTAGCATGTTTGAACCGGATTACAAGTATTTTGATTTTTTATAAAATTCCAATGTACAGCACTGCAAAAACTTTTTTTTTTGCAAAAAAAAATTTCGTCAATGCTTTGATATTTTGGAAACTAATGATTTCAAAAGAACTGGGCAGGTGTAAAATGCATTTTTAAACATTTTCTTCATTCAAATGTTGAAACCATGGCTCGTAAATTCAATGCCACCCCCCTCCCCCCCCTCTTCGACTTTGGTCAGAGTCAAGGGACTTAAACTTCAAAAAAATATTTGCAACGGCCTTAGAAAATCTAAAATTTGTCAAAATTATTTTGAAATAAACTTTTATTTGTTTTATTGAAAACGGTTGACTTTGTTATAATAAAAAAAATTGTGCGGGTGAATAAAAAAAAAACGTTTCTTAATCCACCATTAGGTGGGTGGTGCCTTCCTCACATTTACAAAGTAATAATGAAAATAAGTTTATGAAAAAAATATATACCTGATACAGACTTTTCCAGAAAACATGCAGACTCTCATTTGAAGCAATGTGGAAACCGGGCGTTTCGCATCTGGCGCGACTCTCGCACGTAAACAAAAAGACACGGCCTTTTGAGGTTAGGCAAAAAATCACCCTTTTTTGTATCTACAAAAATCTTTTTCTTGGCATAACTTTATAAATACTTAACTAAACAGAATAAAATTTAATAGGGTCTTAGGGGACCCTAAAACGAACAGAATAAGGCGGATCCGGCCAAAATCGGTTCAGCCAGTTCTGAGATAATCGTGTGGAAAAAAAATCATGTCTACACACATCCCCACAGACATTTGTTCAGAATTTGATTCTGAGTCGATAGGTATACGTGAAGGTATATATAGGAGTCGTATTTAAGAAGTTCATTTTTCGAGTGATTTAAAAGCCTTGCCTCAGTGAGGTGAGTAAGGCAAAACAATGCATATAAAGTAAAGATTAACTCGCTTTAAATTGAGCTTTGATTTATTTTATCAACTAAATTTTCACAACCAGACAACTAAATGATTAACCAAATTCTTTAAAGCTTTTGTAAATTACTGATTCCTTAAAAAAATGCTGGAATACCTGTATGGATTTCGTTATATTAATCTTACATGGAAAAAGGTCAATTCCCAAAATAGTGAATTGTGTTCTTGAATTTGAGAACCACGTTCATAGTGCAAATGCTACATACTCATGAATAAATTTCTTTGTGAATTCACGATTACAGATAGTTTACTCTTGGGTTTACCGGTCTAAACTTTAACAATTTTTCAACTGCTTATTTAGGTAAAAAAAGCTTCGGGTGAATTGTACGTAGATAACAGTTTATATTTAAACAAGAATTTTATATTTTTAAAGGATTATCAACTCATTTTTTCATTTTAGGGTAATTCTCTACCAAGGGGTAACTTTTGTCCCTGATCTCGAATCCGAGGTCCGTTTTTTGATATCTCGTGACGGAGGGGCGGTACGACCCCTTCCATTTTTGAACATGCGAAAAAAGAGGTGTTTTTCAATAATTTGCAGCCTGAAACGGTGATGAGATAGAAATTTGGCGTCAAAGGGACTTTTATGTAAAATTAGACGCCCGATTTGATGGCGTACTCAGAATTCCGAAGAAACGTATTTTTCATCGTAAAAAACACTTAAAAAGTTTTAAAAATTCTTTCATTTTCCGTTACTCGACTGTAAATTTTTACGGAACATGTCATTTTATGGGAAATTTAATGTACTTTTCGAATCTACATTGACCCAGAAGGGTCAATTTTTCATTTAGAACAAAATTATTCATTTTAAAATTTTGTGTTTTTTCTAACTTTGCAGGGTTATTTTTTAGAGTGTAACAATGTTCTACAAAGTTGTAGAGCAGACAATTACAAAAATTTTGATATATAGACATAAGGGGTTTGCCTGTAAACATCACGAGTTATCGCGATTTTACGAAAAAATGTTTTGAAAAAGTTACTTTTTGCGTTTCTCTTCGTTTCGTCGTCCGTGTCTGTCGCGGGTGACCATGAACGGCCATGATCAACGCACGGCGTGTTTTCTAGAACAACCTTATCAGGAAAAAATAGTCATCGCCACTTTCAAATGTGTCTTATAGAAAATTTTCTCAGCTTTCCAATGCTTCTAAAAGCGAAATGTTTCATCGGGAAATTTCTGAGATATCTCTATTTTAAGTTTTTTGATTTTAAATTCCTTTATTATTCATAGGAAACTTTATACTAACAGTTCAGAAAACTTATCAAATGATGTGTTTCATGAGTCATTTACTCATCAAAATGTTTGCACATTTTGATGAGTAAGACAAGAAACAACTTTGTAGAAGGTTACAATTTTGAAATTTTTGATTTGTCTAAGTTATTGAATATATGGGACTTATTCAGAAATTTAAATCATAAAACAGTGTAAAAATGTATGTTTTACAAGAATTATTTGATTATTACATATTTTTGTGTACAAATATCACGTGCCTACTCTGATTTAGCTTGTTCAACCGAAACATTGGCTGGTTTGTGATTATTAATGGTATTATTGAATTTTAATGAATAAATTTGATATTTTCTTAAGCAAACATTAACCAGGAACATAAATACAAATATGATTTGAAATCGAAAATGTACTACATATTACTGTAGCAAGCTTCAAAAGTCATATTTTCATGAGTATAAAATAAAGATAAAATTTTATAAAATGTTTTCTGTAGAAAATGCACTTAAAAGTAGCAATAAAACTTGAGTCTTCCAATTCAGAATTCTGAAAACACCGTCACAAACATTTATTTTTGTTTGAACAAAAATTATATAGTATTTTAACAAAAAAAATCTAACAGAAACTTTGTTTCCAAACTATTTGAACAAAAATCAAGACATATATATTTTTTTTAAGATGAGATTGAAGATGAGAGTCTTATAAACTTTTAAAATATTGCTAATTCCTTGATCATTTAATACAAAAAAAAACTGAAACAATCATTTCATACTAATGAAAAGTGTTTCTCCTAAAGCTAGCAACAGTAATTTGCAGTATAATTTCGAGTATAAAACATGTTTTGTATCCATGCTACTAGTTAGTGTTTAATTAAGGAAATATGATATTTATTCATAGAAATCTTGTAATACCCTATCAATCTCAAACCTGTAGAAATTTCGGTTGTATCAGCTAATTCCAAGCTGAATCAGAGCAGACCAGTGTTATTTGTTTACAACAATTATGTTATAATCTATTTGTTCTTGTAAATATAATATTTCAATACGGTTTTATTATTTTAATATTTGAATAAATCCCACATATTCAAAAATTCGGTTAAAACTTAATTTTCAAAATGATTAGCGGTTTGCAACATTCTACAAAGTTGTTTCTTGTCTTATTTTGCACATTTTGGTCATTAAAATACACATGAAACACATCATTTGACAAGTTTCCTGGACTGTTATTTAAAAATTTCCAATAAATGATCAAGGATTTTAAAAGAAAAAACTTAAAAAAGAGATATCTCAGAAATTTCCCGATGAAACATTTCGCTCTTAGAAGCATTGGAAAGCTGAGAAAATTTCCTATAAGACACTTTTCAAAGTAGTGATGACTATTTTTTCTCCTTAAGGTTGTCCAGAAAACACGCCGTGAACGACGACCAACATTTTCAAAACTTGTTTTCGTAAAATCGCAATAGCTCGTGATGTTTATTAGCAAACCCCTTATGTCTATATATTAAATTTTTTGTAATTGTCTGCTGCTCTACAACTTTGTAGAACATTGTTACACTCTAAAAAATAACCCTGCAAAGTTAGAAAAACACGAAATTTTGAAATGAAAAATTTTGTTCTAAATGAAAAAATGTTACGATCTCACTAGGTTTTTTTGGCCAAATTTTCCCTAGTATTTGACTATTTGCATTTAAAGAACCTTCTGTTACCAAGCGGTAAATGAAAAAAGAAATAGTTGCAAGGAACGCCATATCTCTATGAACCAGCCAATCACACAAGATGTAAAATTGTTATTTCGGTAAATAAAATTAATTGAATTGAAAATTTAAAATGAAAAAATTACCCTTCTGGGTCAATGTAGATTCATATTAAATTTCCCATAAAATGACATGTTCCAAAATTTTTTACAGTCGAGTAACGGAAAATGGGAGGATTTTTAAAACTTTTTTTGTGTTTTTTTTTCGATGAAAAATACGTTTTTTCAGGATTCTGAGTACGCCATCAAATCGGGCGTCTAATTTTACATAAAAGTCCCTTTGACACCAAATTTCTATCTCATCACCGTTTTAGGCTGCAAATTATTGAAAAAGACCTCTTTTTTCGCATGTTCAAAAATGGAAGGGGTCGTATCACCCCTTCGTCACGAGATATCAAAAAACGGACCTTGGATTCGTGATCAGGGACTAAAGTTACCCCTTAGGACAAAGTTTCACGCATATCGAAGGGGGGTCGGGGCAACTGCTGTGTGAGTTGGCGGAGAATTACCCTTTAACAACAATCTTAAATTTCAAACATAATTATAAGTTTTTTTAATAATGAAATTTTTCGGTTTTTTAAGCTTTACTTTTTTAAGCCCATTTAAATTCAATCAGAAACTTTCTGATTTAAGTACCTTTCCCTTCCAACAACCGATAAATTGTTAACATGAGAAGAGGGTGGAATGTTATCCTTAATAGAGAAATAAACCCAGCCTAAGCTACAAAGCCTCAAACTTATAACACGGTTTGGTCCCGTTAGAACAAACCCCCTATACAGAGGCCCTTCAACCGACTGAACCTTCGAGATAACATCCTGGCAACATTTACCTTTCGGTCATAAAATAATTCATTCCGTGATATGTGACCAGAGGTTTTCGTCGTCGTCGTCGTCGCAACCTTTCTTGGAACTAGTTTTAGCCCGCAACAACTTCTGTCTGGTCTGGTAGCTTGTAATAAAAAATGGGAGAAAGCTATAAAACGGATCCTGCCCACCTCGGCAGCAGCGGTTGAGGGTCCTGACCAGAACGACGACGATTCCGAGGTAGCTGCCGCTTCTGGGTTAGAACTTTCCGATTGCTCAATCACGATGGGAGGGCCTCTTCGTAAGCAAATAAAGCCCCGGGTTGAGAAATTTTATGATGTTTGAGAGTAAAAATTTTCGAGGCTGCCGTTTGATCTTATCCTTCCCGAAATTACCTTTTTCTCTCTGTATCTCTTCGAGCTTCGATTGAAGTTTCGTACCTTTCTTGTTGTGCTGTTGTTTCCGTAAAGAATACCGATATTGCCGTAAATAAAAATTAAGTTGTAAAATGCTGGACGCAGCAGCAGCAGTCGATACGTTCTCGAGAAAACAGTTCTAAATATTTGATAAACACTAGCCGTTGGAGAGATCCGGAGAAATGCTGCCGAAGATCTGCTGCTGGAAGCTGGGACTCTCGAAGGTTCGTGGAGACAGGAGGGTAAGAAGCGGTTGGAAGGTGCAATAAAAATTTATAGCACGTTACTGCTGCTGCTGTTCTTGAGGAATATTAATTCAATTCGTTGGTTATTATTTATGGCAGCAATTCCTGAAGAGAGTACACTTCTTCGAAAATCTGTTTCCTGGAGTTGACCACCTGCTGCGGTGGGACCGTCCACGTCGGGGTTGAGCACGAAGCTGGACGTCCTTATCTAGGATTCAACTAAAACTCCCGTGGCTTGCCGAACACGTGCTGCCGAAGCGATGTTTGCATAAAACATTTCAAGGTGGTGCTAAACAAGTAGCAACATTGGCAGCAGGCAAGACCAATGGATTTCAACCTTGATAAACCGTTCAAATTATCGTTTCTAGTTGGAGCAGCACCGCGCCGCACCCATGAACCCTAAAAAACTAACAACTGCCGGCAGCATATGGCATCCGATGTTTGCTTTTTGTTTTTGATTGGCATAACTATATTTGTAAAATTGCCCTCAACCAGGGCGGAATGACCGTTAATCGAATATAGTTGAAAGCTGCCAAATGGTTAGCGGGGTAATTTTTGTTCGAATAACTTTATACCACGTCGATTTCCAGCGCCGAATTGACACGAGGATTACCTTGGGCGCCTCGGAAAATGGCGAAATTTTGTTGGTTGCGCGGGCTTGACTCCGTTTATCGTGAGCTTTCGAAACATTACGGGTGGTTCGAATTGGTGTGCCTTCAAGGATGCCATTTACGGTTCACACGCTACAACCGAAAGCTTGCCAATGAGGAGCAAACAATGTGAAGGTTGAATTGACTTGGAAGCTAATTTAATCATAACACGATAGCGTTTAGCTATTTTTGGAAGAATCTAGGAAGACAATTATGTAAATTTTATGTTTCAAATAATGATTTTCAAACAACAATTTTCGGTCATATTTAAACATTATGCAATAATTTGTAAAATGTTCACGTTTAAACGTTTTGTTTTTAATATACAATGGCGTTGAAGTTTTTAAATAATTTCATTCCTGGAAAGACAAATCGGAAAAAGACGAGACAATTTTTGAAAAGTTTTTTTTTATGAATTCATTGAAATTTTGCAAATTTACTGCAGAATCATAACTGTTTTCGTTTGTAAAGCATTTTGTTAGATGGAATATTTTTTTAAAATTTTGCTTGAACTTTGATGTTCCCTCTTCCATTAAAATGATGACGACTCAACTTCCCAAACAAAATTTGACTTTCGAAATGTTTAAGGGGACAAAGACCCGCAACTTTTGAGCAATAGAGAAGTATAGTCAAAAAATCTGCTGTCGAATTATGATTGTTTGATAAAAACAATGATTTTTGGAAAAAAAACATTCCAAAACCAAAAAAAATTACCTCAATTATTTATGTAAAATTCAATTTGCAATCAAAAAGTACACTACAGATTATTTGAAAAAAAGGGCACGGTTTTCAAGATATTGTCACCAAATGTTTGATTATAACGAAATATTTGCAGTTTTACGATATTTTAAATAGTGACCATGAGTGACCATTTCTGAAAATATTTTTTTTTTAAAAGTTCAGAAAAATTGCTATAAACCTCTGGTTGCTAAGATACAGCGGCTCAAAAAAAAAAGAAGCAGGAAAATTGAAGATTTTTAGGCATCACTCAAACAACCCACCATTTTCTAATGTCGATATCTCAGTAACTAATGGTCCGATTTTTAGTGTTCAAAATGAAACTTTCGTGAAATTTCCCGATCTTTTCGAAAACAATATTTTGAATTTTTTTTGAATCAAGACTAACATTTTAAAAGGACCTAACATTAATAGTTTGGTTATAAGGTTTGCCTCAGACACGTCAGAGGGGTTTAAAAAGACAATATTGACGATTTTTGCAAAAAAGAAAAATAAACAAAAAAACACATATTCGTAAAAACCCTACTTGGCGCCTTTTCAACAAATTAAAGTAATTAAAGTAATCAGTTTGTTTTTGAGGATACAGTCATGCCTCGGTTTAGCACCGCATATGGGTCCGTGTCTGTCGCGGGTGACCATGAATGGCCATGATCGATGACGACCAACTTTTTCAAAACTTTTTTTCGTAAAATCGCGATAACTCGTAATGTTAATAAGCAAACCCCTTATGTCTATAAATCAATTTTTTTGTAATTGTCTGCTCTACAACTTTGTACAACATTGTTACACTCTAAAAAATAATCCTGCAAAGTTAGAAAAAAGACGAAATTTTAAAATGAAAAATTTTGTTCTAAATGAAAAATGACCCTTCTGGGACAATGTTGATTCGAAAAGTACATTAAATTTCCCATAAAATGACATGTTCCAAAAATTTTTACAGTCGAGTAACGGAAAATGGGAGAATTTTTAAAACTTTTTTAGTGTTTTTTTCGATGAAAAATACGTTTTTCGGTATTCTGAGTACGCCATCAAATCGGGCGTCTAATTTTACACAAAAGTCCCTTTGACACCAAATTTCTATCTCATCACCGTTTCAGGCTGCAAATTATTGAAAAACACCTCTTTTTTCACATGTTCAAAAATGGAAGGGGTCGTACCGCCCCTCCGTCACGAGATATCAAAAAACGGACCTCGGATTCGTGATCAGGGACAAAAGTTACCCCTTAGGACAAAGTTTCACGCAAATCGAAGAGGGGTCGGGGCAACTGCTGTGTGAGTTGGCGGAGAATTACCCTATGAATGTCATATTTTTTTAAATACTGAAAATTTTCACAAAATTACGTATTTTCAAAAAAACTAAAAATTTCAGTTTATTGCAGTATTGGTATCAACTGATTGGGATGTTTTTATACATTTAGAATGTAATAATTTTTTTATGAAAATACTCAAGATTTTAACAAAACTATGATTTTTTGAAAAAATACTTGAAATTTAAGTATTTCACAATATGGGAATCAAATGATCGGATCTTTTTTATACATTTCGAATGAAATAACATCCTTTTTTGAAAATACTCAAAATTTCACAAAACTGTGCATTAAAAAACACTTAAAATTTCAGTAAAGTAACAAATGATCGGATTTTTTCAAACATTTCGAATATTATAAATGTTGAAACTTTGAAATTTTTAATATTTTTTGAAAAACATGTAGTTTTGTGAAAATGCTGAGTATTTTCAAAAAAGGATGTTATTCCATTCGAAATGTATTAAAATTCGGTGATTTGATACCCATATTTTAAAACACTGAAATTTTAAATATTTTTCGGAAATACGTAGTTTTGTGAAAGTTGTTACAGCTTTCGAAGTTTTTAAAAAGACTCGATATTGTAAAAAACTGAAATTTTGAATATTTTTTCGAAAACACGTAGTTTTGTGAAAATTTTGAGTATTTTCAAGAAAAATGTGAAATGTATGAAAAAATCCTGATCGTTTGATATCCATATTGTTAAAAACTGAAATTTTGGGTGTTTTTTATTTCGAAAATATGTAGTTTCGTAAAATTTTCGAGTATTTTCAAAAAATGATACTATTCTCGCAATGTATGAAAACTCCCAATCATTTGATACCCACATTAAAAAAAAACTCAAACTTAGAGTATTTTTCGAAAATACGTAGATTTGTGAAATGTTTTAGTATGTTCAGAAAATGTTGTTATTACATTCGAAATGTATAAAATTATTCCGATCATTTGATACCTTTACTGTGAAAAAATGTAATTTTGATTATTTTTACAATAAACGTTGTTTTGTGAAAAATTTGAGCATTTTCAAAAAAAGTGTGATAAAAATTTCGAAAGGTATGAAAAAATCCCGATCGTTGTAAAACAAACTAAAATTTTTAGTTTTTTTTTCAAAAATACATTTATTTTTCTGAAATCTTTAAGGTTTTAAAAAATAACACATTCAAAATGTATAAAGAATCCCGATCATTTGATACCCATATTGCAATTAAAATAATTTTGATTTTTTTTTGAGAAACATTGCATTGTCAAAATACAGGAAAAACGTATTTTTGTGAAAATTTTCCGATTCCTTCAGCTTCAGTTAAGTACTGGGCCGTGCTTAACCGAGGCAGCTGGACGAATCAATACCGGGGCAGTACAAAACCGAGGCGTGCAAAACCGGGGCATGACTGTTTAATAGAGTGTAACAAAAATGACTTTTTGCGGGCATTCAAGGGTTTGTTCCGGTGGGCAAACTAAGCCCAAATCCAAAATATTAGCTTGATTGGACGTAACAGGAGCTGGTACCATGCATTTGAATTTTAAATTGGATTTAACCCGTATATTTTTTTTTTCCAAAAATGTCACTTTTTGAGGCGTTTTGGTTACTGAAGCTTTTTGTTTCAACATCATTGGCTTGTAGGCCTGATCCTTGTGAATCTTTTGGTATATATAACATTGAAATTTGGAGCATCCTGGAGCTTTGTACAAACCTTCAAAGTACGGCATTTTTTCGTCTTCAGCAAAATCAAATGGCGTCTCAGGCGTCGCCAGGTGCGACGCATATCTTTTTTGCCGGGGCCAATTTTTTGAAAAAATGCCAAACTTTTAAGGTCTGTACCGAGCCAATGATGTTGAAAATAAACGCTTCAGTGGCCAAAACGCCACAAAAAGTGACATTTTGAAAAAAAATCTTTTTTTATGGGTTAAATCCCATTTCAAATTTAAATGCAAAGCGCCAGCTCCTGTTACGTCCAACCAAGCTCATATTTTGGATTTGGGCTTAGTTTGCCCACCAGAACAAACTCTTGAATGCCCGCCAAAAAGTCATTTCTGTTACATCCTACTGTATATCTTAATCGTCAATATTTTCTGTCATAGTGGATTTGCTACAAAAAATTTTATATTTAATAACATATTTTGCAGCAAGCAAGTTAAAACGTTTTCTATTCAATATACAATGGCGTTGAAATTTTTAATAATTTCATTCCTGGAAACACAAATCGGAAAAAAGACGAGACAATTTTTGAAAAGTTTTTTTTTATAAATTCATTGAAATTTTGCAAATATGCTGCAGGATAAAAAAAAATCTCAAAATATTACCTATCAATTATCATTCTAAAACTAAGATGTTTTTTATTGTTATTTCATCATAATATCAGTTCTGAGTTCCCTAAGCATTTCTCTAATATCCTACATCATGGATAAATTTAAGTCTCGGATGTCAATTTCGATAATGGCTGCAAAATAGGTTTATTTCCATTAATAAATTCAAATTAAACTGGAATTTTAATTTTATTCCTGTTTATGGATCTGCAGCAAACATCATCTAGAATAAATTTGCTGAATAGTGGCTACTGTAACATATAGTCTTTGAAAAGTTGAATCAATTATAGTGTACAAAAAGATCCGATTTTTTTAAATTCTGTTATATGCATAGCTTTTTTGTACTTAACAGCTACTTCGAACAATTCTAGTGGGACAAATAAAACATACTGAGTTGGATTTAATTCTTATTTTATATATGAAAAAAAAAAAAACGCAACAAGCTCATATTTTGGATTTGGGCTTAGTTTGCCCACCAGAACAAACTCTTGAATGCCCGCAAAAAAGTCATTTCTGTTACATCCTACTGTATACCTTAATCGTCAATATTTTCAGTCATAGTGGATTTGCTACAAAAAATGTTATATTTAATATTATATTTTGCAGCAAGCCCACAAATCATTATTGCCAGAGGGTAATTTTTTTTTGATTTTATAAGAATTTTATAAGAAAATAATGACCTGTTTCGATTTACTATCAAATAAATTTGACGCAAAATTGATTTTACTACAGATAATCGAATTAGCAAAAATAAACCACTGCTCACAAATATGTCAACCAAAAATTCTCTAAAGTGATTTGTAAATAAAAAGTAAATCAAAGGTTGCAATAGAAACGATTGTGATTAAATATTGCAAAAAAAACTAAAAATAAAAAAAGACACCACACGACAGTTATATGTTAAAAGAATATAAACAGTTATTTTATGACCAAATTTCCACGAGAAGGACGGGGGTTGAAGTTTCCAAAAAAGTGTCTACGTGGTTTATGGATGGTCCCATATTCAAAAAATCATAAATAAATATATAAATAGATAAATAATCTAATCTAATCTAATCTAATCTAATCTAATCTAATCTAATCTAATCAGACCCTAGCGCAGCCAATCTTTCGAAGGGATCCTGGAGAGTGCCTTAGGTTAGATGACGCCTAGCACTCTTCTTGTCATTTATTAACATTTGTAGTGCACCATTGCATTAGAATGCATTGAAACATCACAAGCGTTAAAGCGGCCAGGCCTACTGCGTAAAGCCGTATCGCAGAGATGACTCGTAATTGGGTTGAGTTTGAGCACTGAGTGTTCGAACAACAACACAATTCTGAATCAACAGGGGAGGAAGAAGCGTGGGGACACACCACCATACGCTCCGAGATTTTGGTAGTATTCGTTGGGAGCACCATGCTAAGAAGGTTTGGTACTCCGGGACCCTCTGGGATGGGACATTGTATTTCCACGAATGCCCTGGACACTATTTGCCGTGGTTATAGCGCCACAACTCGCTCTCTGTAACAGTATTCCTAATTCTAGTCTACGCTCACCAAGTCGTCATGGCCTAGTGGTTAGCATTTTTGCTTACCAATCCAAATGACGGAGGATCGAAACCCGCCTCGAGCGACTTTGATTTTTCGTTCATATTCATCATTTCAATTTTCTGTGTTCTTAACTTTCTCGTTGGGAGCAGATGGGCATCGAACCCAGAACCATTCGCTTACAAAGTGAACACCGTAACCAGTCAGCCACGGTTGCTCCCCATATATAAATAGATAAATAATACATGAAAAAAAATACAATTCCTTATTGCGATTTTAACACTAATCATAGGAAGCTCTGAACTGCCCATAATTGAAAATTCGTCTATTATGCCAAATCCAGTATTCCAAGGAAATCGCCTTTTTGTGTTCGTCACCAGATGGCCACGGCAAATTCAAAGGGGAATGTGATATTATCCGTTTGGTTTTTCGCATTTGCAGCCAAAACTAAACAATATTTTATTGAAATTTATGTTTTAAACAGATGCATTGGAACATTCTTCACCACATGGATAAAAATATTGATTTTGTCAAAAGTGGATAGTAGTCATTTTTTCAATTATGGGCGGTAAACCAATTCATCCTTCTGTCTTGAACATTTCTTCAAAGTTCATCACCACCCCTGATCCCACATTAAAGCAAACAATCCATAACGAGTTCGGTAGGCCAAGACCCCCCTCCCCCGTAGAAAAAGCTTTTCACCGGCCCAGGTCATAATCATCATCAACGATGACTTGAAGCAATCGCCTCGGGCTACAAACCCATTGCGCGTTATCAAAAATGCATAAAATACTGATTTTCTCCAACCGGTCGCTGCAACAACAAAAATTTCCCGGTCCCGTTATAGCCGGGAATTCAGGACTCTAGCGGGGAGTGAGAGTCAGACCCACTTCCACTGAATAATCATAAAATATGTAACGATTTCCGTGTGCCGCGGTTGTTGCCGGCGCCGGGGCCAGATAAGCGCGCCAGAATTTGAAATCGATACTCTCGATGCTCCCGGGATTCCCCGCGGGTAGGGTTTGATCCTCTCTTCAAATAACGTTGGGGCGGAAGGGGAGAAGGAGAGGGGGCAAATCCTGACGCGCAACGCTCGACACCCGTCCCGTCACGGGGGGAAGGACGACCACTTCAGGATCGGTGACAGCCGGGTGGAAATATTTCACCCTGGTAAGCTTTTGGTGAGTGTGTGGGTGAGTGGGAGTATTTGTTGACCAGGGTGTCCTTAATGAGAATTAACACATAGAAATTACCTTCAATTATCTTGAAAATTGCAAAATTTTATTGGAAATGATCATTACAAATTTTGTAATTTTTATGTATTTATCGAATTGTGTACTAAAATTTCAAAGCAATCAGTATTTTCAAAAATATTATCTAGAAATCACCTCGGTGAAATAGGATGCCCTAGTGTTGGCCATTGGCGTCCCTAGCTGGCCACATCCGCCAGGATTCCCTTTCCTGGCATCCCCAACCAGCTGGACCTCGGAACGGTCCATGTGTTGCGCACCGCTATCAGTAAGTGCTGCAGCTGGTTCAAAGCGATTTTTTACCCATCTCCACACACTGCTGATGTTTATTTCCAAACTCCCCGACTCCATCTCTTTGGAGTAAATGTCCACCGGAGACATCCAGACGGATCCAAGTTTTTTTTCCTGCTCTGCTGCAGCACATTCCACGTGGCTCAGCACATTGAACTGGGCTGGGTGTTATCTGTTGGGTAATAAATTTTGCATTTTATCAGTCACCAAACGGTTGGAAACTTTTAATTCCGTTGTCACCGAGTTGAGCCCGGCCTGTTTCTGATACTGGGAATGATGGATTAAAAGCTTGTAAAATGGAAATCTAGCTCTGCAAACCGTAGATGTACCGTGGGTTGAACGGAGATGGATGTGTTAACGGTGCGTTTTTGGACTGGTGAACGACAAAGATTGAGTCATTTCGGGTGAGGAAAGTACACCGAATGTACAGTTGTATTAATTGTTTTAATTATTACGTAACGCCAAAATGTTGAATTTTTGATTTATTTTTATAAAATAACGCAGAAAACGACAGTCAAGAATTATTTTAACATTGCATAAGCAAACCATATAAATGAAGATGTTACCAACCAAACCAAAAAAATGCACGCAAACATTTTCATATCAAATTCCTTGCACCCCAAAATAAGAATTAACCTGCCAACATTCTTCGTCCTCCCCGCGGCTGGGACCACACTTATGGTTATCGAGCGTCATTTCATCCTGTTTCGTTTTTGGCAAACCCTTACCCGACCAGACCAAGTCTTCTGCTGCCGATATGTGGCTGTCAATGTTCAGGCAGCTTAATTTATCGTCTCAATACACACCAGCACCACCTGAAAAGAGGCATTAAGTCGTGCAAAAATGCCCATCATGATTGTAAAATACCACACCAAACAACGGGGCAAGAATGTTGCAAACAAGAAGAGGCTCCGCCCCCCCACCCCGCACCCCAATGAGTTGTTGTTCGATCGAAGGATTCAGCGGAGGACAAGGACCACGGTTGCTTAAAATTGTCATGTCCGACGACGACCAGAACCCGACGCAACAAGCCGCGGCAGCCCCTCGATAATCCTAAATGAGCCTGTGCGAACAGCGCGACGAACTGGATGGGTCAGGTCAGAATGGAACGCGCGCGTCGGATAATGACCACCGCGGATTGAGGTGCCAAGGAGGAGCCCTTATGCGCGTTAACCTTGCGTAGACAGATGAGTTTTGGTTTTAAATATTCCAATTGCATAAAAATTACTGATCTAATTTCACAAATCAAAAAATCAAAATCAAATTTTACAACTGTTGTTTGAAAAGCACTTCAATTTTTGTGAAACTTTGTTCTAAGTGGTAGATGGAATTGAGTGGTAGATGTGTGTCACGAATCTTTGTAACAATTATCTATATAGTATGATTAAAAACATATTTAAAAAAAACTAACTCTATTCCAACAATGGGTGTTATGATGGGTTTGGACACATCTAATCTATTTTTTCAGAACCGGAATAAAAAAGTACATAATTATCATTTAAGTGGCCATATCTTGATACAGGGTTGCCAGATCTTCAATGTTTTGGACTCGTTGGAAAGATCTTTTGATTATCTAACCAACGAAAGGTCGGACGATGGATTCGAAACATCCGGACATAGCTTACATACATTTAAGTGAGATTCGGATAAATGCATTAATAGGTACGTATGGGACCTTAAACAGAATCGAATTCCAAAATTTGTGCAAAATCGGTTCAGCAAGTGCTGAGAAAACTGAGTAACAATTTTGGTCACATACGCTGAAATAAAAAAAGAAGTACAAAATTCATAAATTCTAGGAATTTTGCCTCCTTTTCTTATTAAGTAATCCAAAAACCCCAATTACTAAATAAGGAAAGGAGCCAAAATTCCTAGAATTTAGGAATTTAGTACTTTTTTTTATTTCAGTGTACACTAGGGTGCCCAGAAAAAATGACCCCCTGCTCCACAAGCGTTTGGGTTATTTTAAGCATTGGTGTAAATTTTGTGCGAAATTGGATGAGATTAACCCATTGATATGCGAGCCTAAAGTTGGTGAAAAAAATGTTTTGCATACAAAAATGACTTTTTAAAATCACTTATAACTTTTAAGCATCGAATTTAAGAGCTTTGATATGTTCTACAAAGTTGTAGAGCATTAAATTTTCAATAAGAATCTCACTTTTGGGAATATTTGGATGGAAGTAGCATACCGTGCAGACCAAACCATAAGAAACTTGGGTTTTCCATACATTTTTCGATTTTTCCCATATAAACTTCACCTACGAGTATCAATAGGTAAATGATGACCAATTTTGCTCATATTTGGCCCAAAGCCCTAAAATAGCTCAAGGAACAATATTCAGCTTGTGGAGCGAGGTTTTGAAAAAAAGTCAAATATTCTGGGCACCCTAGTGTACACTTATATACACACCTCAGCGAAGAAAGCAAAAAAATAATTCAATATTATTTTGCTAGTTTTCTCTTCTCTGTTTTGACTTTAAATCTACAAATGTTTACATATTTATTCACAGCTGCAAGGAACTTATTATGAATATACTCTTTAAATTGATGAGCACACCTAAAATGAATTAATTGAATTAAGTTTGAATGAATACATTACTAATACATCCTTAAGCTCTGATAAAGGAGAAAGGAGGAAAAACATTTATTTTTCAAGCTAAATTTTGAAAAAAAATCGAAATGTATCACATAACACTATGACAATGGTAGCGATTATTAAAAAATTATGATATATATCAAAACTGATAGAACATTATTTATTGTGTTTCTAAGTCGTTATTCGATCGGCATTTTTTAATGTCATATGGTATTACTATGATAAAATAGGCATATTCATTTTATTCTGTTATTTGGTTAGTACAAAAATTGTTTAAAGATTTTGTACCTTGGCTCTGGTCAAGGATTAGGAGAGGTAAACAAAACTAAATTTCAAATTTCAAGCCTGACTTTCAAAATATTTTAAAAAGGGGTCAAAAAATAGCTCAAACATTGTAACAGTATGTATTATACATCTGACAAGACAACTGGATAGGTGCATTCATGAAACTTTCAGAAAAAATTACTGCCCCTTATTTTAGTTAAAGCTTTAGTCATCAATTAATTGCAATTTGTAGTAGCTCAACCCCACATGATTTGATTAAGTAACTTAGAAAATATTAAAAAGTAAGAGACCAATTATCTAAGAAAAAATACAGAAAATAATTATTTATTCAAACCAAAAGTCAATTTCAGATTTATTTGCTTTGAAGTATTTAAAATTGCAGGGTGAAACTTTTCGCATTGAAAAAAGTATTGGAGTAGTTCTTATTGTGGTTCATCTAGGAAATCTCACTTTGTCGAAAAAACTAATTTAATTTAATTTATATTGTTGTTTAAGCATGACTTGTTAGATTCTATTATTCTAAACTGAGATGTGGACTACCTTCCAACAGCTTATTAATCCAAAGTTGGGAACAGATTTTGCGGGTGCTTAATGAAACGAGTGAATCTACTAAAGAGAAGAAGTTACAAAATAACCTTCGAAATAGACTCTTTAAATTTAAATTCAATAAAACATAAATTGAAATTTTCAGAAAATAGCATGTCCTTTAAAAAAATTGTGAGACAAAAAAAAGCACTACTACAATAAACAATTGGATAAAAAGATTCTTTTTTTATTTAAATACTGCAAAAAAAATATAATTGGGTAATTCTCCGCCAACTCCCACAGCAGTTGCCCCGAACCCTCTTCGATTTGCGCGAAACTTTGTCCTAAGGGGTAACTTTTGTCCCTGATCACAAATCCGAGGTCCGTTTTTTGATATCTCGTGACGGAGGGGCGGTACGACCCCTTCCATTTTTGAACATGCGAAAAAAGGTGTTTTTCAATAATTTGCAGCCTGAAACGGTGATGAGATAGAAATTTGGTGTCAAAGGGACTTTTATGTAAAATTAGACGCCCGATTTGATAGCGTACTCAGAGTTCCGAAAAAAAACGTATTTTTTTCATCGAAATAAACACTTAAAAAGTTTTAAAAATTCTCCCATTTTCCGTTACTCGACTGTAAAAAACATTGGAACGTGTCATTTTATGGGAAATTTAATGTTTTTTTTTTTTTTTTTTTTTTTACTGTGAACAGACACGGACCACTGCGACAATTGCGTATCTATTGTAGTATGATCTGTTCTCAGGTTTTCTGTTTTGCTGCTATACACAGCCTGCCGAACGATCGTCTTCCGTAGCGCTATTGTTTGAGCGAGACAGTATTTGACAAATTATTCGAGCAGTTGCCCCCTCTCATTCCCCAGACCAATCCCCCAAATGCCATGCCACACGAGCACGAGAGACCGATCCGAGGACGTGGAGATGAGCGAGATTGAGGGGAAATCTCGTTTATTTTTGACCCATCTAGAGATCGTTACCGATCATATAGCCCAATCTTCAGCTCGAATTTTGACTGAGAGCATGTGACCGAGTCGAAAGTAGCATTTGAAGCTCTTCTCTGCAGAGTTACAGAGTTCTTCAACGCTCAGACTCAGTCGCCAACAGATCGTCCGAGAGATTGGATGGGATGGGTTTTGGAGAGGCTTGGGACTTGACAAAGTCAATTCCCGCAGCAGCCGATATCCCCTCTCGACCGCCACCTACCCCTTTTGCCTCGCCAGATGGGTTTCAAGCCATCGACCTTCCGCTTACAAAGCGAAACCCGTACCACTACACCACGGGAGCTCGGCAAATTTAATGTACTTTTCGAATCTACATTGACCCAGAAGGGTCATTTTTTCATTTAGAATAAAATTTTTTATTTTAAAATTTCGTGTTTTTTCTAACTTTGCAGGGTTATTTGTTAGAGTATAACAATGTTCTACAAAATTGTAGAGCAGACAATTAGAAAAAAAAATTATATATAGACATAAAGGGTTTGCTTATAAACATCACGAGTTATCGCGATTTTACGAAAAAAAAAGTTTTGAAAAAGTTGGTCGTCATCGATCATGGCCGTTCATGGTCACCCGCGACAGATACGGATGACGAAACAAAGATAAACGCAAAAAGTTACTTAACGAATTTAATACAGAATATTTTATAGTGATGATCAATTTTCTTCGAAAATGATCAACGGCTTCACCTTGAAGCAAAAAAAAATTCTCGTCTTTTGCAACCAGTTTCACTAAGATTGATGCAGGAAATCGTGAGAAAAAAACGATTTTGTTCTTGTATCCAGCAGATATTTCCAAACAAATATTTTGTTTAAAAATTCATGACTCCTATACCAGATTCTGCACTATCCTTATTTCTGGTACAAAAGATTCATCCCCTTAAACATATCTTGAAATCTCTAAAAATAAAACAAATATGTATTTTGGGAAACCAACTTTAAGTGATAAAAGGAATAAAAAATCGAGATTTTTTTTTTCTTTTGTCACTGCAAAATGGCTTCTTACAACAAACGTAATTTATTGACAAAGTATCATTCAATAAAAAAATAGAAAGAAATTCGATACGCGAAAACGTACAGAATTACTCAAAGGTCCATTTCTTTGTATGCATCAAAAAATGATGGCAAATGTAATCTTTCAAACATGTCATGCTATTTTTTTTAACAGGAGCTGAAGAATCTGTCAATAGACAATAATGCCAATGTTAACAAACAAAGACCACTTGAAAACAATTTGAGGGTTAACAGAACATCTGAAAATCCCAACTTAAAAGCGCACACGCGTAGCGACTCACTCGAGAGAGCCGAGGAGGAAGATAACTCGCACATCTGACGATAAAATTACACCTAATTTAAACGTATAAAAATTTTAAAGGCTCCCTTCGACAGTCCTCTTCTTTTCCTGATTGTGCAGAAGGAGCCTGCCTGGTGGCCGGGAAGAATTGCGCCAAGAACTCCGCGCAATCGCGAGACAGCGAGGGCTCCAAAGGAAAGACAATAAAGCGGAGAAAAATCGCCGTAATAAAACGAAATAACGTAGGTAATATGATTAAGATGTTTGGTACCACCTTCGCATAGGTCGTTGCGGTTGCACATGTACCATGAGTGGCTTCAGGTGGGGGGTCAGTGGGTTTAATTCTTTTAGACTTTTTTTTTATTCTATTTTCACAAATAATCCTAAAGTGACTAATTTCCAGGGCTGTGGAGTCGGAGTCGGAGTCAGAGCCGGAGTCGGTGGAATCGGTTTTTTTGGGGACCTGAAGTCGGAGTCGGAGTCGGAGTCGTCAAAATTCGAACAGCTGGAGTCGGAGTCGGAGCCGGAGTCGGCTAATTTTTATGTGCTGGAGTCGGAGTCGGAGTCGGAGCCGAAGATTTCTGATAACCCGGAGTCGGAGTCAGAGCCGGATTTATCTTAAATTCAAGAAAAAATATGTTTTTTTTATTGTTCAATATTTCCTATATAATAGCTTAATTTACAAAACAACTTATATTTTTAATTGATTTATCAGATGCCATTATGTATTTGAAGCTTTTTATTGTGATTGAAAAGCTCTAATTGGGTTATTACACTAAAATCACTAAATGATAACCTCTTACCCAAGTATGTAGTATCCTGGTAGTATCATAATTCAAAAAATAATTAAAAAAATCTTGGTTATGTAGTCAGACTACCTTTATGTGCCCTTTCAATTCAAATTTGACCAAATTTCATCCAGATATTTCTGACACAAAGTCATCTTTTACCCCGACAGCGAATGTCTTAGAGGTATTAAGTTAAATCATTTTTTAGGAAAAAATTACGAGGTACATAAAAAGATTATAAATAGTAATCACTGTTTTTGCAGATCGAAAAAGCGTCACTGACAGTTTGATTTTTGTAACAAATAATCAACGATAATAACAATCTCTTACTTGAAACTCAACATGCGCATTTTGTTTATAACTGAGTACAAGAAATCAAAGTGTTGCATTTAAAATAATTGAAACTAACAAAAAATGTCAAAAGAAGTTGCAACAAATTTGAAATAATCATTCATTGTTGATTTTGATGTTGATTTTAGGTAAACTATTTTGATATCGTTGCAAATTATCGTTGAACAAATCTCAAGAATTCAGTTCAAAAATGAACTAATAAAAATGTATAGAACAAAATATAGGATTTAAATTTATTTTTCAAATATTATAAATAAAAAAACAGAATCAAAATATTATCAACTGATACGAATTTTCTCATACTGTATGTCTTACGCCAATCTGACGGAAGGTGATAATCATTGCAAATCAATGTAAAAAAATGAAATATTTGTGACCTAGAAAATATTTTACTTGTGGATATTTGTTTTTTATTATATTTTAAGCATATATTTTGATGGAGGCGCAAGATCATCCATAAAGCTTCGTTTTAGGTGAAGATTCACGAAGTATCGTGCACCTCCTTTTTAAACTATATAAAATTTTAAAATTAAAATAAATTAAAAATTTCAAGGTTAAAATATTTTCCATGTCACAGATATTTCAAAAGACATCTTAAGCGTCCTTTCCACGAAGCAATGGTTTAGATACATTGATTTGCAATAATAATCTCCTTCAGCCATAGCGTGATGTCTATGTACGTCTTAAAAAAAAAAACAAAAAAAAAAAATGTTTCGTTTAAAATTGTCATTTAAAAAACAAGGTGCCAGTCATTGTGCTTCTTACAAACGTCAGCCTGAAAGTGAGCCAATTGAATTTTAAAGTTCAATAGATCATCAAGGCCAGGTTTCTTTTAGTTATTCATTCAAAAATAATCATTTAATATTTAAATTTATTAGCTTTGAAAAAAATATTTTGAAATTTGAGGTTAAGCAAATAAATCCAAATTTACTTACAAAACTGTTCTTCTTAAAATGCCTCTAAGACTGAAGATATTTTTTTTAATTCTGTTTCCATAACGTATAAAACTTATAACCTAGAAACTTTTTTTCCGTTTTATTTGCTTTATTTTACTTTTAATTAACTTATTTTTCTTGAGAAAAACAGGACGCTTAGAGAGTATTTAAATAATACTATTTATCAATGTATTAAAAATAATTAACCAATAATAGTTAACTAACTTTTGAAACATTTAAAATATGTGGATTCAGAGTCGGAGTCGGAGCCAACCATTTGTTGAAAGCTGGAGTCGGAGTCGGAGTCGAAGTCGGCTAAAGTTGGTAGGCCGGAGTCGGAGTCGGAGTCGGAGCCAACCATTTTTTCAAAGCCGGAGCCGGAGTCGGAGTCGGAGTCAGCTAATCTGAGAAAGCCGGAGTCGGAGTCGGAGTCGTTTGAAATATGACCCGACTCCACAGCCCTGCTAATTTCAATGATTCGCTTCAAAAAAAGCTTTTTCAGTTGAAAAAAAAAGTTTAAGATGAGAATTAACTTAAATTGGGCCTTGAATATTTATTGTTAGATTTTTTTTGCCGTTTGGCCCCAACTAACCCCACCATGATGAGCATTGAGTGGAAGTAAGAACAACAGTAGTATGCTCCAGGAGGAGTACGTTCCAAGCAGCCCTCAACAAGAAGAAAGGTTCGCGAAGACGGTCAGCACATTTAAGTATATGGAATTTTAATTTGCTTAGCTTTTTTATTTATATTATAATAAAAATGCATTTCTGCGCTCACAGTTGTTCCGCCTGAGACTGTTGGGAGACCTTCTTGATCAGCATGGAGCTCGGTCATCTCTGCAGGTGGGTTTGGCTGCAAGTAAGCAAGAACAGTTGAATAGTAGAGAGATGATGGTGGTCAGTATTGTGTTGTTCTCGACGGTAGGGATAGGCATTTGACTAGCGATGAATTGTCATGGATGTACCACTAGTGGAGATCAGGATTACATATAGAAATAAAAAACAAAGTTTTTTTTGTTTTTTTTTTAGTTTTTTTCAGCTCCCCCCTGCAATTTTACGACACACCGAGCTCGTGCACACAGCAGATCAGGTGTTCTTTTTTCCGCGGGAAATGGTTCTTCCCTGGTTCACGCTGCGCTAAGGTCGTCGTAGCGCAACTGGGATCCCATTTACGACCCTTGTCCTGAGAGGTCCAGAAGCAAACTGGCCGCTTGTTGGTAATTGCAACTTCAGACGCTAATTACATGCGGCGTTTTTATGCACTCTCGCCGTTCTGGGTTGCGATGAAAGGCAACGCAATACTTGCGAGAGTTCTGCAAAACGGCAAACGCGGTTGTGATTTTATGGGGATCCACGCTGGCAATATTAGGATGGTACCTTCCAATGGATGCACAGAACAAATTATGGGCAATAAAAACGCATTCCAGTGGATGGATGGTTGGGGTTGGACAGTTAGTGAGGTAGATGTGTTATTGCTGTAAACGGTACATGGAACAAGGACTGGCGCTGAGATTTCTTAATGCAATTAGTGATGGATTTTTCCTTGTGTTTTAACAGTAATCTTTTAAAAATATAAAAGAGCAATTTGGCTCAGTCATATGACTGTAGCGTCGATAAGCTCGTTATAATAAATCTAAAAATTGGGCATTGAATAAACATAATTCCACGAAGGCCTCACCAAAAAAAGCTGATTATATTCAGCGGTCTATCGCAGCATTAAACCATTCACTTGGCGTGATTGAAAAGTTCAAATTTCCCAATTGAGTGCCTGCTGCTGCTGTGCTTCGTCCACGGTTCAATTCGATCCAATCCGGTCAAGTGGCCTCTATTCGGTGGAGAATAAATAATTGAGCCAATTTGTGTGTGTGTGTTGACTTGACCAAAAGGCCCGATGGCCATTTTGGTTTTCGAGGGGGCTTTCCAGGAACTCGGTTGAGAGTTGTAAAAATTTGCAAAGTTTTTTTTTGCCATTCTACCTCACCACCATTGGCCACTATTGATAATGTTCGACGGGATATGGCCAGCTTTGGCCAGTTTTTGGCGGCGGAGGCCATTTCGCGTTGGAGTCCCACTTATATTAATGCAATTGTTGTGTGAAGTGCGGTTTGGTTGCATAAGCCCACAAAAGTCGCCTCGGGAATCAATTTGGCAAATTGAACGAGTCCGTTTGTGTTTTCCTGTGGCCACCATGGCCAGCCAGCGGGATTTATTATGTAGGCCAGTGCGATGAAATGTTTGGTTTGTTGCAACGAAACGTGCTCACAGCTTATTGCGCAACTTCAGTAATCCAAGGCTGGTTCAATTATAATAGTACAAATTCCACTGAAATGGCACGATAATTCTGGTAGGATGATTTGTGGAAAACCGATCATTAATGTGGACAATCGTTTGGCCATTTAATTCAAAAATTTATAAAATCATAAAATCATAAAATCATAAAATCATAAAATCATAAAATCATAAAATCATAAAATCATAAAATCATAAAATCATAAAATCATAAAATCATAAAATCATATAATCATAAAATCATAAAATCATAAAATCATAAAATCATAAAATCATAAAATCATAAAATCATAAAATCATAAAATCATAAAATCATAAAATCATAAAATCATAAAATCATAAAATCATAAAATCATAAAATCATAAAATCATAAAATCATAAAATCATAAAATCATAAAATCATAAAATCATAAAATCATAAAATCATAAAATCATAAAATCATAAAATCATAAAATCATAAAATCATAAAATCATAAAATCATAAAATCATAAAATCATAAAATCATAAAATCATAAAATCATAAAACCATAAAATCATAAAATCATAAAATCATAAAATCATAAAATCATAAAATCATAAAATCATAAAATCATAAAATCATAAAATCATAAAATCATAAAATCATAAAATCATAAAATCATAAAATCATAAAATCATAAAATCATAAAATCATAAAATCATAAAATCATAAAATCATAAAATCATAAAATCATAAAATCATAAAATCATAAAATCATAAAATCATAAAATCATAAAATCATAAAATCATAAAATCATAAAATCATAAAATCATAAAATCATAAAATCATAAAATCATAAAATCATAAAATCATAAAACCATAAAATCATAAAATCATAAAATCATAAAATCATAAAATCATAAAATCATAAAATCATAAAATCATAAAATCATAAAATCATAAAATCATAAAATCATAAAATCATAAAATCATAAAATCATAAAATCATAAAATCATAAAATCATAAAATCATAAAATCATAAAATCATAAAATCATAAAATCATAAAATCATAAAATCATAAAATCATAAAATCATAAAATCATAAAATCATAAAATCATAAAATCATAAAATCATAAAATCATAAAATCATAAAATCATAAAATCATAAAATCATAAAATCATAAAATCATAAAATCATAAAATCATAAAATCATAAAATCATAAAATCATAAAATCATAAAATCATAAAATCATAAAATCATAAAATCATAAAATCATAAAATCATAAAATCATAAAATCATAAAATCATAAAATCATAAAATCATAAAATCATAAAATCATAAAATCATAAAATCATAAAATCATAAAATCATAAAATCATAAAATCATAAAATCATAAAATCATAAAATCATAAAATCATAAAATCATAAAATCATAAAATCATAAAATCATAAAATCATAAAATCATAAAATCATAAAATCATAAAATCATAAAATCATAAAATCATAAAATCATAAAATCATAAAATCATAAAATCATAAAATCATAAAATCATAAAATCATAAAATCATAAAATCATAAAATCATAAAATCATAAAATCATAAAATCGTAAAATCATAAAATCATAAAATCATAAAATCATAAAATCATAAAATCATAAAATCATAAAATCATAAAATCGTAAAATCATAAAATCATAAAATCATAAAATCATAAAATCGTTCAATCATTCAATCATTCAATCATTCAATCATTCAATCATTCAATCATTCAATCATTCAATCATTCAATCATTCAATCATTCAATCATTCAATCATTCAATCATTCAATCATTCAATCATTCAATCATTCAATCATTCAATCATTCAATCATTCAATCATTCAATCATTCAATCATTCAATCATTCAATCATCCAATCATTCAATCATTCAATCATTCAATCATCCAATCATTCAATCATTCAATCATTCAATCATTCAATCATTCAATCATTCAATCATTCAATCATTCAATCATTCAATCATTCAATCATTCAATCATTCAATCATTCAATCATTCAATCATTCAATCATTCAATCATTCAATCATTCAATCATTCAATCATTCAATCATTCAATCATTCAATCATTCAATCATTCAATCATTCAATCATTCAATCATTCAATCATTCAATCATTCAATCTTTCAATCATTCAATCATTCAATCATTCAATCATTCAATCATTCAATCATTCAATCATTCAATCATTCAATCATTCAATCATTCAATCATTCAATCATTCAATCATTCAATCATTCAATCATTCAATCATTCAATCTTTCAATCATTCAATCATTCAATCATTCAATCATTCAATCATTCAATCATTCAATTATTCAATCATTCAATCATTCAATCATGGATCAACAAAATTAAAAAAAAAAACATTCAATAATAAAATCATAAAATCCATTTCTAAAATCTTTATTTTCAACTTCTCAAAAACAAATTGTGGTCAGGAAAGAAAAAGCCAGCTTTATAAAATCTTTCATGTTCTCTTAGTTCTAGTTTGGTTCAATGAGAAACAGTGTTGTAAATGAGTGGTAGAAAAAAAAGAATCTTTCAATGATTCCTTCACTAAAATTTCAGGGGGAACAGTGACCGTTACTGCAGCTTGTGATTTCTTTTCTATTATTTCGTGATTGTCAGCAAGAGCACTTTCTTTGTATCACTCCTTCTCTTGCTACGCTCACGCACACTCGCCAAAGATTATTTTGCTCTCTCAGGAAACTGGAATGAAAGAACACGATAGGGGGGTTGGGAATCGATCACGGATGACGTCTTGTCAAACTGCGTTACCTTTTTTTAAATAGCGGCTTTCATGGTTACGCTCTGTTGAGGGGGGATTGATTGTAAGTGTTAGAATGAGAAAGAAAACGAGAATGTCTCACTCGACTGTGTCAACCCGAGATAGAGACCGGCAATTCTATTTGCTGAGAATTTTGTGACGGAAAAAAGAACAGTGAAAATTGCGAGATGTTATTTCAGGTATGATAATTGTAAAATTTAAGTTTTTTTGCAATTCTGATAAGGAAACAGTACGAAAATTGCACTGTATTTTCATAAATTTAGCTTTGTATGTCACAGGTAGGCTCAAAATTGGTTTAAGTAATCTAAACTACCTGCCTAGAAAGAAAACACAACTAATAAGTCTTTTACTCAGCCATAATTAATGTGCATCGAATATCAATCAATGCGAAACAAAGTAACCTAGCTCACATCCACCATACTACCCTCATACCATAATGCGGTCAGTCCAAACCGTCTTACCGATTTCACGAGCAATTTTAAAACTAATCCACCTAATAGCAGGGGCAGCACCACAGCACATCACCATCCAGATCATGGTGCAGGGCTCAGGAAAAAAAAACACTCAAGAAACAATGCGGAACCAGTCTCGTTGGCGGCCTCTTCCGACGTCCCAATATAACCGCGCGGACGAATAATGGAGACCGATTAGAAAACGATGATATTAGCGGTAATTTACGAGTTCGATTAGGTCGGTAATTGATGGGGCTAATTGGGACGATGCTCGCGGGACTTGAACCTCGGCGCAGCTTTAACCTTTGCGCGGAAGGGGGAAAATCCTTGACAATATATTAGCCAAGCTTCTAACCAGAGCAAAACAAGGCAAGGGACCCTAAGAGTGCACGTACACACAGTGGAGTAGATTTGAAGTCTTCATTCCTCGCGCGGAACTCGCACGAAGGAGCTGAGCCAAACAAGCGTGACCAAAGGGACTCCAAAGGAAGAGGAGCGCTGCTGGAAGACCGTGCCTTCTGTAAGACCTTATTAAGAAATGTGTAATCTCTTTTTCAATTTCGAAATTCGCCACACTTATTATATTGAGATGTAATCCAATTTGATTCAGGCTGCCGCGCGCGTTGCCATCAATTCGCCTTTCGAGAGACGTGTTGATTTTCTGAACCCGGCACCTACTATTACGGAGGAGGGGTTTCAGATAGACCCTTGGAGTGTGGTTCAGACCTGCTCCGAGAAGTTCTTGCTCATCACGACGGATTTCAAGTTGATGAGGCGAGGAATTATTATTGCGATTTTGGACGGTTGAACGACGATGAACGCCACTTGGTGGTTCAATAACGAGAAGGGCTGAGCTTTCTTCAGGTGATAATGGTGATGAAATGCTGGCTGATCAGCATTTAAAAGGTTGACTGGTTAATTTTACTTCTTTTCTAATAATGAATTGTATTATTTTGTAAAAGAAAACTGTAATAAAAGAAATAAAAAAAAACAACATTTAAATGCTCTAAATCACATCCAGATTCATCCACTTCTCAAAATCAGATAAAGTTCCGAGAGCTGCTGATGGTTATCTGAGCTGCCGAGATCCGAGCGGATAAATATTGTAAATTTATTCAAGCCCAAACTTTTCTGGCACCACCACCCGGCGCAAGCAGCCACAAAACCCGTTTACCACAGCACAGCCCGATGATACATTGATCCTTTTATTCGCTGGCATAACAAACGTCACCCCGAGTTAAGACAAATTAAGTCAATAATTTTACAAATTGTTTCGCATAGCCCCGAGGCAGCAGGAAGAATGCTTGCCAGTCAGTCAGTCACACAACTATCAAAACACATTTTCTACCTGACCGGATAAATCCAGAGACCGGGGAAAAATTTGGCTACATTTTGGCCGTAAACCGTAACCACACGGCGATTCCGTGAATCCGTGCCGTGGTCTGTGGGGACAGACACACGCGCGTTCGCTGGTATGGCACCACTGGGTGGCAAATAGACAAAATGATTCTGAAAAATCCAGCTAAAAGCAACAAAAGAACTACAAAATAATTGGAAAATTCATGGAATAAAAAAAAAACAAACATGTGTTGAATCATTAGAAGAATGCCAAACTAACTAGAAAAGTAACATTAAAAGAGAAATACAGAATATAACACATATAACAACAATGCAACATGATAAAGTAACAAAAACATCAAAGCAAACGTGAATATAACAATAGAATGAACATTTAGATAGATGACGACTGATTGGCAGAAGAAAAAGCAAATGACCATAACAACATACGAACGAAAAGAAAAGATCAGACAGACGAATAAAAAAAAAAACTGAAAAACAGGCATTAAAACAAATAAATAGGAGAAGAAGAATAAAACATATTTTTTAAAAATTGATAAAAACACAGGTTTAGTAAAAAACAGTAACCAAAAAAAAAAAGCTTAAAATCGAACTAATAAACTTGTAAAGCAGTTAAAAAATAATAAAAGCTAAAAGAGAAGTTAAGAAATTAAATCAGTGGAAGTCAATATTAAAGAACAGACAAAAGCAAGTTATAAAATTTTAAGACTTAGCATTAAAAGCAGCAGATAAATAAGTGCAGAGCAAACAAAAGAACAAAAGAATAAATAAATGAGAGCAAAATGTTACAATAATGAAGTACCGTAAACTGGGGTGACATTGATTGCCCGGGGTGACATTGATAGAAATTTGATTTGGCCACTAATTTTGATACATCCAGTGACTGTTACACATTTTTGCATATATGTTCGATAATAAGTTATCCTTTAACGATTACATACTCAAAATTCTCATAAATGTTGAGAAATAAACTTGATGAGCATTTGAAAAATCTATCAAAGTTACCCTGGGCTATCAAATTCGCCCCTGTTTACGGTACCGTCAGCAGGGGTGACATTGAGTCTGGGGTTTGAGGTTGGGCCATACAAATTTCAGCATTTTTGAATGACCCAATCTCACCCCCCAGACCAAATGTCACCCCTGATGACGGTACAACAAATCAGCCAATCATATGAGCACTTAAGCTTGTAAAATTCTCATAAATTACCGAATTCTGAACATAAAAGTTTAAGTCTTGAGAAACCGATAACCTGTTAACATTTGGATGTAAATCCAATATTGATTAAGATTTTTAAAACACAACGCAAAAAAACAACAAATAATAAAGCAAAAGTTAACATGCAATGGATAAACAACATTACATTACAATCAAAAAGAAAATAAATAATAAATAAAAACACCAACTAAGAGAACGAGTTAATATATAAAGGAAGGCAAATTTAATGTACTTTTCGAAACTACATTGACCCAGAAGGATCATTTTTTCATTTAGAACAACATTTTTCATTTTATTTTTTAGAGTGCAATAATGTTTTACAAAATTGTAGAGCAGACAGTTACACAAAATTTTGATAAATAAACATAATGGTTTTGCTTATGAACATCACGAGTTATCGCGTTTTTGCGAAAAAAAAAGTTTTGAAATAGTTAGTCGTCGTCGATCATGGCCGTTCATGGTCACTCGTGACACAGATAAGAACGACGAAATAAAGATACACGCAAAAAGTAACTTAAGTTAGTAACTTATAATTACATTTCAATATTTGTGTAATTGTCTCCTCTACAACTTTGTAAAACATTGTTTCATTCTAAAAAATAACCCTGCAAAGTAAGAAAAAACACAAAGTTTTAAAATAAAACAAAATGTTCTAAATGAAACAAAATAACCTTCTGGATCAATGTAGATTCGAAAAGTATATTAAATTTCCCTTAAAATGACATGTTCCAAAAAAATTAACAGTTGAGAGCAGTTCTCTCAGATTTCGGTCTTTCAATTTTTTTTTTGTAATTTTCAATCCGGCTGAAACTTTTTTGGTGCCTTCGGTATGCCCAAAGAAGCAATTTTGCATCTTTAGTTTGTCCATACAAATTTGGCAGCTATCCATAAAAAATGATATATGAAAATTCAAAAATCTGTATCTTTTGAAGGAATTTTTTGATCGATTTGGTGTCTTCGGCAAAGATGTAGGTATTGGATAAGGACTACACTAAAAAAAAATACACGGTAAAAAAAGGTGATTTTTAATTAACCTTTTTGGCAATAAAACATGTTTTGCAAAAAAACATTATTTTTTTGTATGTTTTAGGGGACATATCTGAAATTTCCAGGTTGTGCAAAAAATCTTTGACCAAGTGGAATTTTTTAATCAATACTGATTTTTTCAAAAAATTTAGATTTACTTCGTGGGTCTCGTGGCGCAGGGGTAGCGGCTTCGGCTGCCGATCCCGATGATGCTATGAGACGCGGGTTCGATTCCCGCCTTATCCACTGAGCTTCTATCGGATGGTGAAGTAAAACGTCGGTCCCGGTTTCTCCTGTCTCGTCAGAGGCGCTGGAGCAGAAATCCCACGTTAGAGGAAGGCCATGCCCCGGGGGGCGTAGTGCCAATAGTTTCGTTTTTCGTTTGAAATAAATAACTTCGTTTTTCGATGTAAAATCAAATTTGCAATCAAAAAGTACTGTAGTGAAATTTTCATATAGTGCACCGTTTCCAAGTTATAGGATCAATTCAAGACTAACATTTAAAAAAGGCATTATATTGAATGTTTGGCCCATTTTAAATGATAGTCTTGATTTGAAAATTTTAAAATATTGTTTTCGGAGAGATCGGAAAATTTCACGAATGTTTCATAATTTAACATTGAAAATCTGACCATAAGTTGCTGAGATATCGACGTTAGAAAATGGTGGGTTGTTTGGGTGAGAATTAGAAAATCAATTTTCCTGCTTTTTTAACTTTTGCATGGATAAGTTCATAAAAGCAAAATATAAAAAAATTTCTCAACCGTTTGAAAATATGTTTTTCAGAAGTGGCCAAACATGTGCACTAATTTAAATAAAATGGAAAACTGCGACTAATTTAAAAAAAAACCTAAAAATGGCCTTAACTTGAAAACGGTGCACTTTTTGAAAATTTCACAAAAATACTTTTTGATTGCAAATTTGATTTTACATCGAAAAACGAAATTGAAAAATTTTTGCGGCCAGTATTCCGATTTTTTGAAAAAAAATCAGTAATGATTCGCAAATTCATAATTTGGTCAAAGATATTTAGCACAACCTGGAAATTTATGAAAAGTTGACATTTTATGTCTCTCAAAACATATCAAAAAATAAAAAATAAAAATAGTGTTTTTTTGCAAAACAAGTTTTAGTGACAAAAAGTTTAATTAAAAATCAGCATTCCTTTTACCGAGTATCTATTTTTAGTGTAGTCCTTATCCATGCCTACATCTTTGCCGAAGACACCAAATCGATCATTTTAAATCTTTTTTTCATCTCTATTTTCATTTTGAAATTGTATAAATTAGTTGTTCTTTTTTTTGCACTCTTTTTGTTACTGAAAATCTTACTAAAATGTAGGGGAGAGTGGGGAGACTTGATCCCATTTTTTTGTATCGCACATAACTCTGTCAATTTCTCACAAAACTATGAACTTTTTGCATGAATTGAAAGCTTAAATATTCAACTATGTTTGGCTGATAAGGGTATTTAATCAGATAAACTCTTCGAATCATGCCAAGCGTTTTGGAAAAATATTTTAAACCGGCATTTTCAATATGTTGGGGGTAATTTGATCCCCCTTTCAACATTTTGAAGAAATCTTAAGCAAAATGTTTCTTATTCATCCAAACTTTTAATTTTCTATAAGTTAAAGCAATTTCACATTAAATCTGTACGTTTGCGTTCAAAATATAACAAGTTTAGCAAGCAAAATATTTAAAAACTTAAAATTTTCTCTTTTAAACCAAAATTTTTGTTGTTTTTTTGTTGTTGTAATTTTTGTTTACAAAACTTTTGAAAAATGGTTCAAACTGCAGTAAGTTATGTACAACTATACTAAAGGAAACTATGTACGAAAACCCAGCCCAATTATTAAATCTTGAGGCTGATTCCGGTGACTGTAAAAATGCAGGGATCAAGTCTCCTAAACGCACTTTTTTAAACAATTGATTGTAAAAATAGTTTGAGGATAAATTTACCGTCAAATTCGTAAGGGTTTTGGAGTTGATATGTTTATCAAACAATTCATGTATAAAACATATTTTTTGAATAATTTTTGAGTGTTTTCTATACTTATCAAAACAAAGAAAAAAGATCTCTTGGAAGTTTTTTGCAGCACTTTTTAGAAAAATGTGTGTAACTCAATCTAAACATTTTTTTAATTTTTTGCTTTGTTTTCTACAATGAGTTTTACTCCATTTCGCACAACTTTCTAAAACAAAGCTAATTGTTTTACCCACATGCTAACGAGATACAGGCTTGGGATCAAGTGTCCCCGGGGATCAAGTCTCCACACTCTCCCCTACTGTACGGTAAAACTAGTCTGCCACAAAGAGCCAAAGGCTCACTGGCAAATAAACGATTAAACTACAAATCGATCAAAAAATTCCTTCAAAAGATACAGATTTTTTAATTTTCATATATCATTTTTGTATGGCCAGCTGCCAAATTTGTATGGAAATTTATATGGACAAACTAAAGATGCAAAATGGCTTCTTTGGGCATACCGAAGGCACCGAAAAATTTTCAGCCTGATTAAAAAATACAAAAATTAAAATTCGAAAAAAAGATCGATTTCTTAGGGAACTGCTCTATTTTAAAAAAAATAGGGATGTTCCGTTTGTTTAACAGGGTTATGACTCGGTCAAACTGTTAAACAAATTGTTTTGCATTTTTTTTTTATATAAACCGGCTTGCTCACTTGCCACTAAGCAATTTATTGCGCAATGGAAATACATACCGTTCCCTTAGGTACTCGAAAAAACAATCGTCAGTTAAAGTACAATTTCCAAAATAGGTTTTTTTTAGTTCATATATTTAATAAGTTTTGGGGACTAAACAATATTGTTTAAGCCATAGGGCATGATGGAGCGCAATCTGGTTCCGAAGATGTTTTTTTTTTTTGCGAAATAGTGTTTTATTGAAATTGTTCAAGAAACGGACCATTTTTTTAATCTTTTGAAAACCAAATCGAATTTGCAATTGAAAAGTACTGCACATTTTTTTATTTTGTTGATACAGTATTGTTGCTCATTTTTTCGATTTCTTTTATTTTTGCATTTAAAAATATTTTATGATAGAAAAGCACCGCCGAAAAAATAAAATAAAATATTTATTCTAAAATATGAAACGAGGAAAATTATCTATTTTAAGATATTTTCAAAAGTCATGCTTGTTTGAAGTTAAAAAAAATGTTTTATTGATAATTTGAAAATTTGACAAAATTTGCTTTTTTTTTTAAATTGAAAACCGAATCGAAATTTCAGTTGAAAATTACCGCCTACTTGGGTAACACTCCGAAAAACTCATTTTCATCGATTCTTAGTCTGTGTGAGGCTGTATCTCGAAATTTAACTATACAATGGTCAAAGTCTCAGCAAAACGAATAGAAATTCAAATAAAAAAGGCAGAAATGTGGCTCATTAAATTAGTATGTAAAAGGTCTCTGGTTCGCTTCCCGTCGTCGACAGTTTTGTTTTTTTTGCTTTGACAAATGAACATTTATGCAAATGAGCCTCGAGAGAATAATTCTCTCGCCCATCTCGAGCTGTGTTCTCTGTGTCCATAAATGGTACCACTTTTCTCTCACCTCGAGGCCATTATTCTCTCCGAATAGCGCTGCCCAGTTTTGGGTGAAAAGTCTTTCCGAATCATTTGTATTTTTATACAAACTTCAAGGAATGAATCCCCGTGGTGAGATCAAGCTCAATTTGTAAGTTAATGATAAGGCAATCTTTGAAAAGGGAAACTCATAATACTAAAATTGAAAGTAAAACTAAGTTTAAAAAACAAATAAAATAGATATAGAAATTCACTCAACAGCAAAGCTTTTGTTCTAAAGTAGTATTATGGTTTGCAGTTTCATCTGGATCCAGCTCTCTTCCTCCAAACCGAATTTTAATTAAAACAAATGTAGATCAAATTTTGAAACATGATCCTTTCGCCACAACTCTAGCCGCTGCCACCAGGCAGCAGAGTTGCTTACCGTCGCGTCAGGGTGGCATACGAGAGCAAACAAGGCTGCGTCTGTGTGTGGGCACCAGCCGTCCCCTAACATGACAGTTTTCGTGAATTGCGCGTATCCACCGACAGATGGCATGTGGACCTCGTCGGAGTCCGCCCATTAAAAACGCAACTCAAAATTTGCATGGGAAACTTTTTTTCCGTGACGGCTTTCGCGGCACGCTCCCTCCAACTGTTCGAGACTAATATTTTAACGTGGCGTATCTTTAAACAAGTTTTTCAAGAAAATGATTCCAGAATGCTTATTTTGTCGTTTTAAACCGAAAGTAGGCAAAAACTATATTAATTTAAACTATTCGCCATTTTCAAATGTTTGGCTAGATGATATCAAAGGCCGCCATCTTAGGCCCACTGGGCCCACAAAAAGAGGTACGCTCAGTTTGTATGGGAGCTGTCAACATGCTCCCGGGCTGGTGGGCACACACATATTTTTGTCGGAGGATCAACGACGCGCGCGAATTTCGGAGCACTGGAAACCCCACGCGAGTGTCAAAGCACGGTCCCGGGTGCGGTTTGCCGCGGTGCGTATTGACACAGGGTTCTCTCCCCCGGCTGAAAATTTGGGATATTGGCTGATGCGGCGTGCCGAGGAATCGTGATAGTGTCATCACGATTTGGGTTGACAGATTCTTGGTTAACCTGAATGAAAATTTTGAATAATTGAGCTTGATTTTGAGAACAAACGTAATGAATTTTAATATATTTTTTAGTTTTCCTTCAAAAACTAAAATTTTGTCATAATCGACGATCAAGGTCGTCCGAATGTTATGAAATTTATACCGATGCACTAGAGCCGAATTGCTTTTTTGACTATAATCAAACATTTTCAATTTTAAACATAGTTAGCACAACACAGAAAAAAAATGATGTTTATATTCATCAGGACATAGTGACAGATTGTGTCACTTTGTCCTATCAGGTTCAAATTTTTTAAAAATTTCATGTAATATTACTCAAAAAAGAGGTGGGTAATTCTCCGCCAACTCACACAGCAGTTGCCCCGACCCCTCTTCGATTTGCGTGAAACTTTGTCCTAAGGGGTAACTTTTGTCCCTGATCACGAATCCGAGGTCCGTTTTTTGATATCTCGTGACGGAGGGGCGGTACGACCCTTCCATTTTTGAACATGTGAAAAAGAGGTTTTTTCAATAATTTGCAGCCTGAAACGGTGATGAGATAGAAATTTGATGTCAAAGGGACTTTTGTGTAAAATTAGACGCCCAATTTGATGGCGTACTCAGAATTCCGAATAAACGTATTTTTCATCGAAAAAAACACTAAAAAAGTTTTAAAAATTCTCCCATTTTCCGTTACTCGACTGTAAAAAATTTTGGAACATGTCATTTTATGGCAAATTTAATGTACTTTTCGAATCTACATTGACCCAGAAGGGTCATTTTTTCATTTAGAACAAAATTTTTCATTTTACAATTTCGTGTTTTTTCTAACTTTGCAGGGTTATTTTTTAGAGTGTAACAATGTTCTACAAAGTTGTAGAGCAGACAATTACAAAAAAATTGATATATAGACATAAGGGGTTTGCTTATAAACATCACGAGTTATCGCGATTTTACGAAAAAAAGTTTTGAAAAAGTTGGTCGTCATCGATCATGGCCGTTCATGGTCACCCGCGACAGACACGGACGACGAAACAAAGAGAAACGCAAAAAGTAACTTTTTCAAAACTTTTTTTCGTAAAATCGCGATAACTCGTGATGTTTATAAGCAAACCCCTTATGTCTGTATATCAAAATTTTTGTAATTGTCTGCTCTACAACTTTGTAGAACATTGTTACACTCTAAAAAATAACCCTGCAAAGTTAGAAAAAACACGAAATTGTAAAATGAAAAATTTTGTTCTAATGAAAAATGACCCTTCTGGGTCAATGTAGATTCGAAAAGTACATTAAATTTCCCATAAAATGACATGTTCCAAAAATTTTACAGTCGAGTAACGGAAAATGGGAGAATTTTTAAAACTTTTTTCAATGAAAATACGTTTATTCGGAATTCTGAGTACGCCATCAAATCGGGCGTCTAATTTTACATAAAAGTCCCTTTGACACCAAATTTCTATCTCATCACCGTTTCAGGCTGCAAATTGTTGAAAAACACCTCTTTTTCGCATGTTCAAAATGGAAGGGGTCGTACCGCCCTCCGTCACGAGATATCAAAAAACGGATTCGTGATCAGGGACAAAAGTTACCCCTTAGGACAAAGTTTCACGCAAATCGAAGAGGGGTCGGGGCAACTTTTCCCGATTTCGTGTGAGTTGGTAGAGAATTACCCAGGTAATATTCAACCTACCAAATTTTCAACATTCCAAAATTCAACTTTTTTTCTGTAAATGCCGTTTCAAATAGTTTTCCAGAAATTCAAGGTAATCCTTTAATAACATCTATCATTCCATTTTAATTGAATTCCTAAAATTAACCTAGTCCATTTCCTTGCCACCTGTTTGCCCCAAACAAGCAGCAATTAAACCAGTGTCTTGCGAACCTTCGTGGTGAACGGACACTAGAGCTGCGGTATTTTTTACTACCTAAGCTCAGAGTTATTTCAAAACAAAATTCACAGTCTTTTTAAAGACTACCTGAGTTATTTTCCAAAATTCTAAACAGTCTTTTCAAGACTAACCCCGCCTGAAATTTTGTTGTATTTTACAAACGAAGCCATCTTTTTAAGAGAACTTTGCTTGCAAAATGCGTCAAAACAAAGGGCAAATCTTCTGAAGATTTGGTCGTTACGTCGGTGAAGCGTTTGAACGCTAAACCGGCTAACGGAAACAGAAAAAGAAAACAGCCTCTTCTGAGGTCTGATTCTGATTCTGAATGTGAGGTCAATCCTCCAATTCCATTGACAAACAGTTTCGGTGTTTTATCCGAAACTGATGACAAGGAACCTTCTCCTCGTACTGAGCCTTCTGCCGTCGAGAAACGAGTAAAGGCTCCGCCAATTGTTGTGACTTCCGTCTCCGATTTGGCCAGCTTTCGAACGCAACTGAAGAATTGCAAGGAAACTTGCAATTTGAAGGTTTCGTTTCAGCTTGGTCGAAGAGGAGAATGTCGCTTGTTGACGGAATCTTTACAAGATCACCAAACTTTTGTTGGTTATTTGAAAACCACAAACACAATTTCTACACGTATGAGACCAAGAATGCTCGTCCATTCAAGGCGGTCTTGAAAGGTCTCTCCAACGACTTGTCGGTGGATGAGATCAAAAACGAACTTAAGGTGTTGCTTGGCTTTGCCCCATCCCAAGTAATACCAATGAAGAAAAAATCAAACGGGAATATTTCTCGCTTTGGTTTGACTTCACAATTTTATCTGATTCATTTCAACAGAAATGAAATCAACAATTTGAAACTTTTGGACAAAGTTCAGTTTTTGTTCCATGTACGGGTAAAGTGGGAGCATTTTAAGAAACATGGCGGTAATGGCCAGAATCTGACCCAGTGCCGGCGTTGCCAGGCATTCGGTCACGGTACTGATCATTGCGCCATGGTTCCAAAATGCATGGTTTGCGGGGATTCTTCTCACGACAAGGACAATTGTCCCGTGAAAGAAGTCACCCAATTTAAATGTGCAAATTGTGGTGGAAATCACAAATCAAATTTCTGGGATTGCCCCATCAGAAAAAGGTTTTGGATTCTCGTGCTAAGCATCAGCCGAAATCCAAACCGAAATTTTCTCAAAGTCAGGTTGTACCTGCATCTTTAAATCAAACGTTCGTGCTGTCTCACTCGAACAATTCTAGAAATACCCCTACCGTGGAAAAGTTAGGTAACAACAATGGCATTTCTTATGCTAACGTCGTTTCGGGTTCATCCACGAATTTTAAATCCTCTACCAATCTTTTTGAAATTGGGCAGGTACCTCAAATCTCATTTGAAAATTTTTCTGCTGGCAACGCTTTGGGATCTTCTGATCTCGGCGATGTTACGTTTGAAAAAATGACTTTTTTGCAAAACTCACTGTTTGGTTTGATTCAAACAATGAGTAATGCTACATCCATGATGGAAGCAATCCAGATTGGATTAAAATTTGCGAATGATGTTGTTCTTACCCTGAAGCAGGGTAGGTAAACCATCACCATCGCACTATCATTGATGCATGTTTCGGTGCGTTCCTCGTCTCTTAAAACTTCTCTTCTCTTTCGCAGCCGAGTGATGGTCGGCTTGCTGTCGCGAATATCGAAAGCCCATCACATCGACGAGAAATACTCTCGCTGGCTCCGATGGAACTATCGTTCCAACCGGAGAGACACGCACACGAAATTGCTGTATACATACACTGGAGCTCACGCACACAAATGAACTCATTTCTACAGGGCTTACGGGCGAGAGAATTTCACGATTGCTCTTTCGCTTGCTTTTTGAGCGAGGGACTGGCTGTGTGAGAGATTTTTTTCCGTCTTACGCATCGGTATGTTCGTTGCTCGCTATTTCATCGGCGTCGTTTTCGCTTCGCTCTCTTGATGCAGTTTTGGGAGAACGCCGAAAATTTGATGATTTGAGCGAGGGACGATATCTAAAAGCCCTCGGCCATCGGCGAGGAAATGAGAAAATACCATCCCTGCCCTGAAGTTTAATCATGGATCTAAGTAATTCCATCAATATTATGAATTTTAATGCTCGCTCTTTAAAAGCGAAAGAAAATGAATTTTTCAACTTTTTACGAGTTCATAACGTGCATGTTGCTGTTATAACCGAAACATTTTTAAAAACTGGCACTTATTTGAAAAGTGATCCAGATTATAAAGTTATAACTAATAACCGAATGAATCGAAATGGCGGTGGAGTTGCAATAGTTATCCACCGTAGTATGACTTATAGCACGTTACGTGACTTTAAGTTAAAAGTTATTGAAAGTTTGGGCATTGAACTTGAAACTTCTTTTGGGAAAATTATGATTGCAGCTGCATATTTGCCATTCCAATGCACTGGGGAAAATAAAAATTATTTCAAAGGGGATTTGAATAAACTTACTCGGCATAGATCTCGATTTTTGATCATCGGTGATTTTAATGCCAAACACCAATCTTGGAATAATTCAAAAGTAAATTCCAATGGTAAAATTCTGTTCAGAGATTGCACTTCTGGTCTTTATTCGGTTTTATACCCGAATGGGCCAACTTGCTTTTCTTCTGTTAGAAATCCATCAACAATTGATTTGGTTTTGACAAATCAAAGTCAGTATTGTGGTCCTTTAGTGACTCATGCTGATTTTGATTCTGATCATCTTCCAGTAACTTTTTCACTTTCTCATGAAGCAGTTACCAGACCCAATAGTTCTGTGTTTAATTACCACAAAGCTAATTGGGACAGGTATCAGCATCATATTGAGAATAATTTAAATCATGATTTTGTTTTAGAAACCAAAGCTGATATTGATTCAGCCTTGGAATCTTTAACTAATGCAATTTTGGATGCTAGGAATATTGCTATTCCTAAAGTCCAAGTCAAATTTGATTCTCCCATTATTGATGACGATCTTCAGCTTCTGATTCGTCTGAAAATGTTCGCCGAAGACAGTATCAACGTTCTCGTGATCCTGCACTGAAGCGAATTCAAAAGATTTGCAAAAGGTTATTGACCACAGATTCACTCTCCTGCGAAATGAAAAGTTCGCAAGAGATGTCGAACAAATTAAACCTTATTCCAAACCTTTTGGAAACTTTCAAAGGTTCTTAAGAAACCTCAAAACCCATCCCTTCTTTAAAAGATGGTGATAATATTCTATTAACTAATGGGGAAAAAGCTCAAAAACTTGCTCAGCAGTTTGAGAGTGCTCATAATTTCAACTTGAATGTTTTGAGTCCTATTGAAAATCAAATTTCAATAGAATTTCAGAATATTGTTGAACAAGAATTTTCATCAGATGAAGTTTTTAATACGGATCTGAATGAAATAAAATCTATTATCAAAAATTTAAAAATATGAAAGCCCCTGGTGAGGATGGCATTTTTACATTTTAATTAAAAATTACCAGAAGCAACTTTAAGTTGCTTGGTCAAAATTTTCAACAAATGTTTTGATTTGGCATATTTTCCCAGTAGTTGGAAAAATGCCAAAGTAATTCCGATTTTGAAACCGGATAAAAATCCTGCTGAAGCCTCAAGCTATCGGCCCATTAGTTTGCTTTCATCTATTAGTAAATTATTCGAAAGAATAATTCTTAATAGAATGATGACGCACATTAATGAAAATTCAATTTTCGCTGATGAGCAGTTTGGATTTCGCCTTGGGCATTCAACTACTCATCAGTTGTTGAGAGTTTCAAATTTAATTCGAAGCAACAAATCTGAGGGCTATTCTACTGGCGCTGCTCTTCTAGACATAGAAAAAGCATTTGACAGTGTTTGGCATAAAGGTTTGATTGCGAAATTGAAAAGGTTTAATTTTCCGATTTATATCGTGAAAATTATTCAAAATTATTTGACGGATCGTACTCTGCAGGTATGTTATCAGAATAGCAAATCTGATCAACTACCTGTACGTGCTGGCGTCCCTCAAGGAAGCATTTTGGGTCCAATTTTATACAATATTTTTACTTCTGACTTGCCTGATTTGCCCCCAGGATGTCAGAAATCACTTTTTGCTGATGACACAAGCATCTCCGCCAAAGGCAGAAGCCTTCGTGTCATCACAAGAAGATTACAAAAAGCTTGGATATTTTCAATACTTATTTGAAAGAATGGAAAATTACTCCAAATGCTGCAAAACTCAACTTATTATTTTCCCTCACAAACCAAGGGCTGATTTTCTTAAACCAAAAGTCATCACATTATAAAGATGAATGAGGTAAATTTAAAGTGGGAGGATCAAGTGAAATATCTTGGACTTGGTTTTGACAAAAACCTTACTTACAAGGATCACATTGAAAGTATCCAGGTTAAATGTAACAAATATATTAAATGTTTGTATCCACTTATAAACAGGAATTCTAGACTTTGTCTCAAGAATAAACTGTTAATTTATAAACAAATTTTCAGACCTGCCATGCTTTATGCTGTGCCGATCTGGACAAGCTGTTGCTTAACCAGGAAGAAAAAACTTCAGAGGATTCAGAACAAAATTCTGAAAATGATTCTGAAACTTCCTCCCTGGTTCAGCACCAGTGAACTTCATCAATTAGCCGAAGTTGACACTTTGGATGTTATGTCCAATAAGATAATTGATGCATTTCGACAAAAATCATTGCAGTCTTCAGCTGCATTGATCCGCTCTTTATATAGTTTATAAGTTAGTTTTAAGGTATCCCTTTTCCCTTTTGTACATGTAGGACCTCCTACATTTGAAATCACTGAATAGCGAAAGCTACAATATTTCATGAATAAATGAAAGTTGCTAGTATTTAAAATTGAGGTGAAAAGTCATCGTTTGTGATTGGACACTCAATAATATTTTAACTGAATGAATGTACATGGAAAAGAAATTTGAATAAATATAAATTAAAAAAAAAAAAAAAAAAAAAAAAAAGGAAGCAATTAAATATACTGTTTAAACAACTGAAATTTCCAACTCATCCGTAAAACAATCATTACAAAATTACAGTTGTTTGGCTTACATTCGAAAGTAAACTTCACCAGCAGCAGCAGCAGTTCCAACTGTTGCAGCAGCAACAGAATTTCCCACTTCGACAAGTCATCGTCCGAGCGATTATCCTCGCGTCTTATTTGGACAGAGCAGCATCATCTTCTTCAACCCTTGCCTTCCTTCGGTCTCCATATATGAAGCTCTGGAGGTTGACCACTATCTGGGCTCTGAACTGGACTGGAGAAATGGACAGAGAGAACGCGTTAATGTGAAAGCTTTCAACTCGATAAATTTTTTATCAAATACGTGGTCTAACCTCGGTCGACCCAACCCCTTCGTGGACTCCCAGACATCATAGCTGTGGACTGTGGAAACAAAACATAATAATCGAAATTACCAATTTAATTTTCAATAGCGATTTGGGCTATTACCTATCATTATTATTGTTTTCTTTCCTTTCTCTCCCTTTTTTCCTCCACCACGTGTGTTGATCTCACACACATGACTGATTGGAAGGTACCAACAATCTGCTCTCCCGAAGTCCCCGTCCAGTTCTTCACCCCAAACCTCAGCCATATCCTCAGACTCCGGTGATGACTCAATGGGTTCTGGTTTGTGGCCTGGCCTGCCACTACCTACCCCAAATGAACCTGATCCCGTGGATTTAGCCCAGGTACAAGTGCGTGTGTGTGTGGGGTTCGCTGGCCACTTGAACGCACCTTACGACGGTGGGCAGCGAATGGCTCGAGTGGCCACTTCAGAAGGCTTCCACTCTAGGCTAAAGGGGATGCTGCACTTGAAGAACAGTGTGAGCTACGCGCAACTATATTGGGGTGTACGGCGTATGGGAAGTTGGGGTAAAAATTTGGAGGGTTTTTACGTTGTCTATGAACGACTCCGTGAATCCCAGTCTTCCCCAATTCTCACTACTCATATTCCTCAAGTATGGGGCGCGATGGTGATCATTATTACCTTTTGCGTGATTATCTAGAACTCGAGTGTTCTTATTAGAGAGAGAAGTTCATAAACGAGTTTGTTTTTTCCTTCTTCACGTCTGGTTAAGGTGCTTCCTATGATGATGCTGCGGGAGAGTTGCCCAATTCAGGAAATTTTCGTTAACAAGCCTTGGCTGCCTCGCCCAGCCAATTTCCTCTGGAGCTGCTGGCAGCCGTAAAGAGATATTAAATCGTTAGCCTGTTCGTAGAGGTGGCTAGCCTAGGCTATCGTTTAGCAGATTTGAAATCTAGTCTCCGTCCGGTGATTACTACAGTTGAAATTGAATCGCGTAAGATAGTCATAATTCATGGTCCGTTTTGTCCATTTGTGGAAGGCGCCGAGGCTGGACTAATAGTTTCATAAAGATTGGATTTTTTTGTGAGCCTAGAACCCTTCTTTTTAACAAATATGTTAATAACGTAAGTTAATCTCTAGCAAAACGTTACCTGAAGTTCGCTTAACCTCTACCGTAATGGACACACCTCGAAACGATGTCTAAATTAAGAGCCCTGTTCCGAGGATGTTTCTGCCAGACAGGCAGACATGAACTTGAAAATTACCAGCAAAAAAAGTGCGATGCGTTCTGGAATCACTTCACGCGTCCACCCACACGCTTGGCCAGGAGCCCTGCTGTCGAAGGTTTAAGCCCACGAAGTTGCTTTAGAACCAACACCGAGCACCAAATTGAGCTTTCAATTTCAGCTTCAATCACCTTTGCCCGTAGCCACGTCGATCGACTGCGGAGTGTTGGCGTACTGCCCTGACGTAGACAATACAATTGCCAATCAACACGGGCCACCTTCTGGCTTCAATAGTGTTACAGGGGGTTGCTTTGAAAAGCTTAAATCTTACAAACATATTTTGTTTTTCTTATATGTTTTGTCTTTAAAATTGAGACAAATTCCCCCAACTCAACGGTCCGGCTGAAGGAGAGGGGGGGGGGGGGGAATGGGATCTCAAAAAGTTTGCCCATCTTGCTCGGGGCGTCGTACAAAAAAACACAAATTTACAGGATATCAAACGATAGTCAGCTTCATAAGCGGACTTAATCGAGATCACCGGCGGAGGGTTGGCACGGGCAGGAAGTGTCTTTTAATGAACTCGCGCCCGCTACTTGTGCTGCAGATCTTAGCATCGCTTCATTCGGTCAGCGAAATGTTGCAGTAAAATGTATTCCAATTGAGGATAATTTCATCTGAAAAAATTGATGTGTTCTTAGTAGGTAAGAAGCATTCTTGAAAACAGAGGATTTAGGAATGTGTTTACACTAATTCTAAAGGTGTCATTGAACTTGCTCCTAATAAACGTGTTTTTGCTTAGATTCAGGAAAGATGCAGAGCATTTTCATTTTCACTTAATATGAATCCGGTTATTATATTGTGTGAAACTTGATGTTTAGCCTTCCTCACTATAAAATGAAATTTTGAATTTGACCTTCAAGTATACTTTTCGTCTCAGAATCAAAGTCTGAGCCAATATCTGTGCGTGTTTGGCCAATTTGATCAAAAACATGTACTTGATTTTCTCGGCTTTTGTTGAACAATTTTGTCCGGATTTGATCTACTCGGTCTAGTTTCGGATCGCACAGCTTGGTTTAGGAAATTGTAAAGTTATATTTATTTGTTTGAAAATTATGATTAAAAAACTATTTAGACGACTGCAAAAAATAGTGATGATGAAAAGTCAGCTTTTTAAATCAGTATCTTTATATTTCAGAAAATATCATAGAAACAAGAGGAAGGCACCAACTACCCTAAATTTGGATTAGCTTTTAAATATAAAAATATTAAATAAATTCCCATACAAAATGTTATACCTCGGTGCAATGTCGTTCTCAAACATTGAGGACCGCAAAAGGAACTGAAAAATTACTGTGTTCATCAACCCACTTTTAATATTCATGATTAGGGTTAGTGAAATTTCACGATTTCGCGGACAGCGGGAAATTCGCGAAATTTGGCTTTTTCCGCGAAATCCCGTGAAATTTTATGTTCGCGTGAAACTGTAACGATTTTTCTCAAAATAATTTATCAAAACCCACAGGAATGAAAACTATCCTAAGAACTACTGTAGAATTAAGCGAGTGAATACCTTGGTTTAATCGCTAATATAGGAATTGTGATTTTTGACGATTTCGTGGACGGCGTAAAATTCGTGAAGTTTATCAATTTTTTCAAATCATTTTTTTTTTCAATAGCAACACAAAAATTATTTCATGCATAAAGACTATTTAAGTAAATTTTATTAGTTTTCAATTGAAAAGTTTGATATGAACCATTGTTAAGATTTTTCATGTGTTATTAGATAACTAACTTAATTAAGTAATAATTTCATTCGCTGTTATACAATTTTTACTGCTATTTTATATGAAAGGTAAAATGAAGAGTATTTTTTGTCTTTGAATTCACCTTCTAAAAACATTTCAGATTTCCTGTTTAATCCTGTTTAATTTTAACGATATTTGATTATTTGGGTAAATGATTCCCGTAAAAATAAAAAATAAACTAAATACATTTTTTGTTTTCTGTTCTCATTATGAATAAAGATTTAGATTTCGATACAAATCATAATATATTGTCTATTGATTTTACATTTAGATTATGAAAAGTGTGATGAAAACCGTGAAAATTATTTAAAATGGGATAAAAGCCACAGAGAGTTCAAATTATTTTACTTATTTTGGCTTTACAAGATTGTCAAATCTTATATTGATATGAAATTCAATAAAATGTAAAATGATGTAACAGAAGCTCATTCCCTTGTGGACCCCCGATCAGTGAGGTACTCCTGGATATTAGCTCCTGAAAAGTGCTTAAAAAAGTGCAAAAATGCCTCACGGCAAGAAAAAAGAGGCGGTCCTCACCAGCAGGATCGGCAGATTTGAAGAAGCTAAAGAATGCCGAAGCGCTACCTGCAAAGCCAGGCAGTTTGAGCAAGGACGCTCAAAATTCGTCTGGAAACCAGTTTGCTACCCTCCCTGTGGACGTGAGCGAGAAGGAAGAATTTGAACGACGGGAAAAGTTGCCACCCATTTTTGTGAAAACATCGTCATCGGATTCGGTGCGAAAGTGGCTGACCGGATTTATCAAATCTGGTGCTTTACAAGCTTCCATTTGCTTGTGTGCTGATGGACTCAAAATTCTGCTACCTACCAGAAAGGATTACAACTACGTTCGGGATTTCCTGAACAACACAAAGATCGAATACTACAGCCATGACGATCCAGGTAAACGCCCCATGAAACAGGTCCTCCGAGGCCTGTACGACATGGATGTGAGTGTGCTGAAAGAAGAGTCAAGTCGTGATCGAAGTCTTCAAGATGACAAGACATAACAAGGACATCAAGTATCGTGATCAACTTACCTGGTTCATCTCGAGAAAGGATCGACAACGCCGTTTGGGCTGAAAGCAGTTCGGGCAATTTTCAACATCATCGTGACTTGGGAACGTTATCGTCCAGTGCACCGTGACGTGACACAGTGTTCAAACTGTTTGCAGTTTGGACATGGTGGAAGGAACTGTTTCATCAAGAGTTGTTGTGCAACCTGCGGAGGTGAGCACAAAACTCAAGCTTGCGAAACAATCAACGAGAACATTGAAGCGAAATGCTTCAATTGCGGCGGCGACCATTCTACCAAGAATCGGAGCTGCCCAAAACATGCTGAGTTTGTAAAAATTCGGCAGCAAGCGACGACGAGGCACCAACCAAATCGTCGCAAAACACCACCAGCATACACGGACGTGGATTTTCCTGCTTTGGCGTCACCTGGAGCAGGATCTGTTCGAGTGGTTCCAAATCTGCAGCCGTTGAATCAGCGGCAAAAAGTTGCAGAGAATACAACATCTCCTGGCTTCAGTCAGCAACCGAGGGAAAACCAACCAGCATCAACGGATGAAGGCAGTAGTGACCTGTTTTCACCACAAGAACTTCTGAACATTTTCATCGAGATGACAACAACACTGCGTGGGTGCAAAACTCGCCAGGAACAAGTAAGAACTCTTGGAGCATTCATCTTAAAATACAGTTCGTAGTTTACTCGTTCTAGTGATTTTGAATATTTCAATGATTTTTTTTTATTTTTTTTTAGTTTTAAGTTAGGATTAGTTGTTAAAGTGTTTTTTTTCTTTTTTTTACCCAAATGTATTCGATTCAATGCAATAATGTAAAACAATTTAAAGTAAATAAAATAAATGTGATCAGTTAATAATAAAACGAAAAATACAACAAAGATGAAGAGCATTAGGCCATACCACTTAGCATGTAAAAGAAATGTAATTATTATAAGAAAGTTCAATAAAGACATATTTAATTTCAAAAAATGTAACAGAAGCAAATGAGCCAAAACTTTTAAGCTTTATTAGTCGAATATTAAAAAAGCAGTTTATAAATGAGAATACGTATGCCCTACATTTTGTTTCAAAATATATGTACAGTATGTAAAAAAAGTATTTACACCCCTTGGGCACTATGCACATTTTGTGATGAAACATGTAAAAAATAAAGTTTGACAGGAACCTAGTACTACGTTTTGTTCAAAAACTCATGCCAAACATTTTGCTACAAAAAGCCCATGAAAAGATGATTTCTATAAAAAGTTATATAACAAATACTATTACGAAAATAAAAAAAGATGCAAAAAAAGTTTGTACACCTTTCGAAAAATTAACAGAAATAATGTTATTTGTTGACAAATCACCATAAATCCAGTCTCCCAACTCCAAATAGGCATCCTTGACTAATTAAAAAAATAATTTGGATTGAATATAAAGTTTACTAACTACTAAGTATAAAAGTTTATATAACTCTGGAAATTCTATATAAAACTTATCTAAACTTAATTTTGCAAACTTTAAATTCAACTAAATGTCAATATATTACCATAGAATTGCTAAATAAACATTTTGGAGTGAGTACAACACCGTTTTGAGGGTATTTGTATCGATAGAATAGATTTTTCGTTGGAATTTCGTACCAACCCGGAATTACGTCGTCGGAAAATCCGCCGGCATCCGAACCGGTCCACGATTCACAAGTCAACCTATGTGGCATCAGAAAGGGCATAAAATTTCCGTTCTTTTGATACCCATACATCCAGGTTTTCTATAAAACCCACGTTTTTAAATACCTAGGCAAAAACGTTGTTATGGTTTCGTTTGAGCAACCTGCTAAAAATGTATGGAATTTCGTAATTTTTGTCTCGTGGATCAAACTTACTTTTTGCCTAGGTATTTAAAAACGTAGGTTTTATAGAAAACCTGGATGTATGGGTATCAAAAGAACGGAAATTTTATGCCCTTTCTGATGCCACATAGGTTGACTTGTGAATTGTGGACCAGTTCAGATGCCGGCGGATTTTCCTACGACGTAATTCCGGGTTGGTACGAAATTCCAACGAAAAATCTATTCTATCGATACAAATACCCCCAAAACGGTGTTATACCCACTCCAAAATGTTTATTTAGCAATTCTATGGTAATATATTGACATTTAGTTGAATTTAAAGTTTGCAAAATTAAGTTTAAATAAGTTTTATATAGAATTTCCAGAGTTATATAAACTTTTATACTAAGTAGTTAGTAAACTTTATATTCAATCCAAATTATTTTTTTAACCAGTCAAGGATGCATATTTGGAGTTGGGAGACTGGATTTATAGTGATTTGTCAACAAATAACATTAATTATGTTAATTTTTCGAAAGGTGTACAAACTTTTTTTGCACCTTTTTTATTTTAGTAATAGTATTTGTTATATAACTTTTTATAGAAATCATCTTTTCATGGGCTTTTTGTAGCAAAATGTTTGGCATGAGTTTTTTAACAAAACGTAGTACTAGGTTCCTGTCAAACTTTATTTTTTTACATGTTTCATCACAAAATGTGCATAGTGCCCAAGGGGTGTAAATACTTTTTTACATACTGTATGTATAGCCCATCCATAAACCAGGTGGAAACTTTTTTTAAAATTAGGAGAATTTTGTGGTGTCACGTTCAAAACTAGTGAAGATTTTTGTAGTTTATTTAAGAATAATATATAATGAAGCATAAAAAGTAGTTTCTGTGATTTAAACATAAGATATTCCGAGTTATTTTAACATTTGTCACGTTCCGCGAAATTTGCGTGAAATTTAGTGTTTTGAAATAGTGGTCTGCGTGAAATTTTCAATTTTCGAGCGTGAAAAATCACTAAGCCTAATTATGATGCAACACACAGCTGAAAGGAATTTCATAACTCTGTTATGAATTGCAAAAGAACTGATTGTTTCTCGATTTTATAAATAAATCCGAATTGAATTGAAAAAAAAATCAAATTAACCTGGCCATGGTCTTCGTTTTCTACATACACGAATGGTATTCCGGGTCTATAGGACCCAGAAATGTTTTCAGCTGCCAAAATTCGAGATTGTAACCGATTTTGGATGTCTTGACCGCAAATGAAAGGCTAGGATGTCTACTTTCTGAACCCAACCGGCAGAACCGGTTTTGGACACCGTGGCCACCGGGAACCTGCTACAACCGAAAAAGTTCTTTTGAGGCCCCTACTTTGAGGACCTGTATCTCCGAAACGATTGCACATAGCAGGTTGCTTCCGGTTGCATTCGACAGATAATAACCTGAATTTTAAGCCCCAGAAAAATAATTGGTCCATAGTGGCCACCGGTTCCGGTAACCCGGAACTTCCGGAAAACTTGATTTTTGCAGTTTTTGACATAAAACCGTCACACAGACCAGTATTTTGAAACGGATTATTTTCCAAATCATTGCAGAAGGATACTACATACTACCCCTGACTGTTTGGTATCGGTTCTGGCCAACTCTGGCCAATCCGGAACCGGTTCCACGGTACCACTAAAACGGTTCCAATAATTGTCACGCTAGAAACCCGTCATGTTGCATATAAAACTTCATGAAATTGCATGTTATGACCATCTGAGGTCATGCCGATGTCCTCTGACCCATCCTGGTCACTCCGGAACCGGTTACCGGTGGCCACTGGGGGACACTATCGGAATATGCAATGAACCCTATCATCCGACGTATCAAACTTCATGAAATTGAAAGTTATGACCATCTGAGGCCATGCCGATGTCCTCTGACCCATCCTGGTCACTCCGGAACCGGTTACCGGTGGCCACTGGGGGACACTATCGGAATATGCAATGAACCCTATCATCCGACGTATCAAACTTCATGAAATTGAAAGTTATGACCATTTGAGGCCATGCCGATGTCCTCTGACCCATCCTGGTCACTCTGGAACCGGTTACCGGTGGCCACTGGGGGACACTATCGGAATATGCAATGAACCCTATCATCCGACGTATCAAACTTCATGAAATTGAAAGTTATGACCATCTGATGTCATGCCGATGTCCCCTGACCCAACCTGGTCACTCCGGAATCGGTTACCGGAGGCCACTGGGGACACTATCGGAATATCCAATGAACCCTATCATCCGACGTATCAAATTTCCAGAAATTGAAAGTTATGACCATCTGAGGTCATGCCGATGTCCTCTGACCCATCCTGGTCACTCCGGAACCGGTTACCGGTGGCCACTGGGGGACACTATCGGAATATGCAATGAACCCTATCATCCGACGTATCAAACTTCATGAAATTGAAAGTTATGACCATCTGAGATCCTGCCGATGTCTTCTGACCTAACCTGGCCCGGAACCGGTTTTCGATGGAACTGGTTACCGGTGGCCACTTGGGGACACTATCGGAATATGCAATGAACCCTATCATCCGACGTGTCAAACTTCATGAAATTGAAAGTTATGATCATCTGGGATCAAGACGATGTCCTCTGACCCAACCTGATCACTCCGGAACCGGTTACCTGTGGCCACTTGGTGACACTCTCTGATTATGTAATAAACCCTATCATCCGACGTATCAAACTTCATGAAATTGAACATTATTACCATCTGAGGTCATGCTAACGTCCTTTGAATTTATCTGGTCACTTCGGAATCGGTTTACGATGGCCACTGCGATTGTCCTCAATTCGTCACTTGTGTTATCTTGTAACACGTCTGCTGTAAAAAGATAGGAGATAGATAGCACACAAGCGACGAATTAGTAATTTCTTGCTTCACGGCACGTTTTGAGATTCCAAGGAACGGCTCGGGATCCACGAATATGTTTGATAGGCCTAGTCTGGCAAGTTCATCAGCCATTTCAATGCCTTCAATACCGCAGTATCCTGGTACCCAAAACAACATGCCGAGTAGCAAGTTCCAAACATGTTTGGATTCGCATTTAGAGGATTTTAACGCCAATAGTGCAGCTTAGCTATCCGAGAAAATACCGATTTTTGCGTGTCTATAATTTCTAAAATATCAAAATCAAAGGTTAGATGAAAGAGTTTCTGCACCCAAATCTCGGCAACACTCGGTTTGAGAGAAAGACGGCCTCATGAAGTTTGATATGTGGGACGATAGGGTTTCTATTCCGCATATTCCACAAGAGTACACCAGTTGCCACCGGTAACCGATTCCAAAAGCCAGATAGAGTTAGGGGATGTTAGCGTAATTACCTTAGATATAATATTGTTCAATTTCATGTTGTTCGATATGCCGTCATTGCATATTACGATAATGTTCCCAAAAGCCACTGGTAACCGGTCCCGGAGTGGCCCTCAGTGGCCATAGGTAACCGGTTCCAGATTGATCAGGTAAGGTTAGTTTAGGTCAGCATAACCTTGGATAGAAATAATTTTTCAATTCTATGAAGTTTGATATTTCGGATGATAGGGTTTCTAGCATATTCCACAAGTTTCCCCAAGTGGCCATTGGAAACCGACTCCGAAGTGACCAGATAAGTTCAAAGAACGTTAGCATGACCTCAGATGGTCATAACTTTCAATTTCATGAAGTTTGATACGTCGGATGATAGGGTTTACTACATACTCAGAGAGTGTCACCAAGTGGCCAACGGTAACCGATTCTGGAGTGACCAGATAAGTTCAAAGGACGTTAGCATGACCTCAGATGGTAAGAATGTTCAATTTCATGAAGTTTGATACGTCGGATGACAGGGTTCATTGCATATTTCGATAGTGCCCCCAAGTGGCCACCGGCGACCGGTTCCGGAGTGATCAGGTTAGGTAATAAGACATCGGCATGACCTCAGATGGTCATAACTTGCAATTTCATGAAGTTTGATACGTCGGATGATAGGGTTCATTGCATATTTCGATAGTGTCCCTCAGTGGCCAGCGGTAACCGGTTCCGGAGTAACCAGGTTGTGTCATGGGACATCGGCATGACCTCAGATGGTCATAACTTTCAATTTCATGACGTTTGATACGTCGGATGATAGGGTTTATGCATATTCCGATAGTGTCCCCCAGTGGCCACCGGTATCCAGTTCCGGAGTGACCAGGATGGGTCAGAAGACATCGGCATGACCTCAGATGGTCATAACTTTCAATTTCATGAAGTTTGATACGTCGGATGATAGGGTTCATTGCATATTCCGATATGGTCCCCCAGTGGCCACCGGTATCCGGTTCCGGAGTGACCAGGATGGGTCAGAGGACATCGGCATGACCTCAGATGGTCATAACTTTCAATTTCTGGAAATTTGATACGTCGGATGATAGGGTTCATTGCATATTCCGATAGTGTCCCTCAGTGGCCACCGGTAACCGGTTCCGGAGTAACCAGGTTGGGTCAGGGGACATCGGCATGACCTCAGATGGTCATAACTTCAATTTCATGAAGTTTGATACGTCGGATGATAGGGTTCATTGCATATTCCGATAGTGTCCTCAGTGGCCACCGGTAACCGGTTCCGGAGTGACCAGGATGGGTCAGAGGACATCGGCATGACCTCAGATGGTCATAACTTTCAATTTGATGAAGTTTGATATGTCGGATGATAGGGTTCATTGCATATTCCGATAATGTCCCCAGTGGCCACCGGTAACTGGTTCCGGAGTGACCAGGATGGGTCAGAGGACATCGGCATGACCTCAGATGGTCATAACTTTCAATTTCATGAAGTTTGATTCGTCGGATGATAGGGTTCATTGCATATTCCGATAGTGTCCCCAGTGGCCACCGGTAACCGGTTCCGGAGTGACCAGGATGGGTCAGAGGACATCGGCATGACCTCAGATGGTCATAACATGCAATTTCATGAAGTTTTATATGCAACATGACGGGTTTCTAGCGTGACAATTATTGGAACCGTTTTAGTGGTACCCTGGAACCGGTTCCGGATTGGCCAGAGTTGGCCAGAACCGATACCAAACAGTCAGGGGTAGTATGTAGTATCCTTCTGCAATGATTTGGAAAATAATCCGTTTCAAAATACTGGTCTGTGTGACGGTTTTATGTCAAAAACTGCAAAAATCAAGTTTTCCGGAAGTTCCGGGTTACCGGAACCGGTGGCCACTATGGACCAATTATTTTTTCTGGGGCTTAAAATTCAGGTTATTATCTGTCGAATGCAACCGGAAGCAACCTGCTATGTGCAATCGTTTCGGAGATACAGGTCCTCAAAGTAGGGGCCTCAAAAAGAACTTTTTTCGGTTGTAGCAGGTTCCCGGTGGCCACGGTGTCCAAAACCGGTTCTGCCGGTTGGGTTCAGAAAGTAGACATCCTAGCCTTTCATTTGCGGTCAAGACATCCAAAATCGGTTACAATCTCGAATTTTGGCAGCTGAAAACATTTCTGGGTCCTATAGACCCGGAATACCATTGGTGTCAGTTTTTGGTGCGCACTTCCGGTGGCCACCGGAAGTTCATTTTTGGCCAGAATGTGTGTCTTAGTAAGATACACAAAGTCACAAAATTTCAGATCTCTAGGTGTTTTTGGTCAAAAGTTACAATTACTTTTATAGTGCTACTGGGTCCTATAGACCCGAAGACCATGCCCGGGTTAAAGAAAAAAACAAAAAAAATAGTATTTTTCAAACTTTTACAAATATCGTTAAAATTAAACAGGACTCAGAAAAATCAGAAAAGTTTTAAAAAATTGATTTCAAAGAAAAAAAAATGCCCTTTATTTTAATTTGAAAAAAACAAAGCTTGATTATTTTAATTTCTTATGAAACTATACCTTTCAAATAAAATAGCAGTAAAATTTTTAATACAGCGAATGAAAATAATACTAAACTAACCTAAAGTAACCATCTCAACGTCATTCCGCAATCTGATATAAAGTGTTTTACTAACAGGCTATCGTTTCCAATAAATTACAAAATACCAGCCCTAGTAAGTTTATAAAAAAAAAAATTGAAGAATTCTTCAAATGATTCATATCAGGCATTTCAATTGTAAACTAATAAAATTTACTTAAATAGTCTGTATGGGTAAAATATTTAGTATGTTGTTATTTTGAAAAAAAAAAATATTTGAGAAAATTGATAGTCTTCACGTTACGCCGTCTTCGAAATCGTCTAAAAGCACTAACACTATGTTAGTAATTTAACAAGGGTATTTCTACAGTATTTTATAAGATTATTTGTATTCTCATTTGAGTTTGATAAATCATTTTGAGAAAATAGTTACAGTTTCACACAAACATAAAATTTCACGGGATTTCGCGAAAAGGCCAAATTTCACGGATTTCACGCTGTCCGCGAAATCGTGAAATTTCACTTACCCTATTGATCAGGGATAAAAGTTACCCCTAAGGACAAAGTTTCACGCAAGTCAAAGAGGAATCGGGGCAACTTTTCCCGATTTCGCGTGAGTTAGTCGAGAATTACCCATATAGACTACACTTTTTAAAAAAAAAAGGTTGGTAATATCTACAAATCGATGCCTCTGTGCTCTCTGCAGGTAATTACATAGAAATTACGGCATGTTTAGAGAGAGAAGAGGCATCCAAATACGAAGGCGATTGAACAGAGTTAAAATTGAAATATTTTCTTTTTTAAGCACTTCAATTGTTCACAATGTTGCAAGTCTGAGAAAATTACTTTTAATATTTTTAAAAGTTAAATGTGCTACTTCCACTAACCCTTATCACTGCTTGTGATTATTTAATAAATAAAATCACTTAACCCTTTTTGAACAACAAAACATTACTCGTCCCCCTTTCGAGTGAATTAAAAACCAAACAAAAACAGGTGTCCATAATGATCCCTGCTCACTCCACGCACCGCTTGAACTTTGACATCCGGTTGTCAGTGCTCCCCTCTTATATCATCGTAATTTCACGCCACGTGTTTCTAGTTTTCCTGGGAAACACGCGTCTGATGTGTCACGGAGCACTTTTAATTCTCGTCGACCGTGGCGAGCGTTTTTTCCTCTCTGTGATTTTTTTAAGGTAGGGTTCTTTAGTTAACAAAAATTAATTAGTTAAAAAAATATGTGTAATCAATACATTTGGAACTTTTTTATAAATGTTAATTTAATAAATTGTGGAGGACAACCCTGGTTGCCACGACCACCTTCGCCAAGGATATCACTTTCCACGTTTTTTCTAACCAGTTGGTGTTAATTGTGTTTATGCACGCCATTGACAGAAAAGATTTTTTTCAACCGTTATTTCTATACTAGAGAATGGGCAGCAGCATAACTTCACTATCAAAAGGGTATCCTTAACATCGCTGCCAAGGGGAACACCGCTAGATTGTTTATAGTTTGCAGTTATTATTTCGCTGTGCTCTGATTATTGAGGAGTTTTTCACACAGAAAAAAACACAAAAATAAGTAACGTCACGAAAAATAGCAGCAAATGTGTCAAATTATTATATTTTCATATTTTTTTAATAGTGCTTTTCTTCTTAAAAAGCTGAAATGGGGGCTTGTTGCAATAAACAAAAAGCGAAAAAATATACGTTTTTAGAAAGAGGCAGCCCAATTACCCTTTTGAACCCTTTTTTTGTCGAGCCGGGGCCGGAAACGCCACGCTATGCCCGGGGGCTGTCCAAGTCAGGTTTTATGTGTTTTCCGACTCACCAGAAGGTGGAAATTGAATTCCTAGCCCGGGTAACCGCCCCAAACCAATGCAATGGCTGGTGGTGGCGCGTCTTCCAAAAACGAAGGTTGAATTGATTTTGGTGTTGTTTTTCCCCACCAGGCTTGGCGCGCAATTCGATGGGTTTTGGCACGCTTTTTGATCAGTTTGTTAAATGGAATGTTTGAAGTTTAAGGACATGGACGTCACATGGTAGATTGCGGGAAAAGGGTATATTGAATATTGATTTTTTTTTCGATGGGGTTGAGTTCAGGGTAATCGTATGTTTTTTTTAATGGTAAACACGATTCCTAGTAGATTATTGTGATGTGATGTGATAACCAACAGGGCCACAAGGATGACCTTTGTAGCGGTTGCCTAGAATTACAGTGGCTCAGATTTAAAGGGAGCATCTTTAAATTACTTCTGTATGAAGGGCCAAAAGGGGATGGTTGGACGCGAACAAGCAAAATCACTCACGGTTTCCTCAGGGGAAGAGAATCTCCTTCCAACAGTAACCTCCAATAACTCCGAAAAAAAAGTCTGACAAAGCTAAAGGGCCTGTCAGACAACTGGAAACTGACAGACGTCAATTGATGTAGTACTTAGGCAGTGCTTAAGAATTGCACAATTAATACACTATTTCCCCCTTGTGATGTAGTTTTGGTCTTCCACTATCCACATCCAGTCTTCGCCATTACAGCATACTGTCCACTGCCCTGATGCTCCCTCCCCAATCCCCGGCTTTGATTTTAACTACTGTTAAAAAGGAAAATCATGAATCAGAAAAGGTCAATGCGGATGGAGAGCAAAGCGAGCTCAATATCCCCTCACAAAGACTGGTAGTAAGTGTGAAAAAAAAACAATGAAAAATAAAGAGAAAGACAAGAAATAAAATGCAAAGATATTATATCAATGGATCGATGATCCCCTCACAAGAACAGACAATCAGGAAAAAGAGATAGTCAATGCAGATGGAAAACAAATTGAGCTAATAAGTTAGACACTTTAAATTTTGAAGTTTCAATACTTGAAATACATTAAACAATTTAAATATATGGAATACACTAAAAACTGGAAATATTTAAGTACTTTAAGTATTGAAATACTTTAAATACTTCTGGAGTTTTTTTTAAAGTCCAATAAACCAATTTTTTAGTTTTTGTTTCATGGGTGTGTTTTAATAACTCTGACTCAAGGCGGTTTCCAAAACACCCAAAAAGTTGGAAATTTGGTTTATTGAATCATTAAAAAAAACTACAGACTTCAAATACTTTAAATACTTTATGTACTTTAAATACTTTAAATACTTTAAATACTTTAAATACTTTGAATACTTCAAATACTTTACATACTTTAAATACTTTAAATTTTTTAAATACTTTAAATACTTAAAATACTTTAAATACTTTAAAAACTTTAAATACTTTAAGTACATTAAAAACTTTAAATACTTTAAATACTTTAAATACTTTACATACTTTAAATACTTTGAATACTTCAAATACTTTAAATACTTTAAGTACATTAAAAACTTTAAATACTTTAAATACTTTAAATACTTTACATACTTTAAATACTTTGAATACTTCAAATACTTTAAATACTTTAAATACTTTAAATACTTTAAATACAATAAATACTTTAAATTCTTTAAATACTTTAAATACTTTAAATACTTTAAATACTTTCAATACTTTAAATACTTTAAATACTTTAAATACTTTAAATACTTTAAATACTTTAAATACTTTAAATACTTTAAATACTTTAAATACTTTAATTACTTTAAATACTTTAAATACTTTAAATACTTTAAATACTCTAAATACTTTAAATACTTTAAATACCTTAAGTACTTTAAATACTTTGAAAACTTTAAATACTTTAAATACTTTAAATACTTCAAATACTTTAAATACTTTAGATACTTTAAATACTTTAAATACTTTAAATACTTTAATTACTTTAAATACTTTAAATACTTTAAATACTCTAAATACTTTAAATACTTTAAATACTTTAAGTACTTTAAATACTTTGAATACTTTAAATACTTTAAATACTTCAAATACTTTAAATACTTTAGATACTTTAAATACTTTAAATACTTTAAACACTTTAAATACTTTAATTACTTTAAATACTTTAAATACTTTAAATACTTTAAATACTTTAAATACTTTAATTACTTTAAATACTTTAAATACTTTAAATACTTTAAATACTTTAAATACTTTAAATACTTTAAATACTTTAAATACTTTAAATACTTTAAATACTTTAAATACTTTAAATACTTTATATACTTTCAATACTTTAAATACTTTAAATACTTTAAATACTTTAAATACATTAAATACTTTAAATACTTTAAATACTTTAAGTACTTTAAATACTTTGAATACTTTAAATACTTTAAATACTTCAAATACTTTAAATACTTTAGATACTTTAAATACTTTAAATACTTTAAACACTTTAAATACTTTAATTACTTTAAATACTTTAAATACTTTAAATACTTTAAATACTTTAAATACTTTAAATACTCTAAATACTTTAAATACATTAAATACTTTAAATACTTTAAATACAATAAATACTTTAAATTCTTTAAATACTTTAAATACTTTAAATACTTTAAATACTTTATATACTTTCAATACTTTAAATACTTTAAATACTTTAAATACTTTAAATACATTAAATACTTTAAATACTTTAAATACTTTAAATACTTTAAATACTTTAAGTACTTTAAATACTTTAAATACTTTAAGTACTTTAAATACTTTGAATACTACAAATACTTTAAATACTTCAAATACTTTAAATACTTTAGATACTTTAAATACTTGAAATACTTTAAATACTTTAATTACTTTAAATACTTTAAATACTTTAAATACTTTAAATACTTTAAATACTTTAAATACTTTAAATACTTTAAATACTTTAAATACTTTAAATACTTTAAATACTTTAATTACTTTAAATCAGGGGTGCTCAAAGTTTTTGGATGCCGTGCCAATTTTGAAGCTCAAATGAACTTGCGGGCCATGCGTATAAAATTGATTATTTATATAATGAAATTACGTTATATTAATGTGAAAGACTAAAAAAAACATATATTACTTGAAGTTTTTCTTTACATTTCTGTTTTTTTTAACATTTTCGTTATTTAAAAGTCATAGAAAGCGGAAAATTTCAGTTTTCCATGAGTTTTGTTGATATAATTGTTTTTGGTATTTGAAAAAATGTATTTAGTTGAATGTAATTGTGTTTTCATTTAAATTTTAAGTATTGTCTACATTTTGAAAATGAAAACATGAAATTAATCAGAACAATTCATGATACGGCATAATTTTATCTTTGAATTGTTACACTCATGAAAAATTGTTCATTTTTTTTCCAACAATAAGGCCGATGAAAATATTTAAAAAAGATTTTGTCCCTCAACTCTGGCCATGGTTGAGGGGAGGCAAAAAAATTAAAAGAAATATGAAAATTGAAAATACAAGCCAGAATATTCAAAATTTCAATGAAAAAATTGTTGGAAAATGCTAGAAAAACACACTTAGATTTGCAATCATAATTTTCAAAATATGTAAGATTCGACGAAAAAAATAGATTTTTGCGAAAAACACTTTTTGTTGTTTATCGAAAGTTCACTAAAATTCAAATTATTTTTCAATAAACCCGAGCATGCCCAAAATGATACTAACCGCACAGGAATGCGTTTTAAATGGATTTCAGCTTGCACTTAACAAACAAAAGCTTTGAAAAATATTTGCAACCGCCTTATTCTTCCGATTAAAATTTTTTTCTGTCTGAATCAGATGGTAGTCAATCAGTTTCGTTATCCAACTGTCATGAGTTCGAATCCCGAGGTGGAATGTTTTTAAGTGCAAAGTAAGTTTGAGGCTCAGTTTATTGAAATGGTCATAATGACTTTTTTAAATATTTGATGAATATTTTGACAATATTTACTAGTTTCACCACAAGTTTCACTCACATTGAAACGTGTGAAAAAAGTTTCGCATTCGCATGGAGATGGTGATCTTATCCAGTCTGCATTTCGTCATGTTTGTGTGATGATTATCCAGCCCAGGTTGCTTAGAAATTGATTGAAAGGAATTAAAACCAATTCTACCAGGACAGGACAGCCAGCACCATGAAAGCCATCGATTGCCGGCCGCTCCCATCTCCACCATTCACCGGGCAGGAAATAAGCATTAGGAGCACGGGAAGTGTTGATGCTGAACTTACTTAGAAAAAGGTAACGAAACCGCAGGGTCTTTTCCCAGCCCTATTGTGGAACTCGATCAAACTGACCGTTTGATCAAATTTGATTGAATTTAAACAACAGAACTGCGTAAGCATCGCGTGGAGTTGGTAGTTGTGAAAGGTAAGGGTCTGGGATTCGACCATCAACGGGCCATTTTACTTGATCATTCAAAATGGGATCGCGGGCCACAAAATATCACCTCGCGGGCCACGTTTGGCCCGCGGGCCATACTTTGGTCACCCCTGCTTTAAATACTTTAAATACTTTAAATACTTTAAATACTTTAAGTACTTTAAATACTTTGAATACTTCAAATACTTTAAATACTTCAAATACTTTAAATACTTTAGATACTTTAAATACTTGAAATACTTTAAAAACTTTAATTACTTTAAATACTTTAAATACTTTAAATACTCTAAATACTTTAAATACTTTAAGTACTTTAAATACTTTGAATACTTTAAATACTTTAAATACTTCAAATACTTTAAATACTTTAAATACTTTAGATACTTTAAATACTTTAAATACTTTAAATACTTTAATTACTTTAAATACTTTAAATACTTTAAATACTTTAAATACTCTAAATACTTTAAATACTTTAAATACTTTAAATACTTTAAATACTTCAAATACTTTAAATACTTTAAATACCTTAAATACTTTAAATACTTTAAATACTTTAAAAACTTTAAATACTTTAAGTACTTTAAATACTTTATATACTTTAAATACTTAAAATACTTTAAATACTTTAAATACTTTAAATACTTTAAATACTGTTAATACTTTAAATACTTTTAATACTTTTAATATTTAAAATACTCTAAATACTCTTTATACTTTAAATACTTTAAATACTTTAAATACTTTAAATACTTTAAATACTTTAAATACTTTAAATTCTTTAAATTCTTTAAATTCTTTAAATTCTTTAAAGTCTTTAAATTCTTTAAATACTTTAAATACTTTAAATACTTTAAATACTCAAAATACTTTAGATTCTTAAAATACTTCAAATACTTTAAAAATTGTAATAATATTTGGTGATTTACCATCTTATTTCAATAAAGTTTAATAATAACTGAGTATTAAACGAAAAAAATAAATTCTTTGCATTTAAATCTTCAAGATGAACGCTCTTTTGCAAAATTCTTTGCAGACCATATCACATTCAGCTAGAAGTATCCACAACAAACTCCACTCTTTTTTTCGAAACTTATCTCACGCTTCAAAAGTAACCCTCAACGTCATTTGTTTCCATTGATAGTCATTTTTCAAAACCATCATCCCTAGCTGCGCTCTCGCTCAGTGTTTGTCAAACTCCATCAAACTGATAAGACCGCCCCTAACTCTTCTTTGTTTCGCAAACTAATTTTCATAACAGCACACCATTACTCTTTTTGCACATCCAATTCCTATTTAATTAGCCATCCCAAAACTTGCTGGTGCCCGCCGTATCAGCCAACCGTCAATGTTGTGCTATCTTGCCACGGATCTTTGGGGGTTTCTGGCAGACATTGCAATCTTTGTTATACAACAAACATTAAAAAAATTTAAAAGCGTACAATTTTGAGTTAAGTTTTGTAATAAATTTTTAATTTTATTTCTTACTCATGTTTCAATAAAACAAGTCTGGAGATTTGTTTTGAGAAGGTCCAATAAACCAAATTTTCAGTTTTTGCTTCTTGGGTGTTTTTTTTTATAAAAAAAAATCCAGAATCTTAAATAGACGGCCTTCCATTTCAAAATGTGACAAAATAGCATGATAGTGACAAGCTTCTCTCTTGAAAAAAAAAACTAACCTAACCAAAGAATGATATGGAAAAGTTCTAAATCACGTTCATTTCTCTTGGCTTGGCTTCATCCCCACTCCTCCCCTTAAATCTCGCTGACTACACAATGACCAAGATAAGAAGACTTTCGCCCTGTGTGTGTGTGTGCCAAACTTACCCCTCAAATCCATTTGATCCTTTTTTTCTGGGGGAGGTTGAGGAGAAGCAAAGGATTCCCCGGTGATGACGCTTCATTTAGCAGAATCACTGCGCGCAAAGCTTTCCCCTCACTCACTCACACACAACTCTTGCGAGCTTTTTCGTCGTCCTGGCCAAAAGTTTTCACGTCACGAGACGCACCACCGCGCGATAATGCTTGGCTTGCCAAGATTTTGTATGATTTCGTTGAAACAAAAAACGGGGCAGCGGCGAAAAAAAAGGAGTCACTCTTGCTTGATTTCACGTGAACTCCTCCGTGACGAAAATTTATTTCAAAGTTGCCAACCTTGGCTGTCAAAAAAAAAAACACAGAGTCGAGCCAGCTGAAAGTGAGAAGTGAGAAAATGATGAAAATTCCTGCATGTACCCACTTCAATCATGACCGGATCTTATCCAAGGAGAGAAAAAAAAACGGTCCAGAAAAGTGGAGGTGAATGAATATTCAAATATTTAAATTAAATTTACTTTGCTTATGCTTGGGGTACACACTGATGGGCAGCAGCGATGCTCCTCCGAAAATCTGAGTCAAATTCGGTTTGTTAGGGTAGGGGTTGCGATTTTCATCAGATCATTTGATATCAACATCAATTTGATATTTTGCAACAATATGTATTCCAAACAATTTTTCATTTACACTTCACTCACACTTATTCAAGCAAGTTTTACAATACCGATCGTATTCAGCTTTGAAAAAAAAAAAAATGGTTTTCTTAAAAAAAAACAAAAACTATTTCACGGAAAAATTCAAATAAAAATTTGAGGTTTAAAATTAAATGATGAAAATGACTTTACGTTTATCAAATTTTCGTCAAAAGCTTAAATACTATTCGCTCGATTTTGGCGCTGAGCCCTCAATAAATTTTGAGAGAACGATTCTTTCGACTCGGAATTTTGGGTGTACCTTGTCAGTTGTCCTTTTTCTTCACGCGATATCCCGGATACTTTTAATTTGCTTTTTATGTGAAAAAAACTTTTGTATTTCATAATCGTGATTTAAAAAAAAAACAAAAAAAAAACGTTACTTAATCTACTTTAAGGAAATTGGTGCCTTCCTCACATTTATGAAGGAATTTTATCCTAAATAGCAACATCTACTCTTTCAGTGTTCTATGAATTTAACTCAGTTATTCTTACCTCTTATCATGGGTAACATAACGGATCCGGACAACATCTTCATACTGAGATCCAGCCTCTACAAATTGTATGAAATCACGTAAGTGCCAATAACTTTTAATAGGGTTGTCAGATCATCGATGTTTTAGGCTCATTTGAAAGGTCTTTCAATTATCTAACTAACGAAGGGTCGCATACGGGACCCGGACATCATTTTCTTCAAAATATCTGAGATCCGGCCTTCAAAAAGCGTATAAATAACACTTAAGTGCTAATAACTTTTAATAGGGTTATCAGATCTTCAATGTTTTAGGCTCATTAATACCTTTCTGACAATGTATAACATTATAGGGTTTCTTGCAAAAACCACCCTTTTTAAAATATTCCGGACTTCCACCAAAATCGTTTTTTTAGCAATACTTTTGAAGTACTTAACTAAACTTGCTGATTTTAAAAAGAGACCTATGGGACCCCAAGACGGATCGAATGAGACTAATACGATCAAAATCCGTTCATCCAGTCCGGAGATAATCGAGAGACAATTTTTTGTCCACCCACCTACACACATCCACACTGACATTTGCTCAGAACATGATTCTAAGTCGATATGTATACGTGAAGGTGGGTCTACGAGGTTGAATTAATAAGTTCATTTTTCAAGTGATTTTATAGCCTTTCCTCAGCATGGTGAGGAAGGCAAAAGCTTTTTTTGATAAGGTGATTATCCTCCATGAAGTATTTTTAAATTTCATAAATTATAATATTAAACGAAAAAAAAAGTTATTTTCGATTGCAAGTTAAATTCTGCATTTCAAAATGAGTTGCTTACATTATCTTTTCCAATTCCGAGAAATGATTTTTAAATGGAATGTTATGACAAACATGTTTGAGTTAAACAAATTCACCGTTCAAAACTAAAATATATTGCAAAATGTTACTTTCCGATACTAGTGCTGAAAAGTTCAACTTCCACACCCATTTCAGTGGTTTCTAAAGGTACTAATTTTCTATTCAGATATTTTTGTTAGTGAAGAGTAGGCCGTTTCGTCGCTCGAGAATGACAGGAAAAGGAATTCGTTTTACGACGGAGTTGCAAAAACATTGTTTTTAAATCTCCACCATTTTTTGAAACTCGACTGTAAAAAAATTAGGGACATTTCATTTTAAGAGAAATTCAAAAAAAATGTAATTTATGTCTTGTACGACCAAGTATATTTAAAGCATCTTAGCAAATCTTTAAAAATCAGTTTTTTGAAAGTGGCAATTCAGGGTTAAGTTTTAGAGAAAAGTGATATTGAAAGCACTTTTATAGCTCTAAAAAACACAATTTTTGACAAGTCAATTTGACCTAAAAGGTCCAAAGTTACAGCCATTTTAAGGAAAAACGGATGCAAATTTTTAAATCAATTATCTCGAAAAGGCGCAAGCCAAATTTTAAGCGTCAAGTTGCATTTGCAAAAAGAGATCCAGCCTAACAAACGTTGAAAATATTCAAGGGTGTTTTTCTTTAAACTCGAGATAACTTCATTTGAAAAAGTTTCATTTTCAATGGAAAACCATATGGGACCACCCTAACGAAATTCGAAAATTGTCCAAATATATGCTTTTCCACGTAATTTTGCCCGCCAAATCTGAATATGCCCTCAGAATTTAGCTTATGTGTCGAGAAATCGATTTTTGGTCATATTTTGGGTTTTCATGTAAAATTTTCCCAAAATAGCAAATTTCTAGAAGCCAAAAAAAAACCCAAAAATAATCCTAAACAAATAGATTTTCAAAATCGCCCTAATCGTGAACCAGCCTAATTTTCAACCAAACCAAAGGTTGCCCCATTTCATTTACAACAATTCTTCTGAAGACATCAAAGCTCTAAAACTTCACCATTTTTCGGAAAAAAATATTTTCCACTTAATTTTACGATCTAGACCACTGTGCATTGGAAAGAAGACCCGGAGTTATAACAAAATTCATGCCGTTTCAATGACAAATACTGTTAAAATAACAAAAATGTTATGGAATATTCTTTCAAAATCAATTTTTGCATAAGAGCTTAATAACAGTTTATGTTATCATAACCAAATTTGTTATTGGTCTGATATTAGTTGAAAGTCAAAACAACTTGGGAATTACAATTTTTGTCATGGAAGAATAACTCCAATTGTTATTGATGATCGGAATATCTGTTAAAATAACAAAAAAGAATAACAAAAATTTGTTCGAAGAATAACACAAAATGTTTTTAGTCTGTTATTACAATAACAATCCAATAACAAAAAAATCATAACGGCGAATAACAAATATTGTTATAAATAACATAAAATGTTATTGGCCTAGTATTTATTCCCACGTTATTTCCGTCTGCTCAGGAACCTATTAAAATTTTATAAAATTTGTGGGTTGAAAGTTTTTCTTATTTTTTTGCAATTCCGTCGTGAAACTACTTACTTTTCCTGTCATTCTTGAACGACGAAATAGCCTACTTTTCTGTACCAATAATTACAGAATCGAATAGCAACACTTTTCAAAATAAATGCTGAAAAGTTCTACTTTTCTGCACTGAAATGGGTGCTGAAAAGTTGAACTTTTCAGCACTTGTTTCGAAAAGTAACACTTTTCAACATTTTTTTGATTTCAACGTTTTATAGGCAAAATACATGAAAATTCGACTTAAAATTTCACTTAATGGTATTTTCGGAATTGCAAAAAATGTTGTATGGAACTCGTTGCAAAACTTGATTTTTTCAGCACTCTTCGTATTTATCCAACTCGGTAAACCTCGTTGGATAAATGTACGACTCGTGCTGAAAAAATCCTCTTTTTGCAACTTGTTGCATAAACTACTATTATGTGACTTTACCAATTTTTTTTAATTGTAATTTTTCAAGCGTCAATTTTGGCTGTGTTTTTACTTATATTTCCTATATTTTAAGAGCGAGTCCACGAACAGGGCATACCCCTTTGTATGGGACGTTGCTTGGATCTCACCAATCTGCCTGAAATTATCAGGGGTTGTTTGTACATATAAAACTAGCATCTGGCCAAAATATGAGCACTCTAGGTCAACGGTAAGTGGGGCAAATCGGGACACAAAGTTTGAAGGTTCAAAAACGTCAAAAATCTTAAAAATGCTATAACTTTGGCAAAATTCAATATAATTTCAAAATTCAAAATGCATCTGAAAGGCCTTAAAAAATGCAACAAAATGCAGGGAGAAGCACCCCAATTGGTTAAATTAAAAGAGAGTTATTGGCATTTTGGTGAAAAAATAGCATAACTTTCAAACTCAAATAAAAAAGTGTTCCATCCAGATCACTAGCGTGCCCAGGGTGGGGCAACATGGGGCAGTTGCCCCACCATCCTCAGAAATTTGTTCTAAAATTGCCAAGGGGGTGTCCATAAACGACGAAATTTTCAAAACGCTCATATTGTTGCCCCACCTTCCTTGAGGATCTGGGCACGCTAGTGATCCAGATATCAACTCGGTTCGACCTGCAGCTTGTAGGGGACATCTGGGACTACCATTTGAGGCTGAGAACGCTTTGGGTAAGGCAGTTTAACATATTAAATAGACACTTTTACTTTTTGTGAATTTTTTGGTTGTACATTTTTGCTCGGGGACCTTTTAGATCCAATTTTCTGGTGATAATTTTATCATATTCGTGTTCCTGAGACAATTTCACAATAGAAACATGCATAAAAATGTTTATTTTGATCCATTTTAACCCTTTAAACAATAAAAGTTAAAAAAATCTTCGATTCACATTTATTGAAAATCAAGCTCGTTTCCAAGGATACTAGATGACACCAGAAAAAAGCAGCTTCTTATTTTTTTTTGTACTTTCATTTTTTAAAGGGTTAAAATGGATGAAAATAAACATTTTTATGCATGTTTCTAATGTGAAATTGTCTCAGGAACACGAATATGATAAAATTATCACCAGAAAATGGGATCTAAGGGGTCCCCCGAGCAAAAATTTACAACCAAAAAATTCACTTAAAGTAAAAGTGTCTATTTAATATGTTAAACTGCCTTACCCAAAGCGTTCTCAGTCTCAAATGGTAGTCCCAGATGTCCCCTACAAGCTGCAGGTCTAACCGAGTTGATATCTGGATGGAACACTTTTTTATTTGAGTTTGAAAATTATGCTATTTTTTCACCAAAATGCCAATAACTCCCTTTAAATTTAACCAATTGGGGTGCTTCTCCCTGCATTTTGTTGCATTTTTTAAGCCCTTTTAGATGCATTTTGAATTTTGAAATTATATTGAATTTTGCCAAAGTTACAGCATTTTTAAGATTTTTGACGTTTTTGAACCTTCAAACTTTGTGTCCCGATTTGCCCCACTTCCCGTTGACCTAGAGTGCTCATATTTTGGCCAGATGCTAGTTTTATATGTACAAACAACCCCTGAAAATTTCAGGCCGATTGGTGAGGTCGATGCGAGATGGGTATGCTTTGCTCGTGGACTCGCTCTTAAGTCAAAATAAGTATGCAGTAATTTTTCTTGTGTCCCAAACTATGCCTTTACGCACTTTTTTACAATTTAAATGATAATGGTACCACTGTATGGCATAAAATTTGAAAAACAAGCAAAAAATTGAAAAAAAATACTGTAAAAACATGAAAATTAGATAGGCAAAATGTAATGATAGGAGTTGGTAGAACAGGCCAAATACTTCCAAAAAAGATAAAATAAACAAGATAAATGCAAATTAAAATACTAAATATGATTTTTTGTTCGGAAAACTGGGTAGAGGGTAGAGGGTTAATTAAACGATTATTTTCCATGTACCTATTTTTTTTTTTGCTAAGTCTAAAATTCTTTATCTTTGCTCAAGATACCAAATCAATTATTTTTTTGTAATTTGAAAAGTGACTTACGACAAGATAGCACGATTCTGTCGATTTCTTAAATTACACTGCTGGTGATTTTAATGCTGAAATTTGTAATTATGTATTTGTATTGCATTTTGTCCAATTATTGGCAGTTTTCGTTTTATTTCTCATTATCTTGACCACAGAGTAACTCTGTGTCTTGACTTCGTTTGATTTTCTACAATGATTTTAAAATGCTTATCCAAAAATTACTAAAATATAACAATTCACCCTACCACAAAACCAGGCGGACAGATCATCACCAAAAACGACCCCGTTTTTTGGGAGGCAACAGCAGCAGCAGAACGACGAGTGCGACCTGGCCAACTCCCCCAATAGCTCCAGGACATTCGGTGTTGATGAGGAGCCTCAGCGCTATACGATGAGCCACGATGATGATGGAAACTCTAGAACCGAGCAGATTAGTAAACTACTTTTGCATAATTGTTAATTTATTTCCCGATATGCTCGTCGTGATGCTGTCGACTTTGTCGGTTGGGGCATGGTTTTATCCTTACAAGCAAGCAGGGTTAGAGTCACCGGTGTCAACCCCAGCCAGCAGGACTCACTCGTGGGAACAAACCATCCCCAACAATGAGTATCATCATGGAATAGACGACGAGAACGATGATGATACGAGATATGGTAAGTCGTTAAAATTTTGCTTGCAGCTAGTATTTAGGCAGCCTCTCCTCTCCACTTTCGCATGAATTGCATAGTCAATGTGTGTCAGCTGGTCCCGGCTCGTTTTCGGTGGAGCCTGGATCTAGAACGAGTAATAATGGGATGTGTTTCCAATTTCAGCTGGGGCTTAATACAGCAGTGACCTACAAAGAGGGGGACCGTCAGAAGGACGTATTTTCCCATGCTAATGGGAAAGATGACACTCGTTGGATGAGGTCAATAGGTGGGTTAACAACGCAAGTGAGTTCGTTCATTTGTGAGGTCAATTTTTACCATCTAGAAAGCAAAAATGCAATAAAAATAAAGTAAACAAAACTATACAAAGTTCTAAAAACCATCAACTTTGATTTCAGACCAATTTGAACTGACGTAAGTCAAAACCAATGTTTTCCCAAAAGCTTCCAATTGCACCCCGTTCAAAGCGATGTTTTAACATCTAAGGAAAACTTCCACATCACGTTACATCGCCATTAGCAAAAGTCTGGCTATTCTACAGTTTTGAAACAATACAAAAATATCTTCATCAGACACGACCGCATCGACGCCGTCGTCAGTGCCCTGTAATTTTGCAACGAAAGTAGGGACTCTTCGAACACACGCGAGAGAAAGTGGTGCTGGCGTTCGGGAAATCCCGTCACATCAGCGAAAAATCAACTCGAGTTTGGAGATTGATGCACCTGCTGTTATCGTGTCGATAAATCCGACACCCTTTTCGAACATCACCGCCACGGCACCACCACCGCCGTAGCTCGTCACGGCAATCCGGCTTATTTGAGCGTTACGTACCGTTGGGAGTGTCGGATTTGGAACCAAACAAAATTTGTCATGACTCAGTTGTTCGTAAGATCCATACCAATACAGCATCCTTTTACGGTAGCCACAAGAACCACCGTCATGTCTCATCACACTTTTCCCGCGTTTGAGAACCTCGTCATCACTTTGGTGGGTTGGACGTTGGGTGGGTTCGACATCGTGTGTGGGGGCGTACTGCGGGGGGAAATCTCACACCGATGCCAAAAGGAGGAAAAACACACACTCGCTCTAACTAAGAGGAGTATCTGTGGGTGGTAGCCGTGTGATTCGGGAAGGATTTAACACTCGAATTTAATTAAAGTTTGAGGAAATTTCGACAGCTGTTCAAGTTTTCGCTTCCCCGTCACCGTCGCGGTTTAAACTCCAAGTTGTGATCCATCGACGGAACCGCCTCAAACCTCACTCTTCGTCAAAAGTTGCACTAAATCAAGCGGTCTTTCGGTGTGCTCTTTGATGCGCGCGGCTGCAAACGGCAACTTTGGCACCCGTAAAATGACAGATTATGGCGCAGTAAATCCATTCTGAAGGGTTCCGGAGCGCGCGCGCGCCAGGAAAATCTGGCTAATTATCCGTCAGGGCACGGGGCGATTAACAAGTTTATTGTTATTACGTGTTTGGAAAAGTTTTTCAACGTTAACGTTGAAAGTCGTTCGCTGTTGGTCCGGAGTCAGGGAGTTAATCTTCGGAACGGGGTTCGCGTTCTTGGTGGCGTGAAAGTGCAGAATTAAGGTGGAGTTTTCTTGTTGTTAGTGTTTTGCTTGGTTTTTGATGGGTGTAACGACCAAGTGCGGGTGGGATCAACAGCTGCTGCAACCGTGGTCTTTAAAACTGCACCAGAAAGGAAGAAGAATATCATTAGTTATGAAAGGTACTACTCAGTTAACAGGTTGGACTTAACTGACTTGAATCTGTAAAATTTGTATGAGTAAGAGTTAGAATTATAAACGACATTTCAACGAAGTTTCAATCGATGATGTCTTGGAAATTAATGATCAGAAATTTAATGATAAACTGTGAATTTCGCATGAAATTTCATCAACCCTTTGAAAACATATTTTTAAATTCTAAAAATCACGACTTCAATAAAAAAGTGCTTAGTTCGAATTATTGGGCCCTTTTGAAATGTTAGTTAGGATTTTGAAAATCTGAAAATTTAGAAGGTTATTGAAATTTAACACGAGTTTTACCACTAAACATAGTTTTAAAGACAAAAATCAACACAAAAAGTACCTTCTTGATTTTTTTCGGAAGTATTTTTGTAACTTTCCAATCAAAAGGCTAGTCAAAAATCAAATCAAATTATTCGCTCTACAGCATTGCCTTGGCGTTCTCGATTGCGAGATTCCTACTCGAAACTAGGTGTCCGAAGGCTTGATTGTTGAGGCAATTGCAAACCTCTTTTTACATCTTAGTTTCCATCCACCCCGGGATTCGAACTGACGACCTTTGGATTGTTAGTCCAACTGCCTACCAGCGACTCCAGCAGGACAGGACCCAGGGAGACGACTCCTGCACCTGGACTGAGCTAACGACCTAACCTTTTTAGGTTAGTCTGGGGCCAACATTTACTTCCCGTCCGACGGAAGGCGTGATCAGACAAATCTCGTCTCAAAATTTGCCACCGGGACCTTCTGGGATCGAACCCAGGCCGACTGGGTGAGAAGCAATCACGCTTACCCCTACACCACGGTCCCGACTAAAAGGCTAGTACAAACCCTATTTAAAGTTTTTGTCACACGACTCTGATCAAGGTCGGGGAGAGGTCAAAATACTTGAATTCAAATTTCAAGCGTGATTTGCGAAATATTGAAACAAAAAGTATCAAAAAATGTTAAATACATGATTACAATTATGTATTCAAAATTTGTAAAAAAGATTAAAAGTCTTTGTGTTACACAGCAGTTGCCCCGACCCTCTTCGATTTTCAAGAAACTTTGCTCTAAGGGATAATTTTAGTCCTTGATCACGAATCCGACGGCCATTTTTTAAATCTTTTGTCGTCGGAGCGGTAGAAACTCTTTCATTTTTCTGGATTTATACTAAGAGACGTTTTTCAGTGGTTTGTAGCTAGAAACCATGGAGAGATAGAAATTGGGTGTCAACGGCATTTAAAAATACGTGTCTATCGTAACATTGCAGGGTTATTTTTTAGAGTGTAACAATGTTATTTTGCATTAAAAATGACACTTTGGACGATTGTTGTGACTTGTGCATTGCTGGAATCTTCTAGTTTTATGATGAGCGGCTGTATTCAGCTTGTTTTTTTTTTATTATAGAAAAATCCCTGCATACAAGCAGGACACGATCCGCAACAATCGTCCAAAAAGTCATTCTTATACAAAATTGGCTGAACTTTTCGGATACTTTCTTAAGCACACGATTGAGTTTTATGGGTTTTAACCCATAAAACACAATCGTGTGTTTTCGAAGATTTTTTTTCGAAAAACTGGTCAAAAATGGTCAGAATCATCACTTTTTCAAAAAACTTTTTTTTTAATTTCTGATAACTCGTAAAAAATACGTAAAAATCACTTATGTTTATATTTTTGTCTGTTCTAAAACTTTGTAGAACAATATAATACTCTATAAAATAACCCCGCAAAGTTACAAAAAAAAAACACGAAAGTTTTAAATGACAATTGTTGCGACCCTTCTGAGTTATTTCATGTATGTATGTATGTATGTATGTATGTATGTATGTATGTATGTATGTATGTATGTATGTATGTATGTATGTATGTATGTATGTATGTATGTATGTATGTATGTATTTGAACCCCCGCCTTGGCAGGACTTGGCCATGACCACAGTATATTTCAACTGAGACGGTTCGGTTAGTAACCACCATATATCTCAAGAACCTTTGAAGCAAACACCTTTCTCTGGCTAACGATTTCTTCTGAAATTGTACAGACATAAATCGGTAATGCAGATGACTCGGGCCAGGCAATCCACGACTCCCTCGTCCAGTTCATGAGCATATGAGATGGCCCTTGGGTGATTTGAGACGGTGTTAGTAGTTATATAGTGTTTATAACGTATCAATACCTTGTGACATTATTTCGCCACTACGGATCAATTCAGTTCTAGACCATTAACTCCATGATGGCCGACTGGTTAGCGTCCCAGACCATCAATCCAAAGGTGTGAGTTCGAATCCCACCTGATTCTTAAAGATTTTTTGTTCAAATTCAAAGTTCAATTCCTGATTCCAAATTTCAAGGGGATTTGATCCCTGAACCTTCTGTTTTCGAGGTAGAAGCCGCAACCATTAAGCCACGGAGCCGGTGCAGTGACCCTTCTGAGTTATTTCATATTCAAAAAGTATATTAAATATTTTATAAAATGACATGTACCATAATTTACGGACCTTTTCTTTACAATGATTGCCACTGCCGACCGGGATTTGATCCCTGAACCTTCTGTTTTCGAGGTAGAAGCCGCAACCATTAAGCCACGGAGCCGGTGCAGTGACCCTTCTGAGTTATTTCATATTCAAAAAGTATATTAAATATTTTATAAAATGACATGTACCATAATTTACGGACCTTTTCTTTACAATGATTGCCACTGCCAGATTTTTTTTCTAAAATATAATTGAATATTGAAATTGACGTAAAACACAAAATGGCTCATTGACTTAAAAAAATAATTAACATTGATATAGCGAAATCAACTTAGGTACTTAATTTGAAAAAAGAGGATTGCTATGCTCGAAAGAGGATATGGAAATCTTGAAAAAGTTTTTGGTTCTTAGAAATAAAAAATAATCTGGTTTGTAACTACTAGGTATGTTTTAAGGTAAATTTTGGGGTCAACATTTTTTGACTTCTCTCAATCATAGTTATTGGAATTTTTGGATAGTTAAAATTTAAAGTTTCTAAACAGTATGATTAGAGAAGCATTGGTTAATTCAAACTTGAACACGGAACATTTAACATCCAATGTTCTGAACAATTTTGAATTGTTCAAATGATTTACTGATCAGTTATATAAACTAATATAAATTACGTAAGTTTAAAATTTTACGGGAGTCTCGACCAAATTTCCAGGGAATCGAGAGTTCCAAAAATATTCGATTTCTCGGGAAATTTCTCCCGGGAATTCCCGCTCGTCACCCTCTAATCTCACCCCAAAAATCCACAATATTCTGATGTCGATATCTCAGTAACATTGTTAAAATATGAAACATTTTTGAAAGTTTCCTATCTTTTCGAAAAAAATATTTTAATTTTTTTTAAATCAAGACTTACATTTTAAAAGGGCAAAACAATCAATATTACGCCCTTTTAAAATGTTGATCTTTATTTAAAAAAATTAAAAATATTTTTTTCGAAAATTTCACAAATGTTTCATATTTTAACATTGAAAATCGGGCCATTAGTCACTGAGATATCGACATTAGAAAATGTTGGGTTTTTTTTGGGGTGAGACTTAGATAACATAAATTTTCCTGTTTTTAATCACTTGCATGGCAATATCTCAGCAACTAAGGGTCATATCAACAAAGTCCAAAAAATCAAAATATAGAGAATTATCTCAGCCTTACAAAAATATTTTTTCAAGAGTGGGCAAACATGGGCACTAATATTATAAAATGAATAACTGAGACTATTTAAAAAAAATGCCTGATAATTACTATAACTTGCAAACAGTGCAATTTATCAAAAATTAACAGAAGTACTTTTTGATTGCAAATTTGATTTTACATCGGAAAATGAAGTTGAAAAATTCTTGCGACCAATATTTCGATTTTTTGGAAAAATCAGTATCGATTAAAAAACTTATAACTCGGTCAAAGATTTTTTGCACAACCTGGAAATTTTTGAAAAATTGGGGTAATTCTCTACCAACTCACACGAAACCGGGAAAAGTTGCCCCGACTCCTATTTGATTTTCATGAAATATTATCAAGGAGTAACTTTTGTCCCTCATCACGAATCCGTTTTTTGATATCTCGTGATGGAGAGGCGGTACGACCCTTTTAATTTTTGAACATGCGAAAAAAAGAGGTGTTTTTCAATAATTTCGCCGCCTGAAACGGTAATGAGTTAGAAATTTGGTGTCAAAGGAACTTTTATGTGAAATTAGACGCCCGATTTGATGACGTTCTCAGAATTCCGAAAAAATCATATTTTTCAAACTATTTTTTTTAACTCTGACATTTTTCGTTACTTAACTGTCAAACATTTTAGAACATGTCATTTGAAGGGAAATTTAATGTACTTTTCGAATCTACATTGACCCAGAAGGTTCTTTTTTTCATTTAATACAAAATTTTCATTTTATAGCGATTTTACGAAAAAAAAAGTTTTGAAAAAGTTGGTCGTCGTTGATCATGGCCGTTCATGGTCACCCGCGACAGACACGGACGACGAAACAAAGAGAAACGCAAAAAATAACATTTTCAAAACTTTTTTGTCGTAAAATAGCAATAACTTAACTTATGTTTACATATCAAAATTTTGGTAATTGTCTGCTTAACAACTTAATAAAAAACTGTTACACTCTAAAGAATAACCCTGCACAGTTAGAAAAAACATGAAATTTTACAATGAAAAGTTTAGTTTTTTTCGGAATTCTGTGTACGCCATCAAAACGGGCGTACAATTTTTCATATAAGTCCCTTTGATACCAAATTTCTATCTCATCACTGTTTCAGGCTGCAAATTATTGAAAAACACCTCTTTTTTCACATGTTCAAAAATGGAAGCGGTCGTACCACCCCTCTTTCGCGAGATATCAAAAAACGGACCTTGGATTCGTGATCAGGGACAAAAGTTACCCCATGATACGAAAATCGAAGAGAAGTCGGGGCAACTTTTCCCGATTTCGTGTGAGTTGGTAGAGAATTACCCACATTGGGCAGAGTCGAGAAATACATCTTTGAAAAAATATTTGCATTGGCGTATTTTATTCAGTGCACTTATTTTTCCGAATAATTCTAATTTTAACCTACAATTTTGCTGAAGACACCAAATCGATCAAAAAATGCCCTATCAAGATACAGATTATTGAATATATGCAAGCACTTTTCTATAAACAGCAACCCCCATTTGTATGGAGACTTGTATGGAGTAACTAATGATGCAAATGGCTTAGTTGGACCTTAGGAATCGACAAAAAAAATCATTAGAATAAAAAAATACAGTGGAAAGTTAAGTTTCAATAACGTAGAGAATTGAGCAAACATATATTGGTAATTTTTAAGACATATTCTTTAAATAAAAAGTCATAAAAAATAGACCATCTAAAAAATTATTGCAATACTGCTCCAAACTACCCACAATCCATAACGTTTCCACAGAATCCGATCATTGACATCAGCTCAGCCTGTCGATAGTCCGCAGTGGCAAACTCATTTTACCCTTTTAACTTTCGACCCAACATTACCGATTACGATTGCAGCAGCTCAGTGCCTTTCACGCTCATCAGCCCGTGGGAGTACCGTATTTGAATACCAAAAAACCCATTTTACAAAGTATGTGGCGCACAGCTTCTGCAGAATTCGAAACCTACTTAATATTCAGCAACGCTTAGATTTTGCACAAACAGTTTCTGTAGGACGAGCAAAGGAAAAAAATAAAGCTCGAGAACCTTCTTAAAACATCCGCATATTCCGGTGAATGCATAACGACGTTGAGTGTGCCAATCTTTGAAAGCTTTTAAATTGATTCTTTCTCGCCAACCTAACCCCACCCTCACTCACCCACCCACTACTAAAGCACCAATCATGTGGGGGTGGGTTTTGTAAAGAAGCAAAAAAAGGGGGTAATCCCCCACCGGCGCAGGGAGGAATGCAAGCAGCTTTGCTGCGAGTCACTTTGACGTGATTGGGTGAACTGTTTTACATGCAAATATCAAATCATGTTATCGTTTTAGCGCAACCGAGTGAATCTGAAATTTCGATTTCGCCGCCGCCGCGGATCACACACACTCAGTCCCGCAGCTGGAGACTGCAGTATCTGTCCGGAGAGTTGAGGTCCTTGCAGGGTGGAAGTATAATTTGTTTTTTTTTTTTTTTTTTTTCTCAATATAGGTAGTTGCCTTTTTCACAGTTAAGATTTATGTATCTGTTCTTAAAGTTCTTATTATTTTTTTTTGATAACTTTTTATTTTGTTTATTTAATAAGAATTCCTTTATCCATTTTTTTAATTAGCTTGAGGAGCTCACAAACAAATTTTCTATGATTTATTTAAAATTTTGAAGGTCCAAGGAAAATTCTGAAGAGCCGGTGTTTGAGTCAATGTTGGCTAATTTCAAGAACTTTATTTTTGAGTGCTCACCATGTTTTAAGATTGCATCCACCGACATCCATCCGAAGACTTCCGCTGAGTCCGGTGAGTTCGCTGGCAGCCGTCCAGATCTTCACGCGTTACGAAGTCGACATCACCAACCGTCGTCGTGATCTGCCCTGCAAACTGAACTGAACTGCTCTCCTCCGAACAAACGAAATATGATAATAACTTCTCTCTGATTTTTTTTTGATGAATACGAGAAATCACAGCACTAAACCAGCAGCGCGGCAGGAAGAAAATAAATAACTTTGCATAAAGACTCGCTGAAAGAGAGGAACGAATCTGACGGTGTGACGGCTGAAAGGGGTCCGTTTTTGATAAAATATGCAATTACAGATGAAATAAACGGTCGCGCTGGACGTCCTCCTCCACTGGCAGTGGAACTCCACTTCTTTCCAGTTTGTGATCGGCAACGTGCCGGGCGAATACCTCTGTTGCATCCCCTGCCGACGTCCACACATTGCATTGCTTTTGATTTTTTGTAAATGATTCTTTGTAAATTGGAGGAATCAATTGGAATTAAAATAATTGCTTGGAAATGTTAAAAAATCAATCCTCCAAAAAATTTAAAACGGTAACATCAACTCTATGGTTTTTGGACATAGCTCATTCAATCGAGATGATTATTTATGAGTAAATTATAAGGATGTCTAGATGATCCTAGAACTTTGCAGAACTCTTTTCTGTATCTGTCATGTTTCCATTCAAAAACATTGTTCCAACTTTTTGATGATAATTTTACATAGAAACCCAAAATATGACCGAAAATTGATTTGTTGAAACTTTGGTTTAATTCAGATTCAGCGGAAAAAATACATCGAAACACATTTTTGAATTTCTTTAGGGTGGTCCCATACACTTTTCCCTTGAAAATAAGACACATGGGGTGAATTGTGACATCCGTTTTAACCATTTTGGGGCAAAATATTTTGATTTTTCTGGTTGGTTTCGGTTAGCACAGACTCAGCCCAACAAAATGTGTACATCCATTTCCAAATTTAAAAGCCTTAAGTGCTCTAAAAACTGCTGTCCCTATTCAGACTGTTGTCCCGATTCGCCCCAGATTACGGTATCTTAAGTTGGAAAAAATACCCTTGGGATTTTTTCAACGTTTCAGATTTCTAGATTTCCTCTTTAGAATGCACCCTGGCGCTTAAAATTTGGCCAGCAACTTTTTGAGATATTTGAGTTTTAAATTTGCATCTTTTTTACATGGCTGGAACTTTTGACCCTTAAGTCCAAATTGACTTGTCAACATGTAAAAATGATCATTTTTTAGAGCTCTTAAAGTGCCTCAAGCATTTTCTCTAAAACCCAACCCTGAATTGCTTTGTTGAAAAAACGGATGTTGGAAACGGCCGGAATGTGAGCACGGACACCGGGATTGTGAGCGTGACAAATTAAAAAACTCAATTTATCGATCGCTACAAAGCTGTAAATTTATTACAACAATTAATAACACATATTTCACAATAGAACACAAAACTTACAACTTCGGTGTCCGCACTACCGCTCGTCCCAAACTGTTATTTATTTCTGTTCTTCACTGAGCGATAGCACGGGCACCGATCGTGAGTACAAACAATTGAACGGAGCACAAAAGGGTCAGCAGCAGTGTCCGAGGGGTGCGACACTTGCGTATTCGCAACACTTCCCCCCGTAACACTCCTGCTTCGATTAAGCCGGAGTTTTACCGAGCTCCAATGTCGCATTCTGGACCTGCTGGGCCGGCTTCTTGCTGCAACTCCTGCAACCTGCTAGCGGGTTGGGTCTGCTACTTCGCCGACACCAATTTGCCGCCTTTCGGTTACGGCTCTGCATCGGCCACCGACCGTCAGCTTTCGTACCCGCGCACATCTCCGGATTCCTCTCGGGCCAATTCCTCCGCGTTACGGACCCGCTAACTGTCGGCCGTGAACACTTCACATTTCTCCGGGGCGCTTCTACGTGAGTGCGCTGCTGATGAATAGCCGACGGATGAAAACAAGCGACCTTGGAGACGTGCAACTTCTGCCCGACTGACACCATTTTGGACGCTTCATCCACCGCCATCGCTATTTGTTTCACCAGCTCACCTTCCTGTAGCGCTATCCGGACGAACTGCTCCTTAGCATCCACGCACATCTGCTTCCGGCTGGAACTGGTCCCCGGTCATCAACTTCGGCAGAATCGGTCGAAGTTCTTTGTAGTGTTGGAAACGGCCGGAATGTGAGCACGGACACCGGGATTGTGAGCGTGACAAATTAAAAAAACTCAATTTATCGATCGCTACAAAGCTGTAAATTTATTACAACAATTAATAACACATATTTCACAATAGAACACAAAACTTACAACTTCGGTGTCCGCACTACCACTCATCCCAAACTGTTATTTATTTCTGTTCTTCACTGAGCGATAGAACGGGCACCGATCGTGAGTACAAACAATTGAACGGAGCACAAAAGGGTCAGCAGCAGTGTCCGAGGGGTGCGACACTTGCGTATTCGCAACAACGGATTTTCCAGATGATTTTACTAAAATTGGTCAAAGAATGCGTAGTGTGTGAGATAAAAGTTTTTTTTGTCTTCGACAAAGTTGCTTGGATTGGCGAGCCTAACAACTTTCTCAAAGACAAAATAATTCAAAATCAAACAAATCAAAATCACCTAACCTAATTTTGAATCAAACCAAAAGTTGTCCCTTTTCATTTCCAACATTTCTTCTCAAGACATCAAAGACCTATTTCTCGAAAAATACATTTTCTACTTTATTTTGCGATCTGGACCACTGTGCAGTGGCCATAAAACTGCGGCCAGCGGGATAGTTTTGAAATTCATATGTAATCTGGTCCACTAAGGCTTTCTAGGCCTAGTGAAAAAAATATAATTTATCCCAAAAATGACGAATTTCTCGTCACAGTGCCCTGATGCAAACAATCCTCGAACTAGAACTGTCACTGTCCTGCGAAGTATGTCGGCTTACATATCGGGCGGTCAGTCAAAAAAAACCTGCCTACTGTCGCCTGCCAAAAAATGTTTGCTAGAAAGAGATAAGAAATCTGATGCAAACAAACGTCCAGCTGCCATGTGAACATACTTCGCTTACATGTGTAAACTGTTATTAAATTTTAATGCTTACCATTTTTTCTATATCTAAAAAGTAACCTTTTTTTTGTGAAACATAATTCAATCAATACTACAAATTTGTGGTTAATACTATCTATCAAGCAAGGGGCAAGATTAGGAAACGTGTGAATTTGTATTTTTTCATTAATTTTGTTTTCAAATTTCCATTCGAAAATTATTATTGTTACCTCAAGATGAACTACCTAAAGTGGAATTTGTTTTATAATAGCAAAAGTTCAAATAAGTAGAACCCAATAACCCCAAATTTGAAATAAATACAAAAGCGTTTGACTTTGAACTTCATGGTGATATTGATATTAGAAAAAAATAAATGTAGATTTTGAACATACATTTTCAAGTTCAATTTCGCTATCCGAACATAAGACTAATAATTAATGCATTACAACCTAATAATTAATGCATTACAATCAGACGGGCTTCGATCTGAAAAATCGCCAAAAAATCATTTTTCAATAAATTTATGATCTTTAAAAAGCATTGAAAAGAAGAACTCTTCAAATTTTAGAAAATTTCAGGGTTGGAGGTTTAACATGTTTTATGTGACTTTGACAATGAGCAACTCTCTACGAAATCGGCCGATTTCGACAATTTTTTTTTGTTGTATTTTTTTATTTTGCTCAAACTTTGTGGGGGCCTTTCCTATGACCAAATAAGCTATTTTGTGTTATTGGTTCACCCATACAAGTCTCCATACAATTTTGGCTGCTTTCAATACCAAAATGGTATGTAAATATTCAAACAGCTGTAACATTTGAGTGAATTTTCTGATCAATTTGGTGTCTTGGGCAAAGTTGTAGGTATTGTTACGGGCTTTTGAGAAAAAATAGGTACACGGAAATAAAAATTTGCAGATTTTATTATCAACTTTTTTTTCACTAAAACTCAATTTCCCAAAATACGTATTTTTTTATTTTCGAGATTTTTTGATATATTTTAGGGGACAAAAATCCGCAGCCGTAGAGAAATATGGTCAAAAAATCTGCCGCCAAGTTATGAATTTTTGAAATAATAGTGATTTTTGGAAAAAATCGAAATTTCATGCAAAAACAAATTTCCCATATTGTTTTGGTCACCGAGAACTGATGTTAATTTAATTTAATCGATCTTTATCGGTGAAAGCTGACGCAAATTCTAGAAGAAAGATAATGAAATTTTAGGTGGATAGGTCGACTAAGAGTCATAGAAAAAGATATAAAGGACGGAAAACTAAGTCAGCGAAGGGCCATTTGAGGAAGTATGTGTGTGTGATCAAGTCTTTTAGCCTTCTAATTTGGCACTGTACAAGTACTGAGCGAAACACACAGTAAATGTACAGAGACAACTTATTCCTGCAGCGTCATCCATATGACTCCCGGACGGCCAAAAGAAATGATCGCACACCGCCTATACATACAACCGGCACGTTACTTTGGTTCTACCGATGACATTTATTGCGTTCGAATATTGATAAAAAATCGGGAAATTTCACGAATGTTTCATGTTTTAACATTGAAAATCGGACCATTAGTTGCTGAGATATCGACATTAGACAATGGTGGGTTGTTTTGGTGAGACTTAGAAAACTTCAATTTCCGTGTTTCTGTTTCTTAAAGCGGCTATATCTCAGCAACCCGAGGTCCAATCTTCAATGTCTCTTAGACAATTTTATAGCAAATTTTCTGAATTTTTCAAAAAAAAATTTTTTAGAAATGGTCGCTCATAGTCACTATCAGGGCTGCGGAGTCGGGTCATATTTCAAACGACTCTGACTCCGACTCCGGCTTTCTCAGATTAGCCGACTCCGACTCCGACTCCGGCTCCGGCTTTCAACAAATGGTTGGCTCCGACTCCGACTCCGGCCAACCAACTCTAGCCGACTCCGACTCCGACTCCAGCTTTCAACAAATGGTAGGCTCCGACTCCGACTCCACATATTTTTAAATGTTTCAAAAGTTAGTTAACTATTATCAGTTAATTATTTTTAAAACATTGATAAATAGGATTATTTAATACTCTCTAAGCGTCATGTTTTTCTCAAGAAAAGTACGTTAAGTAAAAGTGAAGTAAAGTAAATAAACGGAAAAAAAGTTTCTAGGTTACAAATTTTATACGTTATGGAAACAGAAATCAAAAAATATCTTCAGTTTCAGAGGCATTTTGAGAAGAACAGTTTTGTAAGCAAATTTGGATTTATTGCTTAACCTCAAATTTGAAAACATTTTTTTCAAAGCTTATAAATTTAATTATTAAATTGTTATTTTTGATAAATTACTAAAAGAAACCTGGCCTTAATGATCTATTGAACAATAAAATTCAATTTGCTCACTTTCAGGCTGACATATGTAAGAAGCACAGTGACAGGCACCTTGATTTTTAAATGACAATTTTAAACGAAACATTTTTTTTAAGACGTACATAGACATCACGCCATGGCTGAAGGAGATTATTATTGCAAATCAATGTATCTACACAATTTCTTCGTGGAAAGGACGTTTAAGATGTCCTTTTCAAATATCTGTGACATGGAAAATATTTTTCCCCTGGAAATTTTTAATTTATTTTAATTTTAAAATTTTATATACTTTAAAAAGGAGGTTCACGAAACTTCGTGAAACCTAAAACGAAGCTTTTTGAATGATCTTGCGCCTCCATCAAAATATATGAAAAAACTTAAAATATAATAAAAAACAAATATCGACAAGTAAAATATTTTCTCGGTCACAAATATTTTATTTTGTTAAGGTACATTGATTTGCAATGATTATCACCTTCCGTCATAATGGCGTGGGACATACAGTATGAGAAAATTCGTATCAGTTGATAATATTTTGATTCTGTCTTTTTATTTATAATATTTGAAAAATAAATTAAAATCCTATATTTTGTTCTATATACATTTTTTTATTAGTTTATTTTTGTACTGAATTCTTGAGATTTGTTCAACGATAATTTGCAACGATATCAAAATAGTTTACCTAAAATCAACATCAATCAATGATTATTTCAAAATTTGTTGCAACTTCTTTTGATATTTTTTGATAGTTTCAATTATTTTAAATGCAACACTTTGATTTTCTTGCACTCATAGTGTAATAACACAATTAGAGCTTTGCAATCACAATTAAAAGCTTCAATAACATAATGGCATCTGATAAATCAATAAAAAATAAAAGATATTTTTTAAATTAAGCTGTTCTATAGGAAATACTGAACAATAAAAAAAAATACATATTTTTGTTGAATTTAAGATAACTCCGGCTCCGACTCTGAATCCAGATTATCAGAAATCTTCGGCTCCGACTCCGACTCCAACTCCAGCTCTTAAAATTTAGCCGACTCCGGCTCCGACTCCGACTCCAGCTGTTCGAGTTTTGACGACTCCGACTCCAGGTCCCCAAAAAGACCCGACTCCACCGACTCCGGCTCCGACTCCGGCTCCGACTCCGGCTCCGACTCCGACTCCACAGCCCTGCTCAAAAGTTTCATTGAAATCGGAGAGTGTCGGGTATAAAAGTGTGTGTGTGTGTGTGTGTGTGTGTGTGTGTGTGTGTGTGTGTGTGTGTGTGTGTGTGTGTGTGTGTGTGTGTGTGTGTGTGTGTGTGTGTGTGCGCAACCAACCAAACGGGACCACGCGGTCGCTTCTTACAAATTGAGTTGTTTCCATGTATTTTTTTTAGATCTACATTCTATACATGCAAATAACTCGCATAGGCATTTGGAAGGTGTTAGCTCTGCCGAGCTTCGGTGACCCATTTCTACGCTGGCTAGCCGAACGTGAGGTCCCTCAGCTTTTATCGACAAGCCCCGCCCTGAAGAACGTTTGCACCAATCGGGTTCAAACGTTATTTAGAGCTTCCGAACCCTTGTCAAATGGACAAGGACCCAGCGCGTATATAGTTTGATAGTAACAGTATTCCTAAATTCCAGACGTCGCTCACCAAGCCGTGATGGCTTAGTGGTTAGCATTTTTGCTTACCAATCCAAAGGACGGGGGATCGAACCCCGACTCGGGCGACTTTGATTTTTCGTTCATGTTCAGAGTTTCAAGATTAATATTTCCTATACTTTCTCGTTGGGAGCAGATGGGAATCGAACCCAGGACCATTCGCTTAGAAAGCGAACACCGTAACCAGTCAGCCACGGCCGCTCCTACGAGAGTGTCGGGTATAAAAGTATCAGAAAAATCCTGATTTAAGCTGAAATTGCTTTATAAAGATATATCTTTAAATTTTATTTAGCAAATAATTAAATTTTCTTTGTTGTTTTTCAGTAAATTAAATAATTGTGTGATTGAAAGGATCTTATTTTGAAAATATTTGTCCGAAAATTCATTCATAATTCTTAGAATTTGGTGAAATTTGAATGTAGAGAATTAAACTATTGAATAAAAAAATGATGTAGCATTAAAAAAACAAAAGCTGTACTAAAAATAATTTCCTTTTTTTTAATCTTTATTCAATATATTGTTTGAGCAGGAATGTTTAAAAAAAATCAATTGATGACATATTTGTGTAAAAGAGTGTATGTTTACACCAGGAACTTGTGACACTTTCATCAGTTTCTGTTGAATTTAACTTTATACACATCATTTAAGTTGTTTTTTTTTTATTTTCGCTATAATAACTTGTTTGTCGCTTTACAAAAAATCATACTTCCCAGAGACCTGCTCGTCAACAACATCTTTCCCAGCTTACTCACTCGCGAATGAGTGCGCGCGCGCCGCTGGATACTTCCTTTCTTCCCTGTGTTTGTGTGAGCCGTAATATGAAGAATGTCCCGCGGTACTGCTGCAGCAAAACTTCTTGACCATCAAAGAGACTCACGGTGATTGCGTTCCAGGTTAGTCGTCCCATGCAGCCCAAGCAGCATAATGGCATAATATGCATCAAAACTCATAAATTTGCACACATATTCAACTCATTCTCCTTTGCAGTTTTCATTCTTTTCATGCAGGTGGCGAGGAAGAAGCTGAGGGGTGGATTTGAGAGGGAAGTCCACACGATCATGGAAAATTAGTCAGTTTAGGATTATTAAAATTCGGATTTTGTCAAAACTGAACTAAGTATGACAAAATTTAGATTGAAAATTAATTTCTGAGTAGGTTTATTTTCGAAAGCTGAGTAAACTTGAATCAGCGTATAAGAACTTGGAGGTCCGAACTCTCCCGGTGAAACAACGAGACACTGGGCTGGCATTATAACTCAACGTCAACTTCGTCGGTGCAGAGTCTCAACCAGGCCGGGGATGATAATTCAAAACTGCGAGAAATCAGATTATTTAATACGGTTTGAAAGCGACAGGGGGGGTGGCGATGGGGAACGGGATGAGATTGATAATGATGCTAAATTGGATAAAGCTGATTACCCCGGCCCCCTCGTTTTTTTCGAGACTTGGACTTCAAGCTGGGCTGAAGCTGTGTGGAGGGCCCACGTCAGTCAAGATGGGATGATTGTTCATAACCAGAATTGATTGAACGGAGCGAAATTTGTCATATGTGTGCAACGAGGAGTGCAGAGTTCTGAACTCAGAAGCAAGAGCTCTTGCGAGTGAAAGGAGATGAGAGCTTGGACGGACAAGGGAACTGATGGGTTGTTTTATGCATGCGTTTGCAGAGAGTTATTTTTTTGGGAATGATGCATTCACTTCCTTTAATTTGAATTTAAAATCCCATGAACTGAAAAAAAGGTTTGGAGTTCATATTTTAGCAGTAAATAAATGTGAAACCAATTATTTAATATTAACTTAAACAGGCTGTTATAAAAACATTGACTTGCATTTCATTTTATCATACATCGCAGACCTAAAATTTAAGCTTCAAAAAATCGAAGCTCTTTACTTTAAGTGTTATTGATTCTATCTCCTAGCTGCCAGCTCATTACTAAAGCATCCCTTTCCTTCCCTCCACCCCCTTCACGTGGTCAGTCTCGTCTCTTCTGACAGGAAACTAATTCCACATCGTTTCATCGTAAAACTAGTCTGAAAACCGAAACAAATTCCTCGTGTGTGTGTGTGTGTGTGTGTGTGTGTTTTTTTTCTTCCGGACTCCCAAAAACCGGACTCCGGCTTGCCACTTCCCCAAGCTCCATCTATATTTAATTTCGTTTCCGTTTAATCTCCAGGGTAAACATTCACACACACACATGCACACGTTGATGCCAAAAATCGAACTGTAATCGAACGCGCTAACCAACGAGAGATTACACACTCCTTGTTGGGTGGGGAAAAATCTCCCGGAAAAAGTGCAACCCCAAGTGCCATTAGAGCAATATCGCCAGCCGTCGCTCTTTGGTGGGATTTTCGAGTGCTGTCTGGAACGTGGGGAAGAGCGTTAGGGGAGAGTAGAGAGTAAGTAGCTTGGATCTACATTTTTCGCTAGATTTTAATGAAAAAAAAAATAGTTTGAAAATGTCAAATCTGCTCTAATTTTCTCACACCAGAAATACACTCGAGAAGAGCACGTTCGTTTGACATTCAACCAAAATTCCGATCACCTTCCCCATGACCGCAATCGAATGAATGCTGTAACCTTGCAGCACCTCACGACCAATAAAGAGATAATTTGATAGAGAGAGAAAAAGAGATAGCAAGTGCCTTTGTGTCGGGAGCCCGCTCGGTTTGGTTCGTTTCAACTTCGTGTGCATTCACTGACGGTCTATTCCAAATGACGATCATGACAGGCGCCCTCAGTCAGCATTCAACGATCGAGTCGATGATGATATACATATACCCTGCTCCACAAGTCGAAAATCAATTTTAAGAGAATTTGCTGAAGATTAACGCATTTATATCCGAGGCTGAAGTTGATGAAAAATAAGATTTTGTGTGTGTGTGTGTGTGGTCCAATCCAATACCCGCTAACCGGTAGCGATATTATGGGAAAGTATAGTTTGTATCAGGCTTTGTATATGCCGAATGCTGATACAACTTATCTCAGTCCCGGGTATTAGGTGGTGATAGCCCTCGCGCTGCTTCCAACGACCCGTTTCAGAATGACAGAGCTCCTTGCGGTCCAATTCCGAGGTCGCTGGGCATTGCCCGGCCCCGCCTAAACATAGAAGCAAGCATCTGAAGGAAACTCGATCTATATTTAGACTTACAATCCCCTCAGGCAAATCAGGGATCAGCGCGTATTTAATATGAGAAGATAACATGTTTCAACACTGCGGATCAATTCACTGCTAGAGTGTAAACCTTCTAATGGCCGACTGCTTAGCGTCTCCGACCACCAATCCAGAGGTGTGAGTTCGAATCCCACCTGATTCATTTTCGTTTTTGTTCATATTCATAGTTCAAATTCCTCATTCCAAATTTCAAAGGTACCGGCCGGGATTTGATCCCTGAACCTTCTGCTTATGAGGCAGAAGCCGTTGCCATTAAGCCACGGAGCCGGTTGATGAAAAATAAGATTTTCATACAAAAATGGCTTTTTTTAAATTGCTTATAACCAGGGCTGCGGATTACAAGCGACTCCGACTCCGGCTTTCTGAGTTTAGCCGACTCCGACTCCGACTCCGATTCCAGCTTTCAACAAATGGTTGACTACGTCTCCTGGAGAATATTTTTGCATAAAACATTGAAATTTGTAGTCATAACATCACTCAGAGTTCACTTCAGATTACACTTGCACGAATACCGTAAACCGGGGGGACATTGATATCGATAGTGAGATTGATAGGTTGAAGATTTTTTTTATTATTTATATATATACTTTTTTTTGCAAGGTGATTAATACGAATTCAATGCAAACAGCATAGTAAGGAATACAGTCATGCCTCGGTTTTGCACTGCCCCGGTTTTGATTCGTTCAGCTGCCTCGGTTAAGCACGGTTAGGTGCTTAACTGAAACACAGAGCTTATGGGATTCTGGCTATATGGGAGACATTGTCTATAGCCGTATGAAAAATCATGCAAACTTTTTAAAAATATAATGTTTAAGAATCAGGATGATAGCAGCTATCCATTGTTAATATAATTAAATGAAAATTTTCACAAAATATGTATTTTTCCTGTATTTTTAAAAAGCCATTTTTCTCGAAAAAATATGCCAAATTATTTTTAATGCTATATAAGTATCAAACGATCGAAATTTTGTCATACATTTCGAATGTAATAGAAACATTTAGAAAAAACTTAATTTTTTTTTTTATAAAACTTCGTATCTTCGAAAAAAAATGCTCGAAATTTCAGATTTTCACAATATGTGTATCAAATGATCGAGATTTTTTCACACATTTCGAATGTTAAACCAAGATTGTTTAAAAATACTCAAAATATTCACAAAACTATGTATTTTTGAAAAATAATACTCAAACACTCATTTTTTCAGGATATGGGTATCACATTATTGGAATTTTTTCATACATTTTAAATGATATTACTTTTTTAAAAAATACTAAAAAATTTAAAAAATTACATACTTCCGAAAAAAATATTTAAATTTTCAGTTATTGCTGCTCTTATCGTGAAAAACTGAAATGTTGAGTATTTTTTTCAAAAATAAGTAGTTTTGTGAAAATGTTAAGTATTTTTAAAAAATGTTGTTATAACATTTGAAATGTATGAAAAATTCGATTATTGTTAAGCATATCGTGAAAAACTGAAAATTTGAGTATTTTTTTTCGAAAATACGTAGTTTTGAGAATATTTTTAGGATTTAAAAAAATGGTATGAAAAAATCCCGATCATTTTATACTTATATTGTGAAAAACTGAATTTTGAAATAATTTTTCGAAAATACGTAGTTTTGTGGAAATTTTGAGAATAAAAAAACTGTAATACGATAACGAGAAGAGTTCGGAATACCTCAAGTAATATTCAACTTTTTTTTCAAAAATCTTCTAAATTTTGGAATTATGAATACATTGATAAATAGGCCTGTTTATTCAATTTTATTAATTTCGATGTTTATGTTGTTTGAAGTTTCTAGTAGGACAATTCAAAAATTACTCAAAACTACATGATCTATCTCAATCAAATAGAATTCAAACCGAAATACTGACTGCATTACCGTTTTTTTTTAAATTACAAACTAGCTGCTAAAATTAATTTCTATCAAACAATTTTTTAGCATTACAGAAACAAAAATCACAAATATCTACAGATTTAAAGTCATTTGAAGTAGAAAAGTTATCCAAGCAAATTTGGATTTTATTTTTTTGAATAATTGGAACTCAAATTCGCATTGATTTTATTGAAAGTTAAGATACTTGTAAAACAAATATTAAATTGTTTATTTTTAAATGAAATGTTTAAAAAAAAACCTAGCCTTTTTGATAAATTTGACAGATGTATTCAATTTTTTCACTGTTAAGGTAATCGAAATATTAAATATATTTAATGATTATTTCAAAGTAAGTTGCAACTTATTTTAAATGACACCTTTTTTATATTTTCATACAAAATGCGGCAGTGACGAATCAATTGAATATTTTTAAAAGTCTTGACGAAACAATAGAGTGACACGCGGCACTTGTCCAAAATTGTCCAAGTATGAAATTCTTGTAGGAAATTTAATTCCCTTCAACTTTTCCCAAGGATCGGATTGGACTCAAAATTTTTCTGGGGGTTCCTCAGCCGAAATAATTAGACCCGTACTTTTTTGTTTGGCCATTAGGGTGACTTACGCCGTGTTAGGGTGGTCAAAAAAATGGCAATTTTCGTCGATTTTCGCAAAAACCACTTTTTTCGAAAAATCATAACTCCTCGCCATTTTAACCGATTTCAATTGTCTTATACAAAAATGAAAGGTGATAAATTGGCCTTTTAAAGAAAAATAGAAAAAAGTTTCAAAAATCTAGCCTAACATATGAAAAGGGCGTATGAAACTTTAAAATGCCGTTTTGATGGTTTCTGGACCAAAAAGCCTATGTCTGGAAATTTTGTTACCGGATTCCCCGGATATTTTTACTTAACGTACTAAAAAATGGGAGAAGTTCATAAACAGGATTCCGAGGTATGATTTTTTGAAAATAAAATCCGTTTTTTTGACGCGCCGCGCGCAAAAACCGGAGAATGACGAAATTGGCAAAAAAACAACCTTTTTCACTAAAACTGCAATAACTTCAAAATTTCAGCGATTACCTATACATGTCTGGGTACCAAAAGTTGCGTCTTTTAATTACAAAAAAATAGTACCCAAACATCTATAGGTCATCGTTGAAATTTTAAAGTTATGGCAGTTTTAGTGAAAAAGGTTGTTTTTTTTCGCCAATTTCGTCATTCTCTGAATTTAAGATAACTCCGACTCCAGGATTATCAAACATTTTCGACTCTATCTCCGACTCCGACTCCAGCACAAAAAAATTTAGCCGACTTCGACTCCAGCTATTTGAGTTTTGACTACTCTGACTCCACAGCCCTGCTAAAAACATTACAGGATCAAATTGTACAGCTTTGGTATGTTCGGCAAAGTTGTAGAGCATTAAATTTCCTATGAAAATCTCTCGTTGGAGAACATTTGTTTGAAAACATCGCCACCTGCATAAAAAATCGTAGAAAAACTAGTTTCTCCACACATGTCTCCGATATTTTACATCCTAACTCCACTCTTTCCACTATCAATAACCAAATTTTGGCCAATTTTGCTGATACTTGGCGGAGAGGCTTAAAATATGCTCACTACAACCCACCCTCCCCTACTGGACAGCATTGGCGCAACCGGTCCGCTGCGGCTGTGGTCCCGAAGCATTCCCATGAAAAATGGCCAACAACTCGCGCTGGCAGTGGCGATTTCTTTTCAATTTTCTTCTCCTTTTTCGATCCTCCCCGCCCAAAAGAAGCAGGGAGCCGTCTCTTGCGAAAACAAGGCCAAGGAAAAATCTCATTTCCACTCCTCTTTGCCGTCGCCGGTTTTCCCCCCAGCCAGGACGGAGGAAGCTTCATTCGTTTTCATCTGCAATGATCCCCAAGGGTAGAGCGGGTTTGGGTTGGTGGGCAACTTTGTGCAGCAGCCCACTTCCGGTGTCCGTGGAAAAAGTTTTATTTTATTTACGATTCACTCGTGCCTACAGCCGCCTAGAGTGGAGAACGCCGCCGCCCTCGGACACAACTCTATTATACGTTCAGCTTTTGCAGGCTTGCAGGGGAAAAAAGGACCAAATCGAAAATTGAATGTTTGTTTTGCTGTTGCTGCTGAGTTGTCTGCCTGTTTTTGGGGGGCCCGATTCTGGGAATAAACGAGGATAGACTTTCAATTTCAGCTCGGCCAAGTAAATTGTTTGTTTTGCCTGCAGGCAGGGAGGTTTTGCTGGCGAGACACGGATGAAGGTGGATACCGATCGGCCAGTTTGTCACTACACATGTCAGTTTGTTGGGGCTGTTCGGGTGGGGTAAAGGAGTTGGATGTTTAGATTCGGGAAGTTGTTTAGAATAACATAATAGAAGGGATGCTTGAGGAATGCTCGTTTTGTGAAATGTAAATAAATAAATAAACATTGTCTATTTTAAGGTTCTTGCACTGCTGAAAGGTAAATTAATTATATGGGGACATTAAAAACTCTAATGGAAGGGGGTTCCCAATGTTTTTGGTTTGGGCATTATGAAAAGAACTGATTATTAAACTTGGTTTAAGTCTTAACTAACTTAAGAATTAATATGTGTCACTACTACCATTATTGCATACTCTTCCATTAAACAACAATTTTGTTTGAATTTTGTTGAAGTGATTTTAACAAACAATGTTAAATAAACAATTCAAAATATTTTTTGTGCATTTTTTTGTTTTTTTTTCTAGGTTGATGTGTTATGAAAGTAAACTGAAATTATACAAACGCCTGCCACAAATATCACATCAAATAGTATGTGTCTCTGCTAAAAGCATGCAAACATTCAGAAGATAAAAGCATCTGCATTCCTATTAGCAGTTTCAGCACAACCATTTCAGCACTTCTTTTCGGGACGTAAGTTTAATTCTGGTTCCTGATATTACCAACATTGATATCTTAAAATATATTATGACGAACTTAAAAAGGATCTGTCAACTGAATTCTATATATTTCAACTATAAGTCAATTAAGAAGACGAAATGTGCATGTGATATCATGCTTCATTATCGTTAAAAATCTCGAATAATGTTGCTCGGCATCAGTCAGATACGAAAAATCTCTAGTTTTTCTTTTCCATTTATACCGACGTTTCGACGAAATGTATCGTCTTCTTCAGCAGAATAGACTATGACTATGTTACAGATTGAAATCGGAAGCTGCTATTGATAAGAAGTTATTTTAAAAAAAAAAATAATGCAACATCCTCAACGGTATTGCGGTACAGTTGATAGTTTGACAAGTTTCGACTGTTGTTTACAACGGATTCAGTAAATTTTTTTTGAGTGACGGTTATGCCGCTGTGGAAATAAGAAAAAAATAATCTGTTCTGATCCGGGTTCGCAACTACTGATTATGTTGGATCTTTCTGGTTTAGCGAGCAGTCTTGTCCAAAAAGAAAAACAGAATTTTTCTTCTTCACCGACGTTTCGGCTTCTATTTTGTGGCCTTCTTTAGGGGTTTACTAACAAATGTCAAGCTTTTACAATGTGTGTGTTTTGGTTGTGACACCAAGTACTAACTAGTTGTGTTTCTTGTCAAAAATGTTTCAGTCCTATTGTGAAACTGTCCCTTACGTTTGCTGCACATCACTGTTTAAATCATTAATTTAATATTGTTTTGTAAGCTATTGTGAAATACTAACATGTTTGTCCAAGTAAAGTGTTGTGAAACAGCATTCAACTGCTGGGTCACTTTGTACTGTGCAACGTCTAGAGGGTGGCGAGCGAGAATTCCCGAGAAATCGACCACTTTTGGACCTCTCGATTCCCGGGAAATTCGGTCGAAGCTCCCGGGAAATTTGATACTTATTTTTTCGAAGAGAAATTATATAAACTAATCAGAAAATTATTTGAAAAATTCTCAATTTTTTAGAACATTGGAAGTTTAATGTTCTATGTCCAAGTTCGAATAAACCAATGCTTCTCTTACCTCCTTATTCAGAAAGTCTGAAATTTAACCTGTCACAAATTCCATTAACTATGATTGAGAGAAGCCAAAAACAATTGGACCTCAAAATTTATCGAAAAAAAATCTAAAGTTTTTGAAATTATTTTAAATAATTATTTCTATAAGAGGGAAAAGCTTTTTCAAAATAAATTCCATTTCCAAATCCTCTCTCGAGCATAGCAATCATCCCTAGGGTAACTTCGCTGTATCAAGGTAACTTCCTTTTTCGATGTCATTAAGTCATTTTGCGTTTCACGTTTACCTCAATATTCAATTATATTTTGGAAAAACTATTGTGAACTTTCAGGTTTCCTGATAACTGTAAGTTTTTCTTCAATTAATATCTACAGTTGACCCTAAAAAGGAAAAAAAACAAGTTTAAATTGTTGTTTTTAATTCGTTGTTTATCATATTGGGGTAATTCTCCGCCAACTCACACAGCAGTTGCCCCGACCCCTCTTCGATTTGCGTGATTTTTTTTCCTAAGGGGTAACTTATGTCCCTGATCACGAATCCGAGGTCCGTTTTTTGATATCTCGTGATGGAGGGGCGGTACGACCCCTTCCATTTTTGAACATGCGAAAAAAGATGTGTTTTTCAATAATTTGCTGCCTGAAACGGTGATGAGATAGAAATTTGGTGTCAAAGGGACTTTTATGTAAAATTAGACGCCCGATTTGATAGCGTACTCAGAATTCCGAAAAAACGTATTTTTCATCGAAAAAAACACTAAAAAAGTTTAAAAAAAACTCTCCCATTTTCCGTTACTTGACTGTAAAAAATTTTGGAACATGGCATTTTATAGAAATTAAATGTACTTTTCGAATCTACATTGACCCAGAAAGGTCATTTTTTCATTTAGAACAAAATTTTTCATTTTAAAATTTCGTGTTTTTTCTAACTTTGCAGGGTTATTTTTTAGAGTGTAACAATGTTCTACAAAGTTGTAGAACTGACAATTACAAAAATTTTGATATATAGATATAAGGGGTTGGCTTATAAACATCACGAGTTATCGCGATTTTACGAAAAAAAGTTTTGAAAAAGTTGGTCGTCATCGATCATGGCCATTCATGGTCACCCACGACAGACACGGACGACGAAAAATAAAGAGAAACGCAAAAAGTAACTTTTTCAAAACTTTTTTTTCGTAAAATCGCGATAACTCGTGATGTTTATAAGCAAATCCCTTATGTCTACATATCAATTTTTTTGTAATTGTCTGCTCTACAACTTTGTAGAACATTGTTACACTCAAAAAAATAACCCTGAAAAGTTAGAAAAAACACGAAAATTTAAAATGAAAATTTTTGTTCTAAATGAAAAAAAGACCCTTCTGGGTCAATGTAGATTCGAAAAGTACATTAAATTTCCCATAAAATGACATGTTCCAAAAAAATTTACAGTCGAGTAACGGAAAATGGGAGAATTTTTAAAGCTTTTTTAGTGTTTTTTTCGATGAAAAATACGTTTCTTCGAAATTCTGAGTAAGCCATCAAATCGGGCGTCTAATTTTACATAAAAGTCCCTTTGACACCAAATTTCTCTCTCATCATCGTTTCAGGCTACAAATTATTGAAAAACACCTCTGTTTTCGCATGTTCAAAAATGGAAGGGGTCGTACCGCCCCTCCGTCACGAGATATCAAAAAACGGACCTCGAATTCGTGATCAGGGACAAAAGTCACCCCTTAGGACAAAGTTTCACGCAAATCGAAGAGGGGTCGGGGCAACTTTTCCCGATTTCGTGTGAGTTGGTAGAGAATTTACCCATTGCAAATATCTCGACAATGGGAAATTGTATATTAGCTTTTTTTTACTTCGCAAAAATCTTGCAACAGGCTTGTGAAACTTTTGAAAAATCACTCATTGCGAATAAAGATTCGTTAACATTTTAAATTTCAATTTTGAGTCCCAAAAATTACAAGAAACGATCTTGCATTTGCAGATTCAGAGAAAAAATAATCAAGTTAGATATAGTTCCATATATAAAGAGAATACTGAAGTTAACGTTTCATAGAATAAGTATGAATTAAATGTAACTTAATTTATTGAAAAGAAATTATTGCCACTATTGGCGTAGAAAAAAAACTCCCGGGTCCCAGGAATTCCCGGGAAATGGCCAAATTCAACTCTCGAGAATCGTCACCCCCTAACAACGTCTAATTGCTAACTATCAGGTGGATTGGTTGAGTTGTGATTGTGTTGTTTGTTTTTTTCCCCTGAGGCGGACGCAAAAAAAATTAAGTGTAAATATAGGTATTCAGCGCCCTCTCCCCGTGCCATTCCTTCACGCTTAGGAGACCCGGGGGCGTCGTCTTATCGCAAAAAGAACAATACACGCTTGTGGATCCGTAGAGGAAATCGCAAGGTTTAAGTGGGCCACATTATAAGGTGTTACGTCGACCGTTGTATGTTTGTTTAGTAAACCCCTGAAGAATTCCACAAAATAAAGGCCAAAACGTCGGTGAAGTAGAAAAAATTTGTTTTTCTTTTTCGACAAGACTGCTCGCTAAAACCAGAAAGATTATTCTGTGTCAGATAAATTAATTTGATCTTCTGATTTACGCTGAACACTTAATTGTCCAAGTCTGAATCCACTTGTCCGTGAGCTGTTCCCACACCCAAACGAAAAATATATCTCAAAATCTGCAACAGTGAATTTGCTGCAGAAAATGTTATATTTTATTACATTTTTTGCAGCAAGCCCATAGATCATTTTTGCCCGCGTGTAAACACGTCAGCGATCTGCAGTTCTCACCAACACATAGAATGCTGGCGCGTCCCCGAGCAACAATCTAGAGAGAACATTATGTTCGCGCTCTGTCCCTCAACATTCATCAAGCGTCCATGGCGCGGTCGTAGCGTGTCGGATCAGCAACCTAGAAGTTAATGGTTCAATCCTCGTTCTGTTAAGGTTTTTTTTTTTCTGCAATACAATCAATCTGCCGTCGGTAATGTCGATAATTGTCGGTAACGGGCAAAAATGTCATACCCCTATATCGCAAAAAATGCATGAGGACAGTTTTCATGCAGATTCTGATATACCGTAAACCGGGGTGACTTTGATAGGATTTCAATTTGTTTTTAGAATATTTTCTAACAAATAAGGTTTTTCTCAAGATTATTATTTTTAAAACATGTACTGGGGTAGGCCACACAAAGTCCATGCCCTATTTTGGAAAAAAAAGTTTTTTCAATAGTGTTTAGAAAAATAGTTACGTTAAAAATTCTTGGTTTTGATTCCGCGGTGACTTTGATAGTCATAGTTTTTCTTGTTAAAATCATATTTAAGATGTTCAAACTTTATTTGTACGTTAAATGTACCATCACTAAAGTAGCTGATATAGTTTGTAAGAAAAAAATCAATGTTTATAATAAGTTAACTAAGTTTATAAGCTTTTTAACAAAATACATATAAATTTTAGGTAAAATTGTTAAAAAGTCGGAATTTTGCCTGAAATTTGCTAAAAATAGTTTTGTTTATAAAATTATCGATTTATATTGCATTTTAAACTGAATTCGAAGCACGAATCACAAGTTTTCACATTTTACATGAAATTTGTTCAACTGATTTTGCCTATAAATTTGGAGATTTTTTTTAATTGTGTTTCAAAAACACATATTATTTATTATTTACAAACTTATTTAACCTTCTCCTTGTGGAAAATTGTCCAAAGAATCCGAAAATGCATTCCGTTTTCCGATTAAAAATCATGTTCATTGAGAAAATCATGACACTTTGAGAAGTTTAAAATAATGACTTTCATCCACATTTTCTTAACTATAGTTAACTAACTTTATAAACTTTTCATAAATTTATGAAAAGTTCTTCATGAGGTACTTTGAACACTTCTCTACCACGGTCAGTATGTTTCTGAACCATTCCTTACGTATTTTAATTGTACTCTTCATTTTGCGGAAAAATCGCAAACCTATCAAAGTCACCCCGGCTATCAAAGTCACCCCGTTTTACGGTACTTTCATGCTGCCATGCATCAAAATCATGCGACCGCCGGTTGGGTGCAATTAGACTATTACTCCTCTTCAGAATCCGACTCACTTTAATCCGAAAAAGTGGTTTTATTTTTCCGAATTAGTTCATTTGACCAGCCCTCAATCGCCCATCCTGCCAGTCCAGTCAGTACGTTTGAGTTGTGTTTTGGCCTTGATTTGAAAGAGAAAGAAAGTTATAAGTCATAACTGAAGACAGGGTTGCCAGATCTTCCAACTTATAGATTCGTTTGGAAGTTCTCTCGAAAGTTGAATATTACCTCTTTTATGATGTAATTTTTCCTCAATTTAGACTGAAAAATCACATTACACCAGAAAAGGGGTAAAATTACATATTTTTTCTGACATAAAAGTTGTAGGGGAGCGTTCTTTTATTACGTAACGCAAAAAAAAATTCTCGACCCCCCTTACCCTCGAAACAAAATTTTACTGTGTACCCTACACAGTAAAACATTTCTGTGTAAAATTGCATGCAAAAGCATGCACATCAACTTTGGGAGCAAAAGCACGTAATATTGTATGAGAAAACGTGTGCACAACAAGCATGTACGGAAAAAAGAAAATAGATTTTGCACGCCCCAAAAATATCATCAATCCGGTGAGAGTCATATCCAGCTTACAAAGTCTGCGCCCCAACCCTCTCGGCTACTGCTACATTGGCGTTAAAACCCAGCAATCACAAGACAGTGAGATATCCGAGATGGTTGCCCGAGCAGACGGAAATAACTTGGGAATAACATTTTTTGATGTTTAAAAATACTAGGCCAATAACATTTTATGTTATTAATAACAAGATTTGTTATTCGTCGTTATGATTTTTTTGTTATTGGATTGTTATTGTAATAACAGACGAATAACATTTTAAGTTATTCTTCGAACAAATCTTTGTTATTATTTTTTGTTATTTTAACAACTAATCCGATCATCCCAATAACAGTTGGCGGTATTCTTCCATAACAAAAAATGTTATTCCAAAGTTGTTTTGGCTTTCAATCAATATCAGACCAATAACAAATTTTGTTATGATAACATAAACTGTTATTAAACTCTTATGCAAAAAAATATTTTTCAGGAAGATTCCATAACATTTTCTGTTATTTTAACAGTATTTGTTATTGAAATGGCATGAATTTAGTTATTACCGTCTGATCGGGTGGGGCACGGACTTGGTAAGCTGGATATGACTCTCATCAGGTCGTTATTATTCTTGGAGTTTGCAGCATGTTTTGTTTCATTCGTACATAGGGACGTGGCGTTACATCGTGCTGCCATCTGGTTTTTTGAAGCGCAAGAGTGGAAAAGTGCTGAGTCATCGTCTAAAAATAGACGGCGTCCTATCTCGCCCAGCAAAATGAAGTCGATAAAGTAGTTGGTTTCGATGAGAAAAAGTGGAAAACGTGGTCTAAAAATAGCGACGCCATCCCCCTATGCTGTTTGTGTACACGTTTTCTCATACAACATTACATACTTTTGCTCACAAAGGTGATGTGCATGCTTTTGCATGCGATTTTGCCATCGGATTTTTTGCTGTGTACGATCGGTCGGATGATGAACAGGAAGACTGGCCAGACTTTGCTAAATCGATCTGGCAACCTATGTTTTGAGTCTGTGTTGAAATGTCAAATTTTGCTGAACCCAGTCTCCCTACAAAGGGTCTCATTAGATAGGGGCATCTTTTGGTATGGTCGAAATTAGGGTGGTCCAATTTTTAGGGTATTTCACAATTTTTATTTCCGCGGTATAACGAGAAGCGCTTCGGCGTCTTCTGAAAAGATGTAGGAAACGACATTCTGAGCAAATTTGCTGAAGGGTGCACACAGAAAAAAAAGTTGAATTTTGGAATGTTGAAAATTTGGTAGGTTGAATATTACCTTTTTTTTGAGTAATACTACATAAAAAATGTGTAAAAATGAGAACTTGATGAACATTCATCAAAAACTGATGATAATACATAATTTTCTGGGGTAAAATTAATCATTTTCTTTGACACAAAATCTGTCACCATTTCCATAATTTTTTTCTGTGTATCTTCAAACGTGAAGTCTTTAGAAACATTTTTGTGATTTAATCATCTTAAAGTCCACATTAAAAAATCTTGGCACCTCTGAACATCTGTAAAATCTGTGTTTTGCACTTTCCAAAATAAAAAAATTCTACAAAATTACAAAATTCAAGGGTTTTCACAAACAAATTGTTCCTAAGTAGAAGGGCTGTGTAGTCGGCTGATTTACAACAACTTTGTATTGGAGTTGTTGTTGGAGTCGGATTCGTTTGTTGAGCTGGACCTGCCGTTTTACGGCGATATGATGTATACGCCATTGAGGTGATTTTGCTGTAGACACGATTTTCTGTTTTTGTTCATTTTTTCAATTTAAAATGACTAATTTGAGGTCTGCTCTGTAGAAACTGTTAAAAAGTACAATAAAAATGTGGCCCCTACAAAATTTCTTGTTTTTTCCTATTCTCTACGATTTTAAACCTCAAACATCATTTGGCCGTAAAAATAGCAATAAAAAATCACTACTTTTCCTGCCCAATGATGTATGTATACATTGCTCGATCAAAGCTGGCTTTATTTTTTGTGCCAGCTATTTTGATAGCTGAGTGGATCCCGTAATGCATTGTCCACGTGGATACTTTAAGGGGGGGAGGTATTAGGGAGCGTTCTTTTATTACGTAACGCAGTTGGGGGGAGGGGGGTCGGATGCCGTGTTACGCTCCATACAAAATTTTTAAAATTTGTATAGAAATTTTGTTACGAGGGGGGGGGGGCTAAAAATCCGATTTTTTGCGTTACGTAATAAAATAACGCTCCCTTAGCGATTGTCTACGCTCCATAAACACATTTTTTGCATGAACAATTGTCAGCAAGGGAGGTGGGTGAGTCTAGAATTTTCAAAAAAGTGTCTACGTGGATGTGGATAAGGTTTCATCCATTAAGTACGTCACATTAATATCAGCCAAAATTTACTCCACTCCCTTTGTCACGATTTCCCTATGCTTTTAACACGCAACGTCACGCTTTCTCAAAACCCGCCTCTTCCCTCAGAACGTGACGTACTTTATGGATGATGCCTAATGGACGTCCCCTTAAGAATTAAATCGAAATAATGTAATAAAATATTGCCCAATCTTGATTTGGTCCCAAAACCTCAAATCAACATTCAAACAGTATTGAATTTGACTTCTATGAATTCTCAATGTATACATACATCATGATGAGTAAAATTGGCGTATACATCATTGTTTGTTTGCTTAATAAAATGGGCCCCAGAGCAGTTTTTTGAAAAATTCTTTCGTCAGGAAGTAGCTTATAAGATTCTTTATCAGACTGTACAATAAAATTGAAAATGTCCAAAATGGCGTATACATCATATCGCCGTAAAACGGCAGTGGAGTCGTAGTCACTAAATCTTGAGATGCTGGAGCCAGAGTCGAAGTCGAAGTCGCTAGATTTTCGAAAAAGGGAGTCGGCAACCCTGCAAGTAGTGCCAAATATGCCGTTATTCCTACACTGTGTTTTAATCGATGTTTGAAAAGCCATAAAGACAGTGATAAATTAAGTAAATGAGTGTATATAAGATAACATTAGAAATTTATTTCCCATTTTCTCATCAACTTAAGATCGATCATCTTGAAGCAAATCTTAAATAACCATCCTATTCCATCTTCTAACCAGCAAAACCAACCTCCATTAGCAGTCATAAATATCACGCCAGAATCGCTTCTCTCAAGAAAGATGCTAAATCCAAGCCAGCCCACTTGACTTGACGTATTGCCCGAGCTTTACGTTATACATATTAGGCAATATGGATTTCCCACACCCTCAGCGCGCTTCGGCGTCTGCTGGCAGCATGCACCCGTCAAAACACCCATCACCAATCCTCCCACCCACGGCCGGGAGCCCCGCTCAAGATCCCATGCCGTAAGTGGGCAGATTTTGGCAGCACCACCCACAAATCACCCCAGATTCTCTCTGTTTTATGTTCAAGTCCTCACCCTCGACTTTTTTTCCTTCTCTGGACCATAATCATGCTTATCTGCTAGCCGCATTGCACTTGACAGTTGGTGGATTACGATTTTTATTTGATATTAATTTGATCAAATAGATTCCGGCGAATTTCGAGCGCGAAACGTGCGTAGATTTGATTTATGCTAGAAAGTGAGCGAGGGGAATCACAGACATGGCATTGTAAGGCCACATCCCCCTTACGGTACCTTAATTTGACACTGGCAGCAGCTCGGCATTGTGTTGATACACGCAATCGAGCGAAACCGAGAAAGATGAAAAAAAGGAGAACAATAATGCACGCTGCAAATTGCATTTCTCTGTAATGCCGTCGAATCGGAGTGACATCGGTTATGTCGCTGAAGGTAGGTTTTTTGCGAGGGGAATAGGGATTAGAGATGGGATGCTGGAGGAAAGGGAGTGGAATAGGGGGAAAGATCTGACGTTGGCAGCAATTACGCAAATGGTGGTTGGAGTAATTCACGTAAGAGAAGGAAATGGATGTTTAGTAGTTTCTAAAAAAATACGTAAAAAGCTAAAATTTTATCAATCAAAGGGATATAAAAATAAATTTTGGGGATCTCATGAAGTATGTAGTAATTTTTGTGGCTCTCGCATTGCAAAAACTAGAAGATTTTTTTTTTCTTAGAAATATATTTTTACATTGAACGACAGTATTCAGTTTTATTCTTTACTTTTCAAAAATCACCACATTGAGGCATTGCACGAGCCAAAATAAACATCTAATAGAGAAATTTTTACGCAAAATTTGTTGAAATTTTCGAAAACTAAACTTTTGGAAGCACACGATTATTTATTAAGGATTAAAACTTTGAAAACCTGGTCAAACATTTTCAAAATCATCACATTTTAATAGTTTTTTCGTAAAATCCTGATAATTCATCAGGAATACATGCAACCCGCTTATGTTTATTCATCATATTTTTTGTCATTGGTACACTCTGAAAAATAACATTGCGAAATTACACAAAACATGGATTTTTTTTAAGATAAACTTTGCTCTAAATGAAAAAAAAAAATACCTCTTTGGGTTATATGTACTGTCAGTGAGGGTGACTATGGGTCAAAAAACGATACACCTCTCGTAATTTCTTAATAACAAAACAATTTAAATAACATCGAAAATCTTTTATCATAGAATTGTTCTTAGATAGTTTACTAAAAAATAATCCAAAATATGGTGTAATTTGATAGACTCTACCTTAAATGGCAATCGTTTGAAAACTGACCCAATCGCACCCCTTGAAACTTAATTGATGCCTAATTACAAAGACATGGTAAAAACAAGTCATCCAACAGTTCGAGGGAATCGTATTGACATGCTTAAATGTTTGAAGTAAAGATTTTCAAACATTTGGATACTTTATGATCAATTCCAACAAAAATTTTAAAAAGTTGTTTTTTTGAGAGGTCATTTTTGGCCAAAAACGTATTTCAACTTTAGACAGCTACTAAAATGATAGGATTTGTTCTAGGAACGAGATTTTTTCAGCAAAGTCATCTTAAGATGTCACTTGCACAACCCTCTTAATAGAATTTAGTTTCATTGAGAAGTACCAGAGAAATGGTAAAATCCGTAAAAAATACTTTGACCCAATCTCACCCCAGACACAATGTCACCCCCACTGACGTTAGCAGATTTTTTTTTAATTTCCCCATAAAAGATAGGTCTCTCGATTTTCTACAGTTGATAAACGCGAAATGGCAGCGATTTTAGAACTATTTTTTGTTTTTTTTTTTTTGATACAAAATATATTTTTTTAATTTTTGAGTGCACCGTACGGCGCCCGATTTTACACAATCTCAGTACGGTTTCGAGCTACAAATCACTGAAAAACGTGTCTAAGTAAATATCCAGAAAAATGAAAGGGGTTGTATCGCCCCAACTTCACGAGATATTGAAAAATGGACCACGGAATGGTCCAGAAAAAAAATAAGAACCAGAACTCCAGAATGTTTTCGAAAGAATTTGGTCTACACGGCTTTGATGTTGACCTTGATATCAAAAATGACTTGTGTGCTCAAAAATGAGCCAACGTTCATGATGGTGCAAAATCAAATGTTTTTTGAGTTTAAAAATTAAAATACAGACTCACAAAAATTTGAATCGATAAAATTGAGTTTTTATCTAAATTTCACCTAATTAACCAATGTCTAGAAAACTACGGGTTCGATAAAATATTCTGGTCTCTTAAAAAATATTCAAATTTCAAAATCAAGCTTAACTCGTAACTGGATCGACCAAATTGGATGAAATTCTAATGATTATGAAGGTTGAACCAGGTTGAAAAAATTAATGGTTGCATAGAAATTTAATTTTGAAGCTTAAAATTGGTGGTGCTCTGAAGTAACTATGAGCGTTACAAGGTTAATTATTGTCAAAAAATATATAATATTTTTTGTTTTATTTATGTTGTAGACCAAATTATAAAACACTGACACATTATTTTCTAATCGACTCGAATTCCAGATTTTAAAAGTCTCAAGAATGAAAATTTTCTAAGCTTTTCAAAAATATATTTTTCAGATGTAATTTTTTCATGAATGATTCCAAAACCTTTCAGAAATCAAAATAATTATATCAAAAAAAAACTTAAAAATGGTAAATTTTATCCTAAAAAAAGTTCTTTTCGAATGCAAAATTAATGTTCTTAATTTATTTTTATTTTTCATCCTGATTTTTGATGTTTTCCAAAACAAAATATTTATTCAAAAAATGATATCTACTAAACCACAAACAATAGCTCAAAAGATGTCTTCTTAGTCTTCTAAAAGATATAAAATAACGAAAATTAATAAATACTTATTTTAGGAATTTATACAAACAAAAAAATTGTTTGTCCTGTGCTTTTTTTTGTAAAGTCCTGAGGCAGTATTTGTAGATTCTGCTCGGTTTGTTCTAGAGATCGTATCAAGGTGCTCCGATTTGGATGAAACTTTCAGGGTTTGTTTGTCTATACATGAGATGAACTCATGCCAAATATGAGCCCTCTACGACAAAGGGAAGTGGGGTAAAACGGGCATTGAAGTTTGAGGTCCAAAAAATATGAAAAATCTTAAAATTGCTCGCATTTCCGTAAAACTTCATCAATTCCAACTCTCTTAGATGCATTCGAATGGTCTTTTGAAGCCCTTCAAAATGTGCTATAGACATCCAGGATTGATTTGACTTTTTCTCATAGCTTTTGCAAATTACTGTTAAAAATGGATTTTTTTAAAACCTTAATAACTTTTCCCCACCCAAACTCCCATAGGTCAAAAGTTAGGGAATTTCATGGACTATAAGCCTTTTTGGCCAATTGCAGTTTTTCCTATAGTTTTACAGTTTTTCTAGAACAAACATTTTACAACGTTAGTTTTTGCCCAGTAGGCCTCCATAGCGGCACTTTTTGGTCTCAATTTTGTCATATTCGGAATCCTCGGACAATTTCACGTAAGTTAGAAGTATTGGAGTTGTAATATTGCTTTAAAAAATAATTAAATAAAATATTTTTGAAAAAAGAAATAGATCTTATTTACCCTATGCTCAATACGTCAAATGCTGTATCAAGTAGGCGAAAACTTGTTTCACCTTTAATCCGACAAAATGCTAAATAATATTTTAATTAATTCTAAATGGCATTTTTTACAATCAAATTCAAAATTACAAAACCTCAACCTATTGTAAAATTTTCTGAGGATTCCGAATATGTCAAAATTGAGACCAAAAAGTGCCGCTATGGAGGCCTACAGGGCAAAAACTAACGTTGTAAAATTTTTGTTCTAGAAAAATCGTCAAACTATGAGAAAAACTGCTATTGGCCAAAAAGTTAATACCGTAGGCTTATAGTCCATGAAATTCCCTAACTTTTGACCTATGGGAGTATGGGTGTTGGAGGCTGTTGGGAAAAGTTATTAAGGTTTTAAAAAAATCCATTTTTGACAGTAATTTGCAAAAGCTATGAGAAAAAGTCAAACCAATCCTGGATGTCTATAGCATGTTTTGAAGGGCTTCAAAAGACCATTCGAATGCATCTAAGAGAGTTGGAATTGATGGAGTTTTACGGAAATGCGAGCAATTTTAAGATTTTTCATGTTTTTTGGACCTCAAACTTCAAAGTCCGTTTTACCCCACTTCCATTTGTCGTAGAGGGCTCATATTTGGCATGAGTTCATCTCATGTATAGACAAACAAACCCTGAAAGTTTCATCCAAATCGGAGCACCTCGATACGACCTGTTTCACATCGGTGAAAAACTCGCTCCTATCATAACCTGAAATTTTGATGAAGACACTAAATCTATCTTTTCAAAATACATTTGATAAATTAACGTACCGATTTTTTACATCCTTTAAAATCGGTTGAAGATTTGTATGAAAAAACTAACGATGCAAAATGATTTCTTTTGACTTAGGGACAAGGATAGGGCAAGGCCAAAGTGTCAAGTTTTAATGAAATCAAAAAAAACATAAAGAAAAGTAAAAAACTATGTTGAATCTTTTAATAAATAAAGTAACAGTTAAATAAAAGCGACTCTTGGCATGATTTCGCTGATTTAAAAAAAGGCAGCTGCTCAAAATCAATACCATTAACTTTTTTTTCGCTTATCTGATATTACAAATTAGTCCGCTGCATTTTTTTTTTTTTTCATAGTTTTTGTCCCTCAATCAAAGTCGAGGGGGCTTGCAAAAATCGTTATCAGTATAGTTAAGTTGGAATGTTTAGTTTAAAAAAATACAAGCTAATGATTTTTGCTGTTTTAGCGATTTTTTTGTTGATTTAGCAGAAATAATATTAGAAGTGGCAGCTGCAATTGTCATTTTCTAATATTATTTCTGCCATTTGCAACTTAGTTTGGTGGTACAGTTCATTGGGATTACTTATAATTCAAAGGTTTTGCATCCCAAAAATCAATACCTTGAGGTCGTTGACCTTCTTCGCATCGTTCCCACCTCACGAAAACCTTCTTTAAGAGTACAAACCCGACCTAAAACCAAGAGCCAAGAAGTCGTTCACCCCACAGTATAGCAAAAAAATCAGTTTTTCCTCCCTACGTTCAGCTGGCAGCAGCTTGAGGGTGAATAAAATTCATGATAATAAGTGTACAATACATTGGTACACGGCTTCAACCCCTCCGTTGACAATTCAACTCTCTGACAGCAGAAGGTTCATAGGGGGTGGTGGAATCTGCCAATGGCACTGCTGATGGCAGGACCAAACTCTCTGATTCAGGAAGATCGAGGACGTGTTGCAGGGCAGAAAAACAGAAACACCACCACCTAGCAAAGAGAAGGAGAACGAGCGATGTGTCATTCATTATTAAAATAAATTACGCCTAAGCACATCCATATTAATAATCCTCCCCTTTTTTGGTGTGGCGCGGGCTGCCTAACATGCAGGCGGAAAAGAGATTTTCCAATAACACAGAGGAAGAGAATTATTATTGTTTGAACTTAAATCTCACCCTCGGGGAAGAAGTGGGACGTGTATCGGAGTTTGTAAGAGGGAAAATTCTAACAGAACAAGCGGGAAAAAGTGGGAAAAAGCATGCATTTTTGTGCAAATAGGAAAAGTGATGCTAAAAGCATGTACATGTTTAGGACTTTTTGTCTGAAAATTCTGATGGAAGAGCTCCTTCGGAAAACGAAGGCAGGAAGGGAAGAATTTTCGGTCTAGAAAAACCGAGGGGATATCCACGGTGTGACGTTGCTGCTGCTGATGCGAATTAGAAGGACGTGTCACTTCTTGGTTTAAGGGGGAGTTATGCGGCTCAGTCATTTAGTACGGTGTTGGAGGAAGGTTTTCCGGGGTTCGACAAATGGACCATACTCTGGAATTTCCACATTTTCATTGTTTTGTTCATTCTTAAATGCGTTAAAAGTTGGCATTTTTCAAATGTTTTATTTAAAAAAAATTGAAATAACGAAAAAAAATCTAAAATATTGATAATGAAAAAAATTACAGCTTTTCAAATATTTTAAATTTAATTAAGTAACAAAATAATTAAGAGCAACTTTCCAGAGAATAATCAAACAAACGGAAAGCTGCGGTAAGGGGAAGTAATTTTGCAAACCATTTGCAAAGGGGCGACAAATGGCTCGTATAATACAATTATGCTGATGTTTTGTGACCTGAACGATGGCAAAGAGTAATAAACGCAGATTGCAAATTTCTGTGTTTGACATGCATTAATAGGTTGTATGGTAATTCCGCTTTGGTTGAAATGGAAAAAATTCAATTAATTTTGACTTTGCTTGGATTTGCGATGACAGCTTAGTGTAATTAAAATAAAAAGTATTTTCTGAAAAGCTGAATAACAGCACCAGTGCTAAAAACATAACCATTTCAAGAAAAAAAGCTGCTCTGAAACAAAAAAAAAAGGACCGCATCACGTTGAGTGCCACGTGGAAAATAACAATCAACAGCAATAACCAAGGCATCATCTTTTTGTTTATTCTGCACGTTCACAAATCCTTTTCCTCTTGTGGATTTCCAAAACCAAAAGCCCAAATCCAGCCGCCACAATCGATTGATATTCCCAAATGTGATTCACTTTCTGGGCAAATATGTGTGTCAGTTCGATTTGTACATTTGCAGAGGGCATATGGTTGTTGCAGGAGGATATTGCGCATTTGGGACATTATCGTGTGGCGGGGCTTTAAAAGAGATTCACATCGGTCTAAATCTAATTTTCACACCATATGAGACCATTTTTGAAAATCTCCGTCTTATTTTGTACCAGAATTGCTATAAGAATGAGTTCAGCGTCTTGCGGATTTGGCATATACTTAAAGCACTGATGAGCAATTGAATGTAATGTTTTTATTTCCATTTTGTTTTTACTATTGTTGACACGACCTTTCTTATCGTGAAATAGATCTTATGGTTAATTTAAAGCTTCATTAATATGATTGTTTTGTTTTGTTTGAATATACAGTTTTTCTCAAAGGTTCAAACATATTCAAAAATAATATTTTTTTTTAAATCGGAAAAAAATATAAATAACTAAGAATTTTGATTTCAAATAAACGTTGAAATCAGTTTTTCAAGATCATTTCCTAAAAGGCCAGATTTAACGGAGAAACATTATTTTTAATTGAACTCCTTTCACCTTTGAAAACATTTTAAATTTTGTCATCTGAGAGTGTATTCAGCCAGTACTACTTTTATCAAAGTTTAATTTGGGAAGTAGAAACAAAACTGATTTAAATAAACAGCAATAGCATTTGAAGTCAATGGAAAACGGTGGAAAAATCTGTTTCAACATCATATTACATATATCAGTGGTGAACAAAGAACGGACTAAATATGGCCAAACGTTCAAATTAAACTCAAGTAGAAAATTCCTCAAAAATCAGGAAAAAGATCAGGTAGACAAAACTAAATTGCTGACAATTTTAATTTTCGCTGGAAAAAAAAAACTTGTATTATTTTTGTAGACTATTTAAAATACGTTTATTTTGGCATATTTGGCAAATTTTCGATAACTGTTATACTGTTTGAATCATTTTGTGATACTTTTTTTCAATTCGGACTTCAAATTTGAATTTTAGGTTGTTTTTTCCCCTTTCCCCTCGATCTTGATCAAAACCGAGGGATACAAACTAAAAAAAAGTTGTTCCAAGGAAACGCAATTTTTTTTTCGAATATTTTTTTCTATGAAAAACATCTTTTTTGTTGTTTGCTATCATGATAAATTTTTAGTACTTTAATAAGTTTTATCTTGTTTAGTTTTATCATGCTTCTAATATTTTGCTTATTCTATCATTCCTTATAAGTACCTTTTACCTTTTTTTAAATTTTACAGATTTTTTTCGTTTTTTTTGCTTTTTTTACATTTTTTAAATTTTTTTACAATGATACGATGAAAAAAATATCATTTGAAATGTTTAAAATTTGCGAAAAGCCACAGTCTGAGGCTTTAAAAAAATTTAAAAATTACATTTTTGGCACATAAAATATGTCAAACTCAGAAACCTTCAAATTTCTAAATTTTAATGAGTTCTTCTTTGCAGTGCTATTTGAAAAAACACAAATTAGTTGAAAAATTGACTTTTATTGCCCTCAGAACCATTCGCCTAGGGATTCAAACTCATTACAATTGAATTTTGAACATGAGTGAAAACCATTTTGTCAAAATGCTAAAACCTTCCCGAACAAAGTATGGTCCTTTCTTGCTCCTGGCAATCATGAGATTCCTGCAGTTCACCATTATTCACGGTTTGACAGATTTTATTTTATAGTTAATAAGTTCAAACTTTGAAAACTTTCAGATTGTAAGACAATGATTAAATTTTGAAGCATGTGTACTGATCATCTTTTTTGAATTATTGATGCACTTTGGTTCAAAATCGTGTGATCTTTCAAAAGAGCCTTCAACATCCTGTACTTTGTTCTAGAAATCAGGAGGAAATCAATTTTTTTTTCGCAAAAACTTAACACGTATCCTTATGTGTGGGACAATCTTCAAATGCGTTTTTCTCATCATGCTGTTTTTGCATATGGGACATTTATGCGAACATGTGCATTGTACTGCCTTTCTGAAAGTATTTTGTAGTGCGTTTTTCCAAATCTGAGAATTCCTGATTCTCTATATTTTGTCCCGGAAATTCCAAAAATTGAAAAAAATGTCAAAACATTAAAATTTGTATTTGGCATATATCGGAATTAATTTAGCATATTGGGGAAAATTGTTACAATTTTAGTTTAGGGGTCGTGCATAAACCACGTGGCCTTTTTTTTGGAGAATTTTTGACCCCCCCCTCCCCCCTCATGGTTTTTCGTGGTTTCACGCCCCCTATAAGGCCACGTGGCTTTTTCCTCCCAGGTGAAAAATCTTTTAAAAAAAACAAAATAAGTATAGATTTCAAAAATGTTTATCCACAAATGATGTACCGTCAGTGGTGGTGACTTTTGGTCAAAAAACGATATTACTGTTGTTATTTTAACACAATAAAAACATTTCAAATTATATCGAAATAAATAATGTTGGGGAATGCTCCTGAATTTACCAACATTTTCCCAGAATATGGCTAGTATAATCACACCGTTCATAAATGCCAATCGTTTTAAAATTAACTCAAACTCACCCTTTAGAGGGGGTGACATTGGGTCAAATAGAAAACATTTTAATTTGTGTAGGTGCTGTAACACCATTAAAACCAATTTAATCATATATATAAAAAAACAGAAATTCACTTAAAAGTGTGAAAAAAGTATGATATCACAAAGTTTAAGGTAAATAATAACAGTATAACAATGTATTGAAATGGTACAGAAAGTAAAAAATACTCTCAACAAAACAAGCAACTTAGTAAAACATATGTATTCAAAATTATGAAATTGCAGTGCAATTAGTTGTATCCAGAATAAATATGCTTTAAGAATTAAAGATATTTTGATATAAACAGCATTCATGATTTAATTTAAATGCGCTTTTAAATATTTTCTTAAAATCAAAATTAATTAAATAGAAAAGTTTTGTTTCAGGAAAAAATATTTTCATTTTATTTTAAGGAAAATATCTAGTTATGAAAGCTCCTAGTTAATATTTATTTTATTCCAAACATTCATAAAAATCCAAACTACAGCAACTTAAGCATTAATTGATTCCAATGATTCAGTGTGTCCAAAAAAGTCGAGCTGTTTAATTTTTTTCTCCATACAAGAATCAGAGACAGGGACAATCATTCAATATTACGACCTTTTGAAATGTTAGTCTTATTTTTTTTTGAAAATATTGATTTCGAAAAGATCGGAAAGTTTCATGAAAGTTTTATTTTGAAACATTGAAAATCGCACCATTAGTTGCTGAGATATCGACATAAGAAAATTATGGGTTGTTTGGGTAGTAAACATCCATTTTTCTGTTTTAAAATCTTTGCATGGCAATAACTCAGCAACAAAGCAACAAAAAAATTTCTCAGCATTTCAAAAATATTTTTTTTCAAAATTGGGCAAACATGAGCACTAAATTTTTTAAATTAATAACTGTAACTATTTTAAAAAAAAAGTTACCTAAAAATAGCTATAACTTGAAAACGGTGCATTTTATGAAAATTTCACTAATGTACATTAAGATTGCAAATTCGATTTTACATCGAAAAATAAAATTTAAATTATGTTGCGGTCAATATTCCGATTTTTTTTTAATCAGTATTGATTCAAAAATTCATAACTCAAACAACGTTTTTTTGCCCGTTCTGGAAATTTCTGAAAACATGGCAAAATAAAAAAAATAAAAATAGTGTTTTTTTTTGCAAATCATGTTTTAGTGACAAAAAGTGAAATTAAAAATCAGCAAAGTAAATTACCATTTATAATTTTTTTCAGTGTAGTCCTTATCCATACCTACAACTTTGCCGAAGACACCAAATCGACCAAAATTTCTTCAAAAGATACAGATTTTTTAATTTTCATTGCTGCCAAATTTGTATGGAAAACTATATGGACAAACTAATGATGCAAAATGGCTTGGGCACCAAAAAAGGTTTCAGACGGATCAAAAAAAAAATCAAAAATTAAAATTTAAGAATAAAGACCGATTTTGTATAGAATTGCTCGAAAATCGATTTCGTGTCTTTGGAAAAGTTGTAGACAACGCGCTAAAAATCATTCTTTTAGTCATGGACATCCAAATTGTTTAAGTCTTACTCTTACTTTAAATTGATTTTTCTATCGACTACGTGTTTTGATAAATTTAAAAAAGATTGAGCTAAAATTTGGAATTTATTTTACATTTTTTTCTTCAGTTGTTTAAATAAGCAATTATCTACGATTTAAGATTTTTGATCCAACTTTTGGTTGCTGAGATATTACTTCAAAATAAATACAAAAAAAAATTGAATAAGTTATTTTTTCAATCTTTTCAATATCTTTGAAATTATTAATACTGGAACGCCCAACGCATGTCCAATATACACGGATGCCAAAGCCTCCCTAAAACGTTGGAACGGTAACTTCAACTCACAGGTTTTCGGGCTTGTCTCCGCGGATTTTCGGGCGATTTTTTTTACTAGAGCAAACAAAAGTTGGAACGACGTTTTTGATCGCATAAATCACAGATTTGATCAAATCGTGTTCTGCAAAGTTTAAGGATCATCTAGACATCCTTATAGTTCACTCAAAAAAAAAAATGTCCCGGTTGGTTGAGTTATGCCCGAGAACCAGCGAGTTGAAAATACCGTTCCATCTTTTTTAAGGAGTTTTATTTATGTTGATCTTTAACGGCATTGTATTGAAATTTATTTCACAAATTGATATCGGCATTTAAAAATTAAGTGACTCTTTAAAACTTAAATTATTTTAATGTGTTTACATATTTGAGTGGTTTTATCTCAAATATGAAGTTGAGGGTATAGTATATTTTCTCAGCTTAAAGAAAAACTAATATTTTCAAGAAAGGGCACCTTTGCCCTCCATTTTTTTAATCTTTAAATTAATTGAGAAACAAAAACAATGTTTGCTTGAAGCTCGTTTTTTTTTCTCTAAAAATCTAAAATGTTTGCCCATGTTTCTCTTTGGCTCAAGCGATGGTCCCTATTAACATAAAAAAAACTAAAAAAAACCTACAACTTTGACGACGTGTATTTTATGAAATGTTATGTAATATAACAATCCAAATTGTGTAACCCATGAAATAAGGAATATATTTTAGACCAAAATATTCATCAAATTTTTTGGTGAATCTTAAAGTATGTATCGTTCGTTTTTTCGTTACTGGTTATTTTTTAATGTTAGACGTTTCACTTGCAAATGAGGTAGTGAAACTGAAATTTTGCGCGATAATCCTGAAATTGGGGTTTTTAGTTTCTTTGTACTTAAAAAAATATTGCATGAGAGAGGAGATACAAGATATCTTGAATTTGTTTTAAGTGCCAAAAGGAAATCTTTCGATTAAGATTCTTCAATCACTTATAGGACCAACTTCGGTAATTAGCTAAGATCTGAGATTTAAAAAAAAATCGCAGAGAATCATTTTTAGACACTTCATTTATAATACATATTTAGTTTTTTGCCTTGTTACGAAAATCTTATAAAATTGTCAGCAATATTTATTTTTTAAGTTGTTCCAAAATAGAACTATCGAAGACTACATCTACTTTCAATGCAAATTTGCAATCACATTTTTAGCTACTTGATACCATCAACAAAAAAAATGAAATTGTGTGTAATTCAATATTGAATTGGAAAATATTAAGACATTGAAATATAAGTAATAATTTTAAACACAATAATTGTATGGTTTTGAAGTGTAACAAAAAATGTATGCATAAAAGTAAATTCAAAGCGCGTATTTTTTTGTTTTTTTTATGAAATGATTTTTTTTTAAAGGCCACGTGGTCAGCCGTCGACCACCCCCCCTCCCCCCCATGGCTTTTCATGGTTTTTTTCGGTCGGATTTCAGACCCCCTCCCCCCCCTAAGGAGACCACGTGGTTTATGCACGACCCCTTACGGATTCCTAAAATGCTTAGCGCTTTAAATATTTTCTATGTTTTTCAAGACTTGGTATTATATTTAAGTATATTTATGATTGTAAACTTGAAAACAATATTGTATTCAATTATTTTTCATCAAACACCGACAAATCAGGACAAAATCAGACAACTGTTTAAGCCAGTTTTTGCATAATGTTTTTATGTTTTATTGATTTTGGTTAAAACAGGATCATAACAAAACAGTTAGTACACAGATTTCCAAATTTACTGGTCTTAAATCTCCTGTATCTATTCAGTATGTAGGTCCAATTTTCCCCAGTTGGCGATAAAGATATAGATATAGACTTATTGATAATTTGTAAAATATATTTTATATAAAACATGAAATCCTAAACTCATCGAAATTTTTAAATTGGTCTGGGGTCATTTTATTTGCTTTGATGTTTTTAGACACTTCAAAGATTTTTTAAATCTTTTTTTCATGACATTTAAAAAATAACAAAAGAAATATATTTTGATGACCACCCGCCGCCCAAAGAATGCAAAATTCAAAAATCTTCAAAAACATACATGGTTTAATATTAAAATAAAACTATAGGTACAAACTGCCAGAATCTACCATGGATTTGTTTAATTCTTCTCACATTTTTTCAGACATCAAATGAAAATACTCAGAGCAAACTTCTATTCACGACCTTGTCCGTCTCTGTCCTCCTAGCTCTACCTGACCGTATTCCCATTCCTCCCATGATGACAACAACCGCGCGCGCAATTATTTAACTATTCCCATCGTGCCGCGTAATCCATTACGTCCACGGGGCCGTGTCAGTCCAGCCCTCGTTGCAGCATAAATAAGCGCTGTAGAGATTCCCTATTGAACCGGAGCGCGCATGAATAGGTAATGAATTTAAAATTGAATTTCTTAGCCGCAAAAGAGACAGAAAAATGGGCGAATAATCAACATTTCTTCGAATGCTGCCGCCGACTGTTGCTTCCCACAAGACAATTTAGAGTCACGTCGTATGTGATCGGCTCCGGGGATACTGTGGATTGCTGCGCCATTCAAATCCAAACTATACTTGGAACTAAGCAACTCGGTTGGCCAGACGGCCTCTGATCTCAATACACCTTATGGAGTTCCGTTCCCCCCATGGCAGCAGACGGCGAATGAATGTGTAGCAAAAGCTTTTAAGATTCTTGACATTAATTGAATAAAAATAACTTAATTTCGTTAGCCATAGCTGGATGGTCGTTGGTCTTTCGGTTGAGAAGAGTACAAATACGTGGTACGTGGTGAATTTTCACATGAGAACAAAACCGATCCGGGGTACAGTCGAACCTCCAAACTTGTTGAAAAAGCTAATCAACTCTATGAATCCTGACTCAGCGTAGACCTACTGTTCCCAGATGATCACGCTAGAAGAATGAAGGCCCGCTCAACTCTTTATCCAAAGCCAATAGTTCTGGAGCATTATCAACGAGGAAATAAATAACCTGATACCTAGCACTTCTGCAACCTCAACAATCACCACTGAGTCCAGCCGAGCAGCACTTGTACGCGGCCGGAACATATGTTCTCCAGGGCACTCTACAACCGTGAATCGCTGTTTGATTGCCTCAATCGATTCAAAATCCCTACACTACACTTTATAGATTCCTACCTAGGAAAAAACCGTTAGGTGTCCGGCGGTGACGACGAGTGTTTTGTTCGCTTGGTGGTTGAGCACTTGAAAAGTAGATCACCTTGATCGTGGACTATAACGACGATCATAGTGTAGGGACTCAGAAGGGCAACCTGCAGTTAGCTGTGTAGATCTTGTCCATTATACCTCCTTTCACTCTCGAATGGTTTTTTTAAATTCTACTCGACTAATTTTATTCTTACAAACTAAACTAATCATCGTTATTTCCATTATACTAAGGCATTAGAACCCAGGGCCAGATCGTTTAGGAAAACCACACACAGTTCTTCCAATACTCCACACGCCACCAGATCGCCACCACCGCAGACTCTTTGCGACTTTGAGCTGACCGACTCTGGCGTTCAGAGCATGATCACGCTAAATGCCTTTTTGTTATAAATACCCTTTCGATGGCGGCAAGGCGGCCTCGGTCAAAAAGGGATGAAAAAACAACACGACTTGAACTGGTCGGCATTTGAGCCGAGCAAGGTGTCATGAGTAAATTCGTGAGTGTCGGCCCAAGCCCGAATTATCTCACCACTTTCGATTGCAGGCGAGATTATGAAATACAGTTTGGTTAGAGTTGTGAGGGTAGCTTGGTTGAGAGTGATCGCGTCATAATCTGGTAGAGAAGACTTATTTGGCACTAGTAGTGAGGAGATTCTTCTTTACGAGATATGATCGGTGCTAAACTGTGATAATAATTATCTTGATAGAAAGGCGGTACGATCGCTTTTTTTTTAATTCACAATGAACAGCGTTTTATTTGGGTTTTAAACATTTTTATTTGATTATTTGACAATTTGACAATTTGACTATTTGACAATTTGACAATTTGACTATTTGACAATTTGACAATTTGACTATTTGACAATTTGACAATTTGACAATTTGACAATTTGACAATTTGACAATTTGACAATTTGACAATTTGACAATTTGACAATTTGACAATTTGACAATTTGACAATTTGACAAACTTGGCAATTGTGAATAAAAGAGGAGTGTGATTTCTTTCCGTGGGGACCCATACCCAAGCATGGGTAAATAACAAGGGAAATGCGTGATAATACCTTTCTCTGGTATCAATTCCAAATTTTGGTATTCCTGGACCTTTTAAAATTTGTCTTAAGGATTATACAAGAGCAAAATGTGCTATCATACCAATTAAATGTATTGTTTTGATATTGCAAAATTGCAGTATTTGTCAATGGTCAAACACCACATATTGGTATTCTTTTGGTATTACAGTGTTTTATCAAATTCCTCTGAAACTATGGGAAAATTTGGACCAATTTTGACAAAATAATTAATTTTGCGCTAAAATGATTTCTCAAAGCGAATGCTCTCATTGAAATCGAAAATTTAAAACTTGATTTTAAACATTTTTGATATACAGTTAAACCTCGCATAAGAGCGCCTCGCATATGCAACTTTGCATATACGAGTCATTCCACCTGATTCGGTTTTGTCGCAAGAGTTGCATATGCGAGGTACAGGGCTTATGGGATTTTGGCTATATGGGAGACATGGCCTATATTGTTATAAAAAATCATCTTCAAATCAAATTATTCGCTCTACAGCATTGCCTTGGCGTTCCCGATTTCGGGATTCCTACTCGAAACTAGGTGTCCGAAGGCTTGATTGTTGAGGCAATTGCAAAACTCTTTTTACACCTAAGCTTCCATCCACCCCGGGATTCGAACTGACGACCTTTGGATTGTGAGTCCAACTGCCTACCAGCGACTCCACCGGGACAGGACCCAGGGAGACGACTCCTACACCTGGACTGAGCTATCGACCTAACCTCTAGGTTAGACCGGGGCCAACATTTACTTCCCCATCCGACGGAAGGCGTGATCAGACAAATCTCGTCTCAAAATTTGCCACCGGGACCTTCTGGGATCGAACCCAGGCCGACTGGGTGAGAGGCAATCACGCTTACCCCTACACCACGGTCCATCATCTTAACTATGCAAATTTATAGTGTTTTGGAATCGTTATGAAGTCAGCTATACAGCTACACCAAATTTACAAGGTTTACGATGCTCTAGGTCATCCGAAACTTCCTCAAGTTAAGGCCTATGTGTTCACCGCCGTACAAGTATCAGGTAGGCGATTGTGACTGTGGGTTTTGACCTCAGATCATATCCGGATAGCCTCAGGGAGGTTCAAGGACTAGTCTACCGATGTGTGGTGATGTTCTGGGTCACCTGTAGTGTCCTGGGAGTTACGGCCGATGGGTCTACCGCCATAACAAGATAGAGGTTGAAGGTTTTTGTTCTCAGATTATATCCAGATAGCCTCAGGGATGTTCTGGGACTAGTCTACCGATATGTGGTGATGTTCTGGGTCTTCTGTAGAGTCCCGGGAGTTACGACCGATGGGTCTACCACCGTAACAAGATAGAGGTCAGTGGTTTTTGACCTCAGATCATATCCGGATAGCCTCAGGGAGGTTCAGGGACTAGTTTACCGATATGTGGTGATATTCTAGGTCTTCTGTAGAGTCCCGGGAGTTACGACCGATGGGTCTACCACCGTAACAAGATAGAGGTCGGAGGTTTTTGACCTCAGATTCTATTCGGATAGCTTCAAAGAGGTTCGGAGACTAGTAAACGTATATCTGAAGATGTTCTAGGTCATCTGTAGAGTTCCTGGAGTTACGGACACTAAGGCCGTAACTCCAGAGAGTCTCCAAAATTCCCTGAAGGTATCCGGATGAGCCTGTTATAAAACTAACGACCTTTGCCTTGTTACGGCGGTAAACTAATGGACCGTAATTTCTGGAATTCTTTAGAAGACCCCGATCATTACCACATTCTGGAAGACTAGTCCCTGAAATACCCTGAGGCTATCCGGATATTTTGTGAAGTCAAAAACAACCGACCTCTGCCTTTTAACGACGGTAGATCTGCCGGCCGTAACTTCCAGCACTCTACAGATGACATAGAACCTCCAACCTCTATCTTGTTACGGCGGTAGACCCATCGGCCGTAACTCCCGGGACTCTACAGAATACGCAGAACATCACCACATCGGAAGACTAGTCCCCGGACTTCCCTGAGGCTATCCGAATATGATCAGAGGTCAAAAATCATTGACCTCTATCTTGTTACGGCGGTAGATTCATCGGTCGTAACTCCCGGGACTCTACAGAAGACCTAGAACATCGCCACACATCGGTAGACTAGTCCCTGAACCTCCCTGAAGCTATCCGGATATGATCTGAGCTCAAAAACCATCGACCTCTATCTTGTTACGGCGGTAGACCCATCGGTTGTAACTTCCGGGACTCTACACAAGACCTAGAACATCGCCACACATCGGTAGACTAGTCCCTGAACCTCCCTGAGGCTACATGGATATGATCTGAGGTCAAAAACCTCCAACCTCTGTCTTGTTACGGCGGTAGACCCATCGATCGTAACTCCCGGGACTCTACAGAAGACCTAGAACATCACCATCGGTAGACTAGTCCCTGAACCTCCCTGAGGCTATCCGGATATGATCTGAGGTCAAAAACCATTAACCTCTATCTTGTTACGGTGGTAGACTAATCGGTCATAACTCCCGGGACTCTACAGAAGACCCAGAACATCACCACATATCGGTAGCTTAGTCCCTGACTCCCCTGAGGCTATCTGGATATGATCTGGGGTCAATAACCTCCGAACTCTATCTTGTTACGGCGGTAGACACATCGGCCGTAACTCCCGGGACTCTACAGAAGACCTGGAACATCACACCATATCGGTAGACTAGTCCCTGAACCTCCCTGAGGCTATCTGGATGTAATCTGAGGTCAAAAACCTCCGACCTCTATCTTGTTACGGCGGTAGACCCATCGGTTGTAACTTCCGGGACTCTACAGAAGACCCAGAACATCACCACACATCGGTAGACTAGTCCCTGAACCTCCCTGAGGCTACATGGATATGATCTGAGGTCAAAAACCACAGTCACAATCGCCTACCTCATAGTTGTACGGCGGTGAACACATAGGCCTTAACTTGAGGAAGTTTCGGATGACCTAGAACATCGTAAACCATGTAAATTTGGTGTAGCTGTATAACTGGCTTCATAACGATTCCAAAACACTATAAATTTGCATAGTTATGATGATTTTTTATAATAATATAGGCCATGTCTCCCATATAGCCAAAATCCCATAAGCCCTGTACCTCGCATATGCGTGCTTCGCATAAGAAACCCCCATATGAGTTGCATATGCGAGGTTTAACTGTACCCCCTAAAGAAATGACTTGAAATTGTGGAAAAGTCAGGATGGCACATTTTAGTTTTATTTTGGTATTGAAGTGTTTCATCAAAATCGTCTGAAACTATGGGAAATTGTTTATAAATTTTGACGAGATAAATAATTTTGCGCTAAAATGACTAGAAACCTAAAAATGTTGATGCTGATTTTCAAAATTTTTTGATATACCCACTAAATTTTTTTTTTGTCGCTGATATTTCTCTAAGTTGGGATGAAAAACTTTGAAAAACGAGTCAATCGTCAGATTATTAAACTTTGGTGAATTTCAATCCAGTTTCATTTTCATATCACTTATTTTTCAATCTTGTTATTTTTCAGAAGCTTCAAGAACTTCAAGCACAGGCCGTTCATCAATGACAAAAGCATTTGATGTGGTGAAAATTATCACTAAGAACAACATAGAATCATCAGGTGAATAGATTTGGCTGTTGCATATGGATCATTTCCGTTTTTCAATAACTGCAGCTGCTGCACTATAAATGGTATGAAAATACCAAATTTTGGTATAACTTGTACAAATACCAGCGACCAAAATGTGCTCTTGGTTGCCCAGTAATACATGGTAAAATACCATGAAATCATGCCAAAATCATGTATGTGGAAGACCACAGGAAACCCAAAATCTGATTTTCCAAGGGAGCAGGAATACTTTAAAATAAACCAAGGCAATACCAAGTTTCGGTATTCAAGCAATGTTCAAAAATCGAAATGGTTTTATTTTGTGGTATTATTTTATCCTTGGAACATACAAGATTTTGGTATGAACAGTCCTAACAATGCCTGTAACTTCTTTAAAGACTGAACATCTTTTAGCAAGATACTGATTTTAAATATCCTTCATATTTATTTTTCTCCAAGCATTTTCTAACAATCACTTTACCTGGGGGAAACCCCACTGCCGTAAAATAGAACTTGCACCGCGTCGTCCGATTCGCATTCTCACCTTTTCAAAGTGCGCCAAAGTGCTGAAGGTTGGACAAGAATCGTGCGGTTCTACTTGACAGGTCAACTATTAGGTGTATAACGCTCCACTCGGCATTCGATTGGGAAACAGAACAAAAGAGCTTTTAACATTCTTGATTGAACGGGGAACGGCAATTGGAGAGCTGAGGATAGCCAAAAAGTGAGGGAGAAAAATATGGCTATTAAGATGTCAAAAATCTCACCGGTTTTTTTTTGTGGGTGCAGAGCTAAACGTGGGTATCGGGACTGTGAATGAAAGAATAAATGATTGGTGGTCAATTTCAGGGTCACCGACGACTGTGCGATTGAGACGTTTGACGGTGGATTTTGAATTCGAGGTTGCGTTACAGGTTTGGTCGTGAGTTGGTTTAGCTTGAGATTTGATGCATTGATCGTTTCGTTATGATTTAAAATTGTTTATGATTTAATCTTTTTCTAAATACAGGATTTAAGAACAACAAATCTGTTTTTAACAGACTATAATAACATTCAATCAATTTAGAAGTTTTTAACATACAACAGTAATTTTCATCCCTATCCAATTTAACTACAATTTTATTGAATAAATCACAGAAAAAGTAAGAGTCATACTCAATTGCCGTCATGCCCATTACAGGCATAGTTCCATAATCTATGCTTCGTTCCAACGTCTATTGGCATTCATTTAAATATCCATTAATTCTTTCATCATCAGCATCATCATTGTCGTCATCTGCGACGGTAGTGACTCCACAGCAGGATGGTCCCATTCCCATCCTCAATGCCGCCGTTTTGGAGACCCCCATCTGGAGCTCAATCGACAGGTTCAGGGTAGGCTCTAACCATAGCCATCGAACTTAACCACAGGTAATCAAAATACTTTCCCATCTGCAGTAGAGGAGTCGCGAATGCCATCCACGGCGATTGCGTTGTCTGCTGCGTTCTACGCTGGAAGAATTGGCCGAGTCCTCTACCGGATAGCTTTGGGTTACAGTAGTGGGATTTGCTGACGATTCAGCCTTTCGTAAGGGATTATGGGCTCATCCCTAATGGAAAAATTGAAATTGAAGAAAATAAAAAATTGCAAAATAAATATTTCGTAAAACTTGATTGGTTTGAAACCAGATTATCACCAACATTCCCCAGCATCCCCTCGCCACCCGTCTGTTCCCCAGCCCAGTTCAGCTGACTGGGCAGAAGGAGAGTGCAGAATCCCGAGAGTCTAGCAGCAACCTAGCAGCAGCTCAACGATGGCACAAAAGAGGCTGTTTGTCTGTTTTAGAATAAATTAATTGCAATTCACCTGTCGCGCAGGCTGCGCATTTTCTTTCGATTTTTTTTTCTCTTCCATCCCGACTTCGTTTGCATTTCCACCAACTGAAGAAGTCAGAAAGACAGCCAGGCTCAGAAACGCTCCCCAAAACGGTGGAGTTGGTTGGTGCTTTGGGTGTGGGTTTGGAGCTTGCCGACAAATAAGAGCATCCTCCAGAGAGTGCCTATAGAGTAGACAAGAGGAGGAAAAAAAAAGAGTCATCGACGTAACCAATGAATACGTGACACCGTAATTGCGGTGTAGAATTGCGAGTACCTGCTCGCAGTAGCAAGGGAGAAGTGTGGGCAGATTTTGGGGTTTTGTGTAAATTAGAGTTTTAATTTTGGATATTTTTCAGAACTACCATTTCCAATTATTTTTCCTAAATTTTGGTTACAATAAACAAAAAACAAAAAACAAAAAACAAAAAACAAAAAACAAAAAACAAAAAACAAAAAACAAAAAACAAAAAACAAATAACAAAAAACAAAAAACAAAAAACAAAAAACAAAAAACAAAAAACAAAAAACAAAAAACAAAAAACAAAAAACAAAAAACAAAAAAAAAAAAAAAAAAAAAAAAACAAAAAACAAAAACAAAAAAAAAAAAAAAAAAACAAAAAACAAAAAACAAAAAACAAAAAACAAAAAACAAAAAACAAAAAAAAAAAAAAAAAAAAAAAAAAAACAAAAAACAAAAAACAAAAAACAAAAAACAAAAAACAAAAAACAAAAAACAAAAAAAAAAAAAAAAAAAAAAAAAAAAAAAAAAAAAAAAAAAAAAAAAAAAAAAAAAAAAAAAAAAACAAAAAACAAAAACAAAAAAAAAAAAAACAAAAACAAAAACAAAAAACAAAAAACAAAAAACAAAAAACAAAAAACAAAAAACAAAAAACAAAAAACAAAAAACAAAAAACAAAAAACAAAAAACAAAAAACAAAAAAAAAAAAAAAAAAAACAAAAACAAAAAACAAAAACAAAAACAAAAAACAAAAAACAAAAACAAAAAACAAAAACAAAAAACAAAAACAAAAACAAAAACAAAAAACAAAAAACAAAAAACAAAAACAAAAAACAAAAAACAAAAAACAAAAAACAAAAACAAAAACAAAAAAAAAAACAAAAACAAAAAACAAAAAACAAAAAACAAAAAACAAAAAACAAAAAACAAAAAACAAAAAACAAAAAACAAAAAACAAAAAACAAAAAACAAAAAAAAAAAAACAAAAAACAAAAAACAAAAAACAAAAAACAAAAAACAAAAAACAAAAAACAAAAAACAAAAAAACAAAAAACAAAAAACAAAAAACAAAAAACAAAAAACAAAAAACAAAAAAAAAAAAAAAACAAAAACAAAAAACAAAAACAAAACAAAAAACAAAAAACAAAAAACAAAAAACAAAAAACAAAAAACAAAAAACAAAAAACAAAAAACAAAAAACAAAAAACAAAAAACAAAAAACAAAAAACAAAAAAACAATCATAATATTATCTACAGTTTTGATTAAAAATGGCAACACTCCGACCTTTTCCTGCAGCTTCGTCTGGGTTTTGACGATCCAGCCCAGCCCAGCCAAGCCAAGAGGCCTCGTCTCGTTCCACGTGGCATCCGCACGTAACTCCACTGCTGACTACTCTGGTGACATTCTCCTGTTTTTTTTCCTGCTGCTGCTGCTGCTGCCAATGATGGTTCTGTACCCCACTCTGCAAGTGGCTGTTGTTTTCATTTTCATGACTCCGCGAACGGCACAAATATCCTTTGTCGACAGCCCAGGGAGCGTTTTAATAGAATTCAATGTTTTACGTAAATGGATTTACATTTATTATCCGGCGCGCGCAGTTTTCAATTGAATAACGTTCCAGCATTGATCAAATTGCAAACAGTTTTGTCTTCGCTTCTCTCTAGCTAGCTTTTCATGGCTCTATGTGTGGAAAAACGGCAGCCGAGAGGAAATTGGCTTCCTTATTATCCTCGTTCTCCTTCATACCACGGAGGGAAAATGCACGTGACGATTTGGAATGAAAATTAAGCACTGTCGGCCAAAGTGGCCATAAATTCAGGTGACAATAAGCCGCTGCTAAATTCAGTTGGCTGATTTGCACTTCGTAACGAGCGCGCGCGGGAAAATGACATAACCGCCAGTTACTTGGAAATTCGGATTATTGACAGGTAAATGAGCAGTTCTCTGAGAAACAGACAAAATATTTTTGTCATTGCTTTCTTAATGCTAAAAAAAGCACATTAGACAACACTTGAACTGAAAAAAGACTAATCAGAGTCCAAAATTGAATCGATAAATATCCCATCATCAAAACATTTCCTTAGGGCACCGACAACTCCATGTTGATAAATATTGATAATTACATTGCCAAAAATTGTATGGTTTGATGAATGTCTCACCATCGGAATCCGTGAGGGCACCAGCCACTCCTGGTCAATTTCTACCTTATTGGTCCCAACTCATTGTCCATAATCGATACCCTTTCTAGTTGAAGGATTCGTGAAGTGTGTTCGAGATTAGCCTATAAAGTGTCGCCCAGCATGTTCGAGCCGATTCCATCTCGACTTGGGATGTGAGATTTAAGTAACTAAAAAGTCACAGACCTGACAATCATCATTGATATCAATCTACTGTTATCAATGATGCTAAGAAAGGATTTTTTTTAAATCAAGGTACGGAAAAGGATCAGTGGCCATGACGATACAGAACATCCCTTATTATTAAAGGGTTGATTTAGTGTTTTCGACATTCGCGTCACATTTTAGGTCAATTATTTAAATGCAATGTTAGTATCTTTTATCGTGAACCAGATGTACACAAGGAGTTACTTGTCGAAAAAGACAGTTTTTGTTTCATGGGTTAAAACGTAAGAATCATTAGACAGATATGTTTTAATTAGAAAACCCCTCACTGTAAGGCCCTTCAAGAGTAATGAATCAAAGTTTTGAATCTGAATTCCATAACTTTTCGACTCCACGTCTTGTGGGTGCATGTGCTAATCATTCAGATGAAGCTGTCTCTCAATATGAGGGAAACGGATGGATAAATGTATTATGCTTCCAAAAAAACCGAAAAGTAACAAAAAATTACTCTTCGGCTTCATCATATCGGAAAAAGTTGGCAGCATAAGCAGTTTTTAGGGAACTAGGATCCTAATATCAATTTATTTAGATTTTATTTTAGTAAGAGATTGTACATGATGTACATGATCATGAGCAAAATAGTTTTCGTTTGCCTAGGTATTAGAAGATGATGTCCGTTTTTGGGATATATAGTTTTGTTCGTTATTATACCACAAAAAAAATACACATTTTGAAAAAAAAAAAACAATCTTCAAAGCTTTTTAGTAAAGACCTTTTAAATAACGTGCAGATGAACAATCCAAACAACAAAACATGAAAAATGCAAGTAAACAATGGACAAAAACATTTCCACAGAGATCCAACCCCAAAATGCTTCCCTCGTCAATAGTGTGAACACGGTCACAGGTGGAATGCTGTTCGCGAGCAATCAACGAACCATTCATAAGCTGTTCCGGTTTTGGCGGATTTTGGGCTGTCACGTCGCCGTTGTAGCGGAAAAGTAACAGCCTGAGCTAGTGAGCATGAACACGGTGTTTTCGTGGACATGGCGCGACATCCCCCCGTCGTCGTCACACCGGATGAAGGTATTACTACGAGTTGTTCTACACACAGCTCTGCCAGATCAGCTGGCGTTGCTGGGCCGTTTGACAAGCTATATTGAGGAAATCGATTTTAGAGTCGTTTTAATCCAGCATATTTAGTCGATTTTTTTCCTTAAAAAAACAAACTTGATACTTTGTTTTCCAGCGAGTGCATCCCCAGAAGACACATTTACGAGCAAGTTTCGATAACTTTTTACGGCCATCCAGCGTTCGGTACGTGTTTTGGTGTGTGTGCGTGCACTCCCATGGGTCCAGTTAAGTGCATTCATAAAACAGGCGAATTTATGCGTAAACATGGTGTGCTTCTCAGCCCAGGATCCGTGCAGAACAGAACAGTATATTTGGCCAACATAATTTCGGGCGTACACCATTTTGTGACCGTATTGATCGTGCACTTTGGCGTGTTTGGCTGGCACTCGGTTACGTAACGCCTCGTGACTTGTAACGGTGACCCAGTTTCGGGAACGTCCAGTCCGGTCAGCTGAACAGAGGAAAACAATGAAAAATGATTTTTTAATGATTTGGTGCATGTCGTTGACAGAATCTGTAGGTGGGTGTCTCTACTAAAACAAATTTTGTTATCGTAATGATATCAAACTTTCAATTACGCCTGGTGAGTATGCATTATGATAAAGGAATTCAAAAGAAACATGCACAGCAGAGACACCAACCAAACCGAATAGGTTGATTTTGAACTAGCTATTTTAATTTATTTTTTTGCAGGTCAACTTAAAGTTTAAAATCGTGAAAGTTGTAAAAAGCTCTCCAACAAAGTGCACACCTCAAGCTACAGCAGAAAAAAAAACTATCTTAGAAACACACTCTAGTTTGAAACTGATCTAAAGTGGTCGAAAGCAACAAAGTTCAGTCGAGACACGCACCACCCTAGTAACTCCTAAAATCAGGGTTGCCAGGTTGTTAGATTTTTCAAGTGACAGCCAGAATAAAGATTTGTCCTTCTGAGTGCCAATTATTGCCAGATTTTGCCAGATTTTTCACTTTATAGCCATTTTGAACATTTCTTTGAATTAATTCATATCCTAACTCCCCTTTACCATGCAAAATTGTAAGATTTTCATCCGCCAGATTTTTCAAATTGGCCACCCGGGCAGACGGTAATAACAAAATTAATAATATTTCAATAACAAATACTGTTAAAATAACAAAAAGTATTATTATTTCATCCTGAAGTTCAACTTCAAGAAGAAAAAATAATAACAGTTTCTAATAAAATAACAAAATTTGATATTGAAGTGATATTATAATGAAAATGTTTAATAACACGCTAATAAGAGGAAATGTTATACATTTCAAAAACTTTCCTAATAACAAAATTTGTTATTCGTTCGGTATATTGACTTAGAAATAAAATTACCATAAATCGCACAAATGGAAAAGTTTCTAAGTGTCCATATCACAATCTGTTATTATTTTTTTCTTTTGTTAAATATGTTTAGATCTTTTGGATAATTTTGTCTAATTTCGTCGGGGTCATTATTTTGGCCATGAAATGGGACCTTAAGCTCAAATTATTCTAAAAAGTTGAAAATTTTAAAGTTTTTTTTTTATTATTTGATATACCCCCTAAAGGACTTTGCTAAAATTGGCTAGAACTACGGGATAATTTTGATCATTTTCGTCGGGGTCATTATTTTGGATATGAAATGGGGTCCTTAAGCTAAAATTATTCTATAAAGTTCAAATTTTGGAAGTTGTATTTTTAATTATTTGATATAAACCCTAAGGGTCTTTGCTAAAATTGGCTAGAACTATGGGAAATTTTTGTCCAATTTCGTCGGGGTCATTATTTTGGCCATAAAATGGTGTCCTTAAGCTAAAATTATTCTTAAAAGTTGAAATTTTGAAAGTTGATTTTTTTTAATTATTTGATGTACCCTCTAAGGGACTTTGCTAAAATTGGCTAGAACTATGGGATAATTTTGACCAATTTCGTCGGGGTCATTATTTTGGCCATGAAATGGGGTCCTTAAGCTTAAATTATACTAAAAAGTTGAAATTTTGAAAGTTGATTTTTTTTAATTATTTGATATACCCTCTAAGGGATTTTACTAAAATTGGCTAGAACTATGAAATAATTTTGACCAATTTTATCGGGGTCATTTATTTCACCATAAAATGGGGTTTCAAGCTAAAATTAATCCGATAAAATTAACTTTTGAGAATTCATTTTGTTATTTTCCCTAACGGAATTGATTTATTTATTAAGAATTTTTCAGCAACTTTTACTTGGAGTCGGAATCTGTGAAGTCGGGTATTTTTAGAGAGCTGAAGTCGTCGTTGACGTCATATCCTGCATCCAGAGTCGGAGTTGTCTTCAAAGTATGGATTCAAAGTCGCTTGGAGGTACCCGACTCTGCAGCCCTGACTAGTACAGAGGAGTTATGGCAACTGTAGGTTTATTTGCAAATTACAAATGAACCAAAACAATAACTTTTTTTGTTATGGAGACATACCAGTTCAATAACATTTTTTGTTATTATGCTGCTCCACCTCTCCGCACAAAATAACAAATCTTGTTATTCCTTCATGATTCCTTCTGTGTTATTGGTTTGTTATTGCAATAACAACATAATAACAGTTTGAGTTATTCTTTGAACAAATCTTTGTTATTGATTTTTGTTATTTTAACAACTAATCCGATCATCCCAATAACATATTTCGATCTTCTCACAATATCAAAAACTGACCTTCCCAAGTTATTTCCGTCTGCTCGGGCATCTTCCATCTTTTGCATCTTAATTCTCATTTTCCCACCATCCTGACGGATCTCCGGAAACCCCCGGTCGAATTTCCCCTGAACGTCAAAGCGTGAAATCAGCCACAGGAAATTGCCACCACCCTGGACCAATCAATTTCCACCCAACCGCCAGCAGGGAGAGTGTGCGAAATGGAGCGGATCGCGTGTGACAAATCAAGGGTTCGCGCACTTTTCCGCTTCCTGTCACGCTGTCTGGGACCGGGGGAAAATTTTCGACCAGTTTTAATGAAGGACGCAAGGAAGTGCACGAAAACGTGACCTTTTCCGGACTGAAAAGCTGCGTCGCTGGGCAGGGACGATTGATTTTTTTTTTTTGGTTTCGGGACAATGAGATTGAAAATATGAGTTGATTTATGTTCGCGTTACGAGCTGATGGGATTTTCTGCCACCGTGAGTCACGGCGGGGACATTCTGGGAAAAACGGATTTGATGATGGTGAGCCAAATCAATTTTCCTCGGCAACGGGAAATGGACGGGTGTCGCAATTAAATCGTATTTTATGACAAATTTGGCCAATTTAATCTGGAACTAAATGAAAGCCGACATGGGAAAGGCTCTTGTGCTCGAGAAAGTCCACTTTGGCCGTGACAATGAATATTTTCTATCGAGAGCATATTATAAATATCGGGGTTCCGCAAACGGCGAGAAAGTCCCATGAAAGTTGGTTGATATTTCAGAATTTATGCTTCGATTGTTGATCTTCCGGAGGCGATGCGGCAGGTCCACAACGGGTCCGTCCCCGTTTCGAGATGTTTGTTTTGATATCCACCGGAGCATGGAATATGGGAGAGAGAGCGCAGCGTTTCATATGCATGATTATTTGGTATTGTTGCCCGGTGATAGCGTTGTTTGCCGACGGAATTATCGAAACTGGCAGGGTTGGCCAATGTTTAGCATAACAACATCAAATCTTTATAATAGAATCTCTTAAATTTTCGGTCGGCAATCTTTTGCACATTTTTCTTTGAATTCCAAGCAAAAAAAACTTTTCGTGATGTAAATATCTCTTTAAAACATAATTATATTTTTTATACGAAATTATCTTTTTGATGGTACACTAGGGTTGAATCGAAAACTGTTATTTTCAGCAACACATTTTTTGTGTCCCTTTTAGGGTCGCAAACAACCTCCCAAAATTTGGGAGCGATTGGTTAAGCCCGCAAAGTGAATGAAATTTGTATGGAAATTACTATAGGGAAACTTCCTTTTTCACATTTTTAAATTTACAAAATTCATGTTTTATTATATCATGAAACTAACACCATAGAAGTATAGCCCTGAATGTCCTGAACAACTCTCCCAAAGACAGTATGGTGCTAAATTGCTTCTAACAAAAGTTACAGAGCGTTCAAGATAGACATTTTGAAATACTCGGTGAAAATCATACTTTTTGCCAACACTGCCAAGTCAAGCGGAATCTTTCGAAAACTATTATATATTTGAGGATTTGGGGTGCAACTTTACTAAATAATGTCTTCTGAACACTTTTTCACGTCGATTTGAAGTAAGGTTCATCAAAATATAAGAACAGTTATGTCTATTTTGTATTTCATGGTTCCTTAGGCAATGTTGGCAGAATATTTGAGTTTCATTGATTATTTCAATACACTACTTTTGAAAACTCTATATCTTTTGACAAAGAACTTTGTCCTAAGGTTTCTATACGTGGTGTCAATCCAAAATTTTCGCGAAGCGAAAACGTTACGTGACGAATTCCCCTCTCGGCAAATTTCCCCTCTTTTTGGTGCACGCTGGTTGGATGAACAAACGTTTCCCAATCAGTCAATCGAGAGACGTGAGATTGATGTATCTAAAATCACCCCCACTCCACCTCATAATTTTCGGATCGTCGACGAGCCAACAAAACTCGGCTCGGTCGGTCCCGAAAATTCATTCTATTGCTGGACGTCGACGAGAACACATCAGAAGCAGACGGCCTGGAGGCCCGGTAGCAGATCGCCTGGAGGCAAGGACCAGCCAAGCCGTGGCAGCCGAAATGAGCGGGAGTCTACAATAGGAATTGGCTACCACCTTGAGTGGCCAGTGCTCTTAGAGGTGTGCCGGAAATATTTGGCGAAAAGTGCGAGTTTGGGCAATCTGGGACATGAAATTCTGGCAGAAGTGGCCGAAATTTGACATTCGGCAGTAATGGCCACACTCCGGAGTGGCCGGGGCTCTCGGTGATGTTCCGATGGGGGGTCATTTCCCGTGCCATGAAAGTTTGGACAATATGGTTAACAAACTTTGGGGTTTTTGATAATCGACATGGAATTTAAAATTTCAGCAGAAATGGCCACAGTCCGGAGTGGCCAAAGCCCTCGGGGGTGTTCCGAAGGGGGACCTTGGTGGAACCATAAGAGTTTCGACAATATGGGTTTGATACTTTAGGGTTTTTGATACTGAAAATTAAAAGTAGCAATTGGGCGAAAATAGCCAGTGCCCTCAAGGAGTGGTTAAATTATTTAAAACGCTCAAGCTTGTAACTTTCGGATTGTCGTCTAGGCCACAGCAGCAGCAGCAAAAGAGAGCGCAGAAGGTGCAGTTTTTCGTAGCAACCCAGCGGACAAAAACGACTAACACTGCCCACAGGACAAGAAGAAAAGAAACAATGCCAAGCTCACGGTGCACCCGCCTGTCGCCGAAACAAATCTGCCCGCAATTACCCGCAATTAACGCATCTTCCCTGCAGGCCATCGGAGAGGAGTTAATGGGGAGAAGCAACGCCTTCCCCAATCCATGTGGAACAGCAAGTCGCCGCAGGGGCACTTCGGAACGTTCCTCTATAAGGTGCTGGAGCAGGTCCCACCCGGACACTGGCATTTCACCCAAAGCTATAAAGCGGTCCGAATGGCACACTACACCTCGCGGAAGGCCATGTCCTCCCGGAAGATCCAGACCGCCGGCTGCTGCTCGAAGGGAAGAAGACCGTGTCCTCCCGGAAGATCCAGACCGCCGGCTGCTGCTCGAAGGGAAGAAGACCGTGTCCTCCCGGAAGATCCAGACCGCCGGCTGCTGCTCGAAGGGAAGAAGACCGTGACTAAGAATACCACCTCGAATTGATCACCGGTTGCTGCGATTCTTAAAAACCATTTTTCTGACTCACCAAATCTGGATGGGAGTCGACCTATAAAGTCGAAATAAATGGCTTAGTAATTTCCGACACCCGTCGACTTTTCTTCGCGAACGTTCATAACCAAAACAGAGAAGGTGCACCGAGAAATGTCAAGGGCAGCGTTGACGAGTGCGAGGGAGCTTTCTTTTATTGCGTAACGCAAAAACGGTAACTTTTGGAACCAATATTTTAAAAAAATAAATTTTATTGAAACTATTCAACAAATCTAGTGTTGTTTTTGAAAAGGTCATATAAGCTATTTTGTATCATATGATTATAGGACCCTTTCAAAAATAAACTCTGGAAATCACAAATAATTTAATTTAATTATTTTAACACAGCCTTCGAATTCCCCTTCCCCCAACTGCGTCATGTAATAAAAGAAAGCTCCCCAAGTGTTTTGAAAACAAAGTCTTGTCAGTTTCATGGTCCGAAGCAAGGGAGTGGTTTTACGTGCTCTGATTAAAACGGAAAAGTTCCAGGTGAACGCGGTGGAGACCAAGACCAGACGTTGCGACAAACGTTGGCCCGTTAGCTGGCAGAAGTCTTGCTTCGGGGAGTCACTGGAACGAATTACACGCCGAAATTCGAACCTAAACACCATCCAACCAACATCCGGTGGGACGTGGCTGTGGGAGCCGAGAAGTATGCCGCCCAGCAGCAGTTCATCCCGAGAAATCAGCACGAAGAAACGTTCCTGCTGCTGTTGATAGCGGAAGCACTTGCGGTTAGAATGCGATTCTTTAGCAGAGTTCCGGAGGCAAGAATGCACTCGCTGGGTAACGCGACGGTCATGTACGATCTGGCGACGCAGGTAGCGGTTCGCTAGGATCAGGTGGGACTGCTGCAGGATACACTGGAGAAGACGATGAAGTTGGCGTTTGGTCCATGGGTCGCTACCGGCATGCGGTTTCTTCCCTCAAGGAACAGGCCAAGCTAGAACTGCAGAACAGTTTGAGCCGCAAGGTCTGAAGCGATCGCGAGCCACGTCGGAATCGGTCTCCAGCAGGTCGCCGTAGCTTCCAATCTAGTCTCCGAGAAAAATTGCTACACCAAGCTAGCTTTTTAAGCTCTGGAACGCGCCGTAGAGTAAGACCCAAATGTCCGAGTCCGAGAACTACATAGCATGCCAACACGTGTTCAACTACAACATCTCAGAAAGATCCACTTCACCAGCGCGCTGTCCCTTTGCGCGGATCTTCCGTCCAGTCTGCGCCTGATCTTCCTTACCGCGAACCGATGCCCAAGCAAGCCCTAACCGTCGCTCAGGACGCAACGTGAAAAGCCATCTCCACGTGAAAGCCCATCTAGAACTCATTCTTAAGACGTTGAAACGGCGCTGGAAACGGTCTAGCAGGTGCTTTCAATCTGACGCGTAGTCTACGAGGTGCAGCTGGCCAACGCCATCTGTGGAATGGAGCACGACCACGAAAAGTACGCTGACAAGCGCAGCGTGCTGCAGATTTCTGACGAGGATTTCAGTGAGTATTGATTGAGTAGCTTTGCAGATTTCATAAATATGATCGTCGTTCCTTTTCCAGCCTCGATCCACGCGGCTTCGCTGGCCGCGACACGTTCAGTTTGCAACCTGGGTCGCAGGAGATCTGGATGATCCAGTTCAAAATCTGGCTGCGGTTGGCTGTCGTGCACATCGCGATCGAACCACAAAATAAAGCCATCAACTGCATTCAGGAGGCGAGCCTGATCAATCTAGTGTCGCAGCAGGTCAAGTACAAGGTAACGTCCACAATTGGGTCAAGTTTCAGTACATCTGTTATAATCACAACTGATTGCCTTGCAGCGCGACCAGATTCACACCTGCCAGCAGCAGTGGACCGAGGCGAAGCAGTGCATCCTGAACGTCGTCTCGGCGATTCCGTCTCACACGAATGCGCCCAGTGCCCTGGGCGGATCGATCTCAACTATCCGAAGATTTGGTTCCTGCTCGGTCAGGTCATTGTGGCTTCGGCGGCCACGACGCTGCATTCAACAGGACTCTAATGACCACCAGCCCGCGTCTAACTATAATATTTCCGAAGTCCGGATCCACATCACCAGCACGGAACATCCGATCAGTTTGCCCCACTCCTGACCGCAAACCGACGACCCAAGGAAAACAGCTGTCGTTCAGTACGCCACCGAAGAGTTCCTCGACAACCTGAACCTTTTCCACGTGAAAAGCAATAGGTGCTGTAGCTGGCCAACGCCGGCAGTGGCATAGAGCGACCAGGAAAAGCACTCCGTTACATTATTTATTTGTGTAAAATAAAATGTGAAACTGCTTATGTTACACGTGACCAGTATGACAAAGAACTTTGCAAACAAAATTTACTACCCCAAATTTTACGAAAACACTGCATTTAAGAAGCAAAATTTGCGTGCTTGTGTGTGTGTGTGTGTGTGTGGGGTGGGGGTGGAGGGTGGAGTGAGGGTGGGAGAGTATTGTGAATTGATTTCTGCGATGCACACTTTTTCCGTGGCAAAAAAATCGCTTGCAGAAATGGGGGAATGATAAATTGCAGGGTGTAATAAATCGATTGCAGCGAAATCAATGCAATTGAAAATAACTCTTTCGTAATCAATTAGAGCCCTAAAAAGGGCTATTTAATGTTTGCTGTTTAATTTTTTTTGAGTCGTTGAACGCTTCCGGTTCCACCCAGCTCGAACACTTCCTTCGACAGGTATTCCTCGATTTAGTTGACTCATCCGACGGGGAACTAAGGTCCAACTCAAGACGACCGTGTCTGCATCTTCGCCTTCAGCTTTCCTGGTTTGCTGCTGCGCCGTTCCGTCCTCGTCGACCGTCGAGAGTGATTTGAGTACGAAAATGAAAATTCGACTTATATTTATCCAGATTTTTAAGCGAAGGTGGCGTTCGAATGGTGAACGCCCGAAATGTCAAAATCGCGCAGTAGCACCAACATTAGAAAAAAAAGGTATGGCTGTCATGCCGTGTCACACTTGTTTCGTAATGTTGGTACCACTTCGTGATTTTGACATTTCGGGCGTTCACCATTCGAACGCCATCTTCGCTTAAAAATCTGGATAGATTCTCCGTTAGGCATTTCGCGAAACGGAGAAATCTTGCTTGCGAATGAAGTAGGAAGACAGAGAGAACGCCGTAGCAACGGCAAAATGCAGAACAAAAGTTTATGCGTTGGAAACCGCGCCCCTTTAGACCCGCTTGCCAAATCTGCCGCAATATAAGCAGCCTCACTTCGCTCACGCGAGTCATTGCTGAACGAGTTCTCAAAAAGTTCTGACCACCTCTGGCAGAGATGAGGCGAGGCAAAGAACTCGGAAAGAAAAGCGCCAAGCGGCGCCTGCTCTTCGAAGAAATACCCAGGACATCACCAATTCGGCGTCACGACGGCGTGAAGCGCATCTTCAAGGTGTTCCTGAAAATCGTGATCCGCAATGTGGTCTCCTGCATCGAGCACGCTAAGCGAAAGGCGATCATGGCCATGAATATCGTGAACGTCCTGAAACGCAAGCTGTACGTAGGCGGAGGCTAAACGAAGGAGGAATGGCTCTAAAACAGTCAACTTAAACGGCCCTTTTCAGGGCCACAAAAATAATCACGAAAGAGTTATTCTTCAAAATCCCTTTCTAAGAACGTTCCCTAAAGTTTAAATTAAAAAGATCGAATATAAATCATTTCACCACAGAGTTAGCATGAAACCACTGTTTTCGTGTGCAAGAATGTCATACGCACGTGTGTGTGTGTAGGTGTGTGTATGAGAGAGAGAGAGAGAGAGAGAGAGAGAGAGAATGAGAGAGCACGGGGAGGGAAAAATCGCTGCGAAAATGCACAAGAAAAGCCAGAATAACTGTTTCGAACATTTTGGAACCCTGAACAGGGCATTTTAATTTTTACTATTGATTTAGCTGCCGCCGATTGCTGGCAACAGCCTTCCAAAAACACTGGCTCAGAAAAAATCCCATCGGAATGACGTTGAACGCTACAACTTGGTCCTTCCGGGTCCACTCAGCTCGAGCACCTCCGCCGTCAGGTACAGTCGACTCTCTGGTTGTCAATATCCAAGGGACCGTCGAGGAAGAGAATCATCAGTTTACAGAACGATGCAAAATGAAGACTCGATTGAAATTTGTTTTTTCTTGCTGACCAGCTATGGGGGAGAATCATGGCAACGTCCAGTAAACAAAAACAAATAAATGTCAAACACCCTTCAAAGCTTCGTTTCTCAAAGAAAAATGTCTATGCAAGCCATGAGAAAGTAAAATTATTGACAACCGGAATAGATATTTAAAGCAAATAGAATTCAAGGGACCGTCGAGGAAAAGATCCTTCAAGCAAGAGAAAATATCGAGGAATACAGACAATCGAAGTATGCAGTTTGAAGGGACTGAAGAATTCATCGGTACATGGAGCATTATTGATATCGAGAAGATCGACAGCCAGAGAGTCGACTGTATTTCCGGTTTGGTTGACTTGTCATCAGCTTTCATCATTTGCTGCTGCGTCGTCCCTTTCACGTTGAAAGTCGAGAGTTAAATGATTGCGAAAATGAGAAATCGACTTATATTTATAGCTTTTTGTTTTGGCATTTGGGCCACGAAGAAATCTTGGTGGCGAATGCAGTAGAAACGGCAAAGTGTGCAAAAGGGGCGGAGCACACGTTGACGCGTTTTGCGCACAAAACCAGTGTTCCTAGTGAAAATTTTATCATTTCTCTGTTGACCACCGTGGAAGAAACATGGTTCGGACGAGTGCTGCGGTAAAATCGACTGCTGCTGGTTCAGCCTTTTGCCAAGAAGATCGGCAAGGACAAGGCGAAGGAGGCTATCGTGAGGAGTATCTTCGAGCAGCTGGCCAGAGAAGCGGCCCAAATGGCGTACTACACATCGCTGAAGACCAGGTCCTCCAGGGTGATCCAGTCTACCGTCAGACTTCTGCTGCCCGGAGAGTTGGCCAAGCATGCCGTTTCCGAGGGGACAAAGGCCGTGCGGTTCACGATCCATGGAAAACAAACGGCCCTTTTCAGGGCCACCATTTTCTCACGAAAGAGTAAATTCTTGAAAATTCTGAGGTGGATTCAACCTGTATGGTAGAATTAAGGGGTATCGTTCGGGTTTTACACAATAATTATTGAACTGAAAACAAGTTTAACAATAATAAGTTCTAGAATACCATTTGAGAAGGGCGCATGAGTATTTTGAAAGCTAAAATTTAGATTGTTTAAAAGTAAAAGCCGCGTTGAATTCGACCTTCAGAAATGGCCCAGTAATTTCCGACTCCCCCCGTTGACATTTGATCCGACTTATCTTTGCGAACATTCAAAACAAAACAAAGAAGGCAAAGCACAGGAATGACGAGTGGCAAGTGTTTTGTAATTTTTCATCAAAATTCAGTGTCAGTGGACGAAAAATTAATTGAAAGTTAGAAATTCATGTGTAAATCTCAGTTAGGTCAAGCCGGAGACGACAATTGAGCAGTGCCGCGGGGAGGGCAATTGGTCGAAGGTGATCGAGTTGGCGGACGAGCTCAAGTCGGGCTAACCGCAGGTTGGTGAGTCATTTTGGGAACGTTTTGACATAGGACTATGTCTTTACTTACTATATTGGGGGGCCAGTTCAGAAATTCGATCCAAAGCGTCACTTTTAAGCGTTAAAAAAGGGGACATTTTGAACGCTTATATCTTTTGACAAAGAACTTTGTCCTAAGGTTTCTATACGTGGTGTCAATCCAAAATTTTCGCGAAGCGAAAACGTTACGTGACGAATTCCCCTCTCGGCAATTTTCCCCTCTTTTTGGTGCACGCTGGTTGGATGAACGAACGTTTCCCAATCAGTCAATCGAGAGACGTGAGATTGATGTATCTAAAATCACCCCCACTCCACCTCATAATTTTCGGATCGTCGACGAGCCAACAAAACTCGGCTCGATCGGTCCCGAAAATTCATTCTATTGCTGGACGTCGACGAGAACACATCAGAAGCAGATGGCCTGGTGGCCCGGTAGCAGACGGCCAGGAGGTCTGGGAGCAGATGGCTTGGAGGCAAGGACCAGCTAAGACATGGCAGTCGCGGGAGTCGATCATTGGAACTGGCCACCACCTGGACTGGAGTGGCCGGAGGCCCCGCGGATGTTCCGATGGGGGCACATTTGCCGGACCGTAAGAGTTGGGGCAATATGGGTATCAAACTTTATGGTTTTTGATACTGGACATGAAATTTGACATTTCGGCAGTAGTGGCCACATTTCGGAGTGGCCGGAGGCCCCGGGGATGTTCCGATGGGGGGACATTTGCCGGACCGTAAGAGTTGGGGCAATATGGGTATCAAACTTTATGGTTTTTGATTCTGGATATGAAATTTCACATTTCGGCAGTAGTGGCCACAATCCGGAGTGGCCGGAGGCCCCGGGGATGTTCCGATGGGGGGACATTTGCCGGACCGTAAGAGTTGGGGCAATATGGGTATCAAACTTTATGGTTTTTGATTCTGGATATGAAATTTGACATTTCGGCAGTAGTGGCCACAATCCGGAGTGGCCGGAGGCCCCGGGGATGTTCCGATGGGGGGACATTTGCCGAACCGTAAGAGTTGGGGCAATATGGGTATCAAACTTTATGATTTTTGATACCGGACATGAAATTTGACATTTCGGCAGTAGTGGCCACATTCCGGAGTGGCCGGAGGCCCCGGGGATGTTCCGAAGGGGGGACATTTGCCGAACCATAAGAGTTGGGGCAATATGGGTATCAAACTTTATGGTTTTTGATACTGGACATGAAATTTGACATTTCGGCAGTAGTGGCCACATTCCGGAGTGGCCGGAGGCCCCGTGGATGTTCCGATGGGGGGACATTTGCCGAACCGTAAGAGTTGGGGCAATATGGGTATCAAACTTTATGGTTTTTGATTCTGGATATGAAATTTGACATTTCGGCAGTAGTGGCCACAATCCGGAGTGGCCGGAGGCCCCGGGGATGTTCCGATGGGGGGACATTTGCCGGACCGTAAGAGTTGGGGCAATATGGGTATCAAACTTTATGGTTTTTGATACTGAATGGGTAATTCTCCGCCAACTCACACAGCAGTTGCCCCGACCCCTCTTCGATTTGCGTGAAACTTTGTCCTAAGGGGTAACTTTTGTCCCTGATCACGAATCCGAGGTCCGTTTTTTGATATCTCGTGACGGAGGGGCGGTACGACCCCTTCCATTTTTGCACATGCGAAAAAGAGGTGTTTTTCAATAATTTGCAGCCTGAAACGGTGATGAGATAGAAATTTGGTGTCAAAGGGACTTTTATGTAAAATTAGACGCCCGATTTGATGGCGTAATCAGAATTCCGAAAAACGTATTTTCATCGAAAAAACACTAAAAAGTTTAAAAATTCTCCCATTTTCCGTTACTCGACTGTAAAATTTTGGAACATGTCATTTTATGGGAAATTTAATGTACTTTTCGAATCTACATTGTCCCAGAAGGGTCATTTTTCATTTAGAACAAAATTTTTCATTTTAAAATTTCGTGTTTTTCTAACTTTGCAGGGTTATTTTTAGAGTGTAACAATGTTCTACAAAGTTGTAGAGCAGACAATTACAAAAATTTTGATATATAGACATAAGGGTTTGCTTATAAACATCACAAGTTATCACGATTTTACGAAAAAAGTTTTAAAAAGTTGGTCGTCATCGATCATGGCCGTTCATGGTCACCCGCGACAGACACGGTCGACGAAACAAAGAGAAACACAAAAAGTAACTTTTTCAAAACTTTTTTTTCGTAAAATCGAGATAACTCGTGATGTTTATATGCAAACCCCTTATGTCTTTATATCAAAATTTTTGTAATTCTGCTCTACAACTTTGTAGAACATTGTTACACTCTAAAAAATAACCCTGCAAAGTCAGAAAAAACACTAAATTTTAAAATGAAAAATTTTGTTCTAAGTGAAAAAATGACCCTTCTGGGACAATGTAGATTCGAAAAGTACATTAAATTTCCCATAAAATGACATGTTCCAAAATTTTTACAGTCGAGTAACGGAAAATGGGAGAATTTTAAAACTTTTTATTGTTTTTCGATGAAAATACGTTTTTCGGAATTCTGAGTACGTCATCAAATCGGGCGTCTAATTTTACATAAAAGTCCCTTTGATGCCAAATTTCTATCTCATCACCGTTTCAGGCTGCAAATTATTGAAAAACACCTCTTTTTCGCATGTTCAAAAATGGAAGGGTCGTACCGCCCTCCGTCACGAGATATCAAAAAACGGACCTCGGATTCGTGATCAGGGACAAAAGTTACCCCTTAGGACAAAGTTTCACGCAAATCGAAGAGGGGTCGGGGCAACTTTTCCCGATTTCGTGTGAGTTGGTAGAGAATTACCCGAATATGAAATTTGACATTTCGGCAGTAGTGGCCACATTCCGGAGTGGCCGGAGGCCCCGGGGATGTTCCGATGGGGGGACACATTTGCCGAACCATAAGAGTAGGGGCAATATGGGTATCAAACTTTATGGTTTTTGATACTGGACATGAATTTGACATTTCGGCAGTAGTGGCCACATTCCGAAGTGGCCGGAGGCCCCGGGGATGTTCCGATGGGGGGACATTTGCCGAACCGTAAGAGTAGGGGCAATATGGGTATCAAACTTTATGGTTTTTGATTCTGGATATGAAATTTGACATTTCGGCAGTAATGGCCACAATCCGGAGTGGCCGGAGGCCCCGCGGATGTTCCGATGGGGGGACATTTGCCGGACCGTAAGAGTTGGGGCAATATGGGTATCAAACTTTATGGTTTTTGATTCTGGATATGAAATTTGACATTTCAGCAGAAGTGGCCACAATCCGAAGTGGCCGGAGGCCCCGGGGATGTTCCGATGGGGGGACATTTGCTGAACCATATAAGTAGGGGCAATCTGGGTATCAAACTTTATGGTAATTATGAATCTAGTGAATCTTGGGAAATTTGGACCAGACAATGTAATCGAAAATTTCAACAACCATCTTGCAAAGTTCTTTGTCATACTGGTCATGTGTAACATAACCACCTGCACCTTTTTTCGTCCTAACAAAAAAAAAAAAAAAAAAAAAAACACCCGCACACATACTACACACACATAATTTTTGATCTCATGTTTAACTGCATAACGATCCTTTCAAGGGTCACCAGTTGCTTCTTTACAGGTATATAAATTGGACAAAAGCGCAGCAGGCTTGGTCGAATGGTTTCGCTGTCCGCTTTGTAAGCGGATGATCATGGATTCGATTCCCATCTTCTCCAACCTTCCATCGGATGGGGAAGTAAATCGTCGGTCCCGGCCTTGGTAGTTGTTAGGCCATTAAGTCATTTTAGGTGAGGGAGTCATCTCCCTGCTATAAAAAGACAAACAATACACCAAACCAAGCCAGCTCCGGTGGAATCGTTGACGGCGGTTGGACTCGCAATCCAAATGTCGTCGGTTCGAATCCAGGGGTGGAAGGTTCCTTGGAGTAGAAAGAGGTTTGGGAGCCCTCCCCATTCAAGTCTTTGGACTCCTAGGTTCGAGCAGAAACTTGCAATAGAGACCACAAAAGATTAGAGGGTCGTTAATGTGGATGGTTTGATATTTTCAGCATTACACACATACAAACATCTTTATGCCAATAAAAACGATTCTATTTATTAATAAATAAAAATACAATAATTAACAAAAAATGATAAATGGTTTTTAAAATTTAATTTATTATCTTGAAAGAAAATAACCTTCTCGGGTCGGTTCAGAAGAATTTGCGTTTATTTTTAGATAGGTAAAATTCTAGAAATATTGAATAAGAAAATCGAAGCCTAAAACCTTTTGCCAAGTTCTTTGTCATACTGGTCATGTGTAACATAACCACCTGCACCTTTTTTATGACACACTTTAGCACCATACTTTCTTGGGGAGAGTTGTTCAGGACATCTAGGGCTACACTGCTAAGGTGTTGGTTTCATAAAATAATGAATCATGAATTTTGTAAATTCAAAAATATGAAAATGCTGGTTTCCCCATTGTAATTTCCATACAAATTTCATTCAATTTGCGCCAATCGTGGGCTTAACCAATCGATACCAAATTTTGCGGGGTTGTTTGGGATCCTAAAAGGGACCCAAAAGATGTGTTGCTGATTGGATTTTAATCATTTTCAATTTTCCCATATAACTAGATTCCACCCTAATGGTACACCCAAACGGTGGGCACATCATTTCACTACAAATCTGCATGGGGGTATATCAGAATCTGCATGAAAACAGTCCTCATGCATTTTTCGCGATATAAATGTATGACTATTTTGCCCGTTACCGACAGTTATCGACATTGCCGACGGCTGTTTGCTTATATTGCACAAACAAAGCTTAACATAACAAAATGGAGTCTGCGATTGACAGAGCAGCGAGTCAGACGTGCGTCCCTCCAACACCGAATAAATGCTAAAAAGTGCAAAAAATGCCTCACGGCAAGAAAAAGAGGCGGTCCTCGGCAGCAGGATCGGCAGATTTGAAGAAGCTTAAGAAGGCTTAAGAACATCGGAAAATTTCACGAATGTTTCATATTTTAACATTGAAAATCGGACAATTAGTTGCTGAGATATCAACGTTAGAAAATGGTGGGTTGATTGGGTGAGACTCAGAAAACATAAATTTTCCTGCTTTTCAAACCTTTGCATGGCAATATCTCAGCAACTAAGGGTTCGCGAGCAGACGGAAATAACTTGGGAATAACATTTTTTGATATTTGAAAATACTAAGCCAATAACATTATACGTTATTCATAACAAGATTTGTTATTCGACGTTATAATTTTTTTGTTATTGGATTGTTATTGTAATAACAGACTAGAAACATTTTTAGTTATTTTTCGAACAAAACTATGTTATTATTTTTTGTTATTTTAACAACTAATCCGATCATTCCAATAACAGTTTCTAGTATTCTTCCATAACAAAAAATGTTATTCCAAAGTTGTTTTGGCTTACAACCAATATCAGACCAATAACAAATTTTGTTATGATAACATAAACTGTTATGAAACCCTTATGCAAAAATGGATTTTTCAAGAAGATTTCATAATACTTCATGTTATTTTAACAATATTTGTTATTGAAATGGCATGAATTTTGTTATAACCGTCTGCCCGGGTTATATCAACAAAGTTCAAAAAAGCAAAAAAATAGAGAATTTTCTCAGCTTTTCAAAAATATTTTTTTTCAAATGTGGGCAAATATGTGCACTAACTTAAAAAAATGGAAAACTGCGACTATTCTCAAAAAAGTTACTTAAAAATTGCTATATCTTGAAAACGGTGCACTTTATGAAAATTTCACTGAAGTACTTTTTGATTGCAAATTTGATTTTACATCGAAAAATGAAGTTGAAAAATTTTTGCAATAAATATTTCGATTTTTTGAAAAAAAATAGTGTTGATTCGTAAATTTATAATTCAGTCAAAGATTTTTTGCACAACCTGGAAATTTCTGAAAAGTTGGCATTTTATGTCCCCTAAAACATATCAAAAAATAATCAAATCAAATCAAGTTTTAGTGACAAAAAGTTAAATCAAAAATCACCAATTTTTTCACCGTGTATCATTTTTTTCAGTGTAGTCCCCATCCATACCTACCAAATCGATCAAAAAATTCCTTCAAAAGATACAGATTTTTGTATTTTTACATACCATTATGTATGGACAGCTGCAAAATTTGTATGGAAAATTATATGGACAAAATTATGATGCAAAATGGCTTCTTTGGGCATACTGAAGGCACCAAAAAAGTTTCAGCCTGATTAAAAAATACAAAAATTAAAAAAAAGATCGATTTCGTAGAGAATTGCACCTAAATAAAATTACTTCCAATGTTAACAATTCAAACTTACAAATTTATTCTGGATAATGATTTAAGCGTATCACGTATGCTTAGCAGTTTCAGGATTTGGTTCTTATTACATTTTATTTTCTGATTATAAAAACAAAACAGAACATGCTTAAAATTTTCGTATGGTCGTCGGGATCATTTTCCCTACATTTCTTGAGTATTTTTTTTCTTAAAGGTCCTATACGCTATTATCTTTCATCTTTTCATTGGACCCTTACACCAAAACTCTGGATTTTTTGGAAGGGTAAAGGTGACCCTTGAAATCAGATCAATAGTTGCTATTTGAGTGTGGCATTTGAGAGCACAAATCAAGTATGACTAGAGGGTGACGACACTCGAGATTTTCAATTTCCCGGGAATCGAGAGTTGAGTTTTGCCATTTCCCGGGAATTCCCGGGACCCGGGAATTTTTTCGACTAGCCTATAGTGTAAATAACTTAAAAAGAGAAGTAAAAAAAAAAACGTTTCTTTTTAATGAATTCAGATACAATTAATTCATACTAATCCAATCCAATTTTCAAAAGTTGCACCAACTTGTTGTTGAACTTGTTATTAGATTTTTTGTAGGTAATAATTTTTCATTTATGCAATATCGTATTTTTGCAATATGATAAATAACGACACAAAGTAAAAACTTTAAGTTGATTTTTTCCTTCTTAAGATCAACTGTAAATGTTCAAAATAAGCAGACACTAACTTAACAAAGAATGCCTGATTGTTATTCTCAAAATATAATTTAATATGCAAAACACAAAATTACTTATTGACATCAAAAAAGGAAATTACCTCGATACAGCGAAATTGACTTACTTAGAATAAAAAGAAACAAGACTTCTCTTGAAAAGGTTTTCCTTCTTAAAAATAATGAATATTTCATTCTTGGTGTGCTAAGAATGTTTCAAGGTAAATTTTAGGGTCGACATTTTTGGTTACTCTCAATTATAGTTATTGGAATTTTTAAAAGTTAAAATTTACACTTTTACAATAAGAAGATTATTGAAGCATTGGTTTATTCCATTTTGAAAATCGAACATTGAACATCCAATGTTCTAAACCATTTCGAATTTTTCAAATATTTTTCTGATTGAATTATTGATTTTGGTTCGATATTTGTAAGTATAAAATTTCCCGGGAGTCTCGACCAAATTTCCCGGGAATCGAGAGGTCCAAAAATGGCCGATTTCCCGGGATATTTTTCCCGGGAATTCCCGTTCGTCACCCTCTAAGTATGACCGAAAATTTGCAAAATAATAATAAAACTCAATAAAAATGCTTATTGAATGTTTCGACAAATTAAATCAAAAAGAATCAAATAAATTATCAATCATAAAAAAATCATTTTAACACAGTAAAAAAAGTGATGATACTCTGTATCATCAGCGATGTATACGCCATTTTGGACATTTTCAATTTTATTGCACAGTCTGATAAAGAATCTTAAAAGCTACCTCCTGACGAAAGATTTTTTCAAAAAACTGCTCTGGGGCCCATTTTATTAAGCAAACAAACTATGATGTATACGCCAATTTTACTCATCATGATGTACATTGTATACATTGAGAATTGATAGAAGTCAAATTCAATACTGTTTGAATGTTGATTTGAGGTTTTGGGACCGAATCAAGACTGGGCAATATTTTATTACATTATTTCGATTTGATTCTTAAGGGTACGTCCATTAGGCGTCATCCATAAAGTACGTCACGTTCTGAGGGAAGAGGGGGGTTTTGAGCAAGCGTGACGTTGTGTGTTAAAAGCATAGGGAAATCGTGACAAAGGGGGTGGAGTAAATTTTGGCTGATTTTAATGTGACGTACTTAATGGATGACACCTTATCCACATCCACGTAGACACTTTTTTGAAAATTCTAGACCCACCCACCTCTCTTGCGGACAATTGTTCATGCAAAAAATGTGTTTATGGAGCGTAGACAACCGCTAAGGGAACGTTCTTTTATTACGTAACGCAAAAAATCGGATTTTAGACCCCCCCCCCCCTCGTAACAAAATTTCCATACAAATTTTCAAAATTTTGTATGGAGCGTAACACGGCCTCCGAACCCCCCTCCCCCTCCCCCCAACTGCGTTACGTAATAAAAGAACGTTCCCTAATACCCTCCCCCCCTTAAAGTATCCACGTGGACAATGCATTACGGGATCCGCACAGCTATCAAAATAACTGGCACAAATAATAAAGCCAGCTTTGATCGAGCAATGTATACATACATCATTGGGCAGGAAAAGTAGTGATTTTTTATTGCTATTTTTTCGGCCAAATGATGTTTGTGGTTTAAAATCGTAGAGAATAGGAAAAAACAAGAAATTTTGTAGGGGCCACATTTTTATTGTACTTTTTAACAGTTTCTACAGAGCAGACCTTAAATTAGTCATTTTAAATAGAAAAAATGAACAAAAACAGAAAATCGTGTCTACAGCAAAATCACCTCAATGGCGTATACATCATATCGCCGTAAAACGGCAGTCTAGCTTACCTTTACAAAGCAATCGAATCCAGAAGGGAAACGATTACTAGTTGTGTTGGTCCGAGCCAGGACTACGATCTATTCGACCGGGCTTATATATGGCATGGATACTATGTTTTTTTAACCAATGTAATATTTAATAAATTTTCTTCAAAAAGCATTGTTTTTTTTTAATTAAAAACCAACGTTCAGAAAACAAATCCGGCTTTTAATCTTTGAAAACCCCTGATCTATGCAGTAGGCGCATCGAAAGTCTTCATCATCGTTATCGCTGCAGATGCAGAGCATCAACAGAAGAGCCTGTAGGCTGCAAAACATATCCATTCGTTGCCAACCTCTACCACCAAATAACAACAACTCTCCTGAACCGACAATGGCCCATCAATATTTTATCAATCGAAATGTTTATGCTGGCCAAGGCGAATGTTTTCTCTGCAAACACCGGGACTAGATCTGTGTACTGATGCGATGCCGATGCCGATGCAGGCAGAAATAAAATTTAGTTTTTATTTTTGCACCAGGTTTTCATTTGGTTATTGCAGATCCAAGTTATAGTTAGATGGGGGAGAGGTTGTTTACGTTTTGTGGGACGCCGATCGCTATCTCTTCTGGCTTGTTATCTAGATGGTAATGGAGTTGCACCATGACCTGGTTTAGTTTGCCAAAGATAGATATTTGCAGAGGTGCGTTTTGTTGTTTGTTTGTTTTTCGAACAATCTGAGTTCAGTGTAGCTAGAATGAATTGAAAAATATAAATTAAAGTTTTTTTTTCTCTCTCAGCAATATAAAACGATTATAGTTTAAGCTGTCTGCAGAGCAGATAAAAACTAAATCCCGTTTAATTAATTACTAAGCTGTGATGAATTTAACCGTTACAAACGGAGCTCATTTATAAACCTTTCAATATTAATTAAAATTAAAACAGACAAAAGGGAATTATTCTCTCTCACACATACACAAACCATAACAAAAAAGAAAGGAAATTTTCCCAGCCCAACAAAACATTCGGCCCCATGTTTACGCGGTCCATAAATTATTAGACAGGAGTTGATCATTATTTAAAGTGAACCTCTGAACGTTCGGTGTAGCCCCCAAACATGCATCGAAATATTGTTGCAAAACTATTTGCGCCCGCAGGCACCAAACAAACTGTATGCTCTGTGAACCCGCCCACGCACCACCACAACAAGACCAGGCATGCAGGCTGCTCATTTAATTTCCACACAGTAACCGCCACGTGCGCGCACACACCAAACTATGCACTGCCGCTGCTACTGCTGCTCAATTAAGCATATTCGATAAAACATTCGGATGCAAATATTTTCAAAAATGCAACCCGCACGGACAGGAAAAAAGGACGGTGTGCCGGTAGGGTAAGATTGCCAATTTTGGGAATTTTAATTAACATAAAGAAATCCAAAAACATTTCTTGATGTCTACATCATTTAAATTTTTTTTTCGAATTATTAGTTTTTTCAAATCCCATATGAAATCCAAATGAGCAATTGGGGCTGTTTAGTTGATGAATGATAAGATTCAATTGTGAGCAATTCATTGGGCTTCAAACTATTTTTTTTTGTCTTTTCCGACGCCTACTAAAGAAGTCATTTTGAATCATCAGTTCACCCATAAAATTTTCATACAACGTTGGCAGCGTTATTTTGATATTATAAAATCTGCATCCTTCAATTTAAAATTAGTTTTAAAAAATAAAAAAAAAACATTTTCTCTAATCTGTTTTTTTAAATAATTTTTCATATCTTTAACGACAAAAATCTATGCTTTCGGCAAAAATTTAAATTTTAGTATATTTTTGTTCAATTAAATTTGCAATCGAAAAATACTGTACAGATTATTTGATAAAATTCACCGTTTAAGAGTAAAAGATATTTTAAGATAAATTTCAACTGAAAATTTCCCGTTTTTCAGATATTTTTTGAATCAGTGTTTATGGTTGACCATTCGTGAAAATACTTTCCTCGAAATATAAGGAAAATTTTCAGTCAAATTGCCTAAGAGAAATTTAAGATTGCACCGCTGGTTACGGAAAAACAACGAATAAAAGAAAACGAAAAAATAAAACTTATTTTTTTAAATCTCATCCGTCACAGTGATACAAGGCTCTAAAAATGTCTTATCCAAAAATTCCCACATTTTCTTTTGCCAATACACTAAAACCCCCGATTACGCTCAGGCGTTACGCTTTTTGTTAGGTTGATTTCTCGAAAATAGTGTAATGTTTCTACAATCTTTTGAAATCAATTTGTAGATCTGCACAAGACGTATAAATTGCTTTAAAAAGATTGCAAAAATGTTGCGTCATTTCAGAGAAATCGACGAAATACAAAGCGTAACGCCTGAGCGTAATCGGGGGTTTTAGTGTATCTCAGCAACTAATGGTCCCGTTTTTAGTTATGAAAAATAAACATTTGAGTAATTTTGTGGTCTTTCCGAAAAAAACAAAACTAACAATTCAAAAAGGCCAAACATTCAATATTACGCCCTTTTGAAACGTAAGTCCAAAATTTTCAAAATATTTTTCTAAAAGATCATAAAATAAACAAATCGATGCCCCTATGCTCTCTAATGCTAACTAGGTAGGACAACAAGAAAGTCTAGTACAAAAGAGCAAAGAGGCATCGAAATATTGTAATTTTCAACATTGTAAGTTGTATCATTAGTTTCTTAGAAAATGTGGGAATGTCTGAATGAGAATTCAATTTTCTTGTTTCTTTTTCCTTTATTCGCTGTACTTCAACAACCAAGATTAATTCTTCAATAACTCTTAGGCAATTTGATTGGAAGATGAACGAATTTTTCGAAAAAAAAGTTCAAAAATGGACAATCAATGACAATTTTTTTGAAAAATTAGGTAACTTTTTTCAAAATAGTCGCAGTTTTTTTTTTTAAATTAGTGCACATGTTTGCCAACTTTTGATTTTTTTTGAGAAGCTGAGAAAATTCTCTATATTTGACTTTTCAGAACTTTGTTGCTACGACCCTTAGTTGCTGTGATATTGCCATGCAAAGGTTTAAAACAGGAAAATTGATGTTTTCTAAGTCTCACCCAAACAACCCACCATTTTTAATGTCGATGTCTCAGTTAATAATGTTCTGATTCACAATGTTAATACATGAAACATTCGTGAAATTTTCCGATCTTTTCGAAAACAACATTTTAAAATTTGTTAAATCAAGACTATCTTTTCAAAAGGGTTAAATTTCAATATAACGCCCTTTTGAAATATTAGTTTTGATTTTAAAATTGATTGATTCGGAAAATTTCACGAATGTTTTTTTGGAATTTTCTGAAAAGTTGGCATTTTATGTTCCCTTAAACATATAAAAAAATAATATCCGTATACTTATTTTTGCTGAATAGTTCTCATCGACCTACAACTTTGCCGAATACATCAAATCGATCAGAACATTTCCTAAAAAGCTAAAAAGTTTTGATTATTTACGTGCTTTGTTTATACAGCAATTCCATTTGAAAAGAGCCTAAACCGAAAAAAGTTCTCCGATCGGGCTCAAAATTTTTCTGGGGCTTCCTTGGCCAAAATAATTAGAACCGTATTTTTTTGGCCATAAGGGTGACCTACATCGTGCTAGGGTGGTTCGAAAAATGTCAATTTTCGTCATTTTTCGCAAAAACCACTTTTTTCTAAAAATCATATCTCCGCGCCATTTCATCCGATTTAAGCTGTCTTAGACGCAAAAGAAAGGAGATGAGTTTGGCTATTTGGGAAAAATAGTAAAAAGTTCAATAAATCTAGCTTAACTATTGAAAAAGTCGTATGAAAACTTAAAATGGCGTTTTGACCGTGTCTGGACCAAAGAGCCTATGTCTGAAAATCGGATTCCTCGGAAAATTTCCAAGACATGATTTTTTGAAAATAAAAACTGAGTTTTTCAACGCGCCACGCGCAAAAACAGGAAAATGACGAAATCGGCAAAAAATCAACTTTTTTCACTAAAACTGCGATAACTTTAAAATTTCAGCGATGACCTATGCATGTCTGGGTACCAAAAGTTGCGTCTTTCAGTTATGAAAATTTTGATACCCATACATGTATTGGTCATCGCTGAAATTTTTAAGTTATCGCAGTTTTAGTGAAAAAAGTTGATTTTTTGCCGATTTCGTCATTTTCCTGTTTTTGCACGCGGCGCGTCGAAAAACGCAGTTTTTATTTTCAAAAAATCATATCTCGGAAACGAACGGTTCAACATCGCCAATTTTTTGATATGTGATGTGAAATTTTCCGAGGAATCCGATAAAAATATTTTCAGACATAGGCTCTTTGGTCCAGACACGGTCAAAACGCCATTTTAAGTTTTCATACGACTTTTTCAATAGTTAAGCTAGATTTTTGGAACTTCTTACTATTTTTCCCAAATAGCCAAACTCATTACCTTTTTTTTGCGTCTAAGACAGCTTAAATCGGATACAATGGCGCCACCCTAGCACGATGTAGGTCACCCTAATGACCAAACAAAAAAATACGGGTCTAATTATTTTGGCCAAGGAACCCCCAGAAAAACTTTGAGCCCTATTGGAGAACTTTTTTTTCGGTTTAGGCATTTTTCAAATGGAATTGCTGTATAAATAAACCTACAAATGCATCGGCATACATAAAATAATGATAATCGACTTTTCCAAATAAATGTTAAAGTAGTTTGGTTTACGTTCTACTAAGGCAGATAAAATGAAACTATTGTGATAATTTAATTAAAAAAAAGTGCATACAAAACAATAACTGAGCGGATCCAATGTTAACTTTCTCACCCTGTTGACACCGGCATTGCCTCGAAATACAACACAGAAATAAAACATTCCACGCAGATATATGTCAAAACTGGCCCTCTGCCGCCTGCCGCCAAAACCATGCACGCAACATTATTTTAAATTAAAATAAATTATTTATGCAAGTGCAAAATGAAAAGCTGTCAGCATGAACTGGTAATGACCCTTTGCCACCCCTCCCTAGTTCCTCCCACGTGCATTCTTTTCTCCAGAAACCACTTTGAATTGGCGGGGTGGGGTTAAATGAGGGATGACTCCCTCGAGCTTTCCCAAAGTGGTCACCAACTCTGCAGTTTCGAGGTCGGCCGGTCCCTTTCCCCAATATCTCCCTAAAATCTCATACATTTATGCACTCTCTCTCTCTCGCTCTCTCTGTCCTACCTCATTTTCCTCCAATTCTGATGATGATGATAAAATTCACCACAGAAACACATCAACCCTCACACAGTTAATTAACAGAAACATGACAGAAGGTGGGGGGGGGGGGGAAGGCGAGCTTTTGCAACGTTGACCAAAGCTGCAGGACCAATGACACCCCCACACAGAAGGGCAAAAGTTCTGGGCTGCGTGAGTGGAAGTGGAGTGGAGTGGTTGCTGGCTGCCTTTTAAATACCACACTTTTTCCTGATGAATAATAATTAATTAAAATGTATGAAGTTTTCCGTTCCAGCTACTCCCTGGAAAATCCATTGACTTGATTTGCACTCAGATACCACCCCCGCCTCCCACCCTTCCACCAACCAGATAACTCTGTGAATATTCATGCCACCCAGCCAGCAGTAAACGATGCTTTTACTCTGGAGATCCTGAGCGATATGGAGCGGGTGATGATGGGAAAAGTTTAGCTCAGGAAGAGTTAATTTAAAAGTTTAAACTCTCTGGAACACTCGTTTGCCCCCTCCCTCCCCCTTTCGACTGAACTTGGCAATTGATTGAGGTGGGATTTGATGTGGAATTCTTAGTTGTGGCGTAAAATAAAGCTTCTAAGACATTGAGTTTGCAAAAAGTAATTGCAAGTCCTGCAAAACGTCGAAATGAAATGTTCTTTTTCATTGCCATTTAGCAAATCGTCGTTGTCGTGCTATCTTGTCACACGTGCATTTTGGGTCAAATTGAGTCAAGAACGCCATTATGTGCAGCTCACAATGCCTCACCTTTCGAACTTTACAGATCCCAAACATTCGATTTCAATTCCGAGATATTCAATAAAACCCGAAAAACTCCGTGCTTTGTTGTCACTCTTCAAATGAAAAAAAGATTCACTCTTGACGTGCCATCTTGACACACCCAGAAACCTGAGGTAAGTGCGAAAACAGGCCAAAGGAATTTCTGGCCAGAACACGTTTGACATAAGTGCATGCCCCACTATCGTAAACATTTGTAATTATAACTCAGGACTCCGCCATCCAAATTCAACCAAACTTGCATTGCAACCCAATCGTGTTTCTTATTGTTAATATTACATGCTTTGAACAGAAAAAAAATGATGGTAATATTCATCAGGAAATGGTGAAAGATTTTGTGGCAAAATAAATGATAAATGTTACCCCAGAAAATGATGAATTTTCATCAGTTTTTGATGAATATTCATCAGGTTCACATTTTTACACATTTTTTATGTAATATTACACAAATAAAGAGGTAATATTCAACCTACCAAATTTTCAACATTCCAAAATTCAACTTTTTTTTTTCTGTGTATTTTTTGTTTATTCAAGGTTTATTCCACACACGTTTTCCTTGGAACGTCACAAGAACGTGCGACAAGATAGCATGGCAGTGTTGAAATGTGTAATCCTCTGAAATTACGTATTTTTGTCAGAAATTAATAATTTTGTATTTTTTTTTATTTAGGTATATATATGAAAATCTATATTTCAAGAAGAGATTTTTTCATCGATTTAATGTCTTCGGCAAAGTTGTAGGTTATTGGACATTTCAGAAAAAAAAAAAAATCGGACGGAGAATTTTGTATGCATTTTTGCTATTTTAGAAATTTTACAATTAAATACTAAAATTATCACAAAACCGTTTTTTTATTCACAAGAGATTTTAAATTTTGCATCAAATTTCAATGTTTTAAGTTGTTTTTGGTTGAAATTCACATTTTTTTACAAAATACCGAATTTCAAAAATGAGCATGAGCATGAGCATGAGCATGGTTGACTGCCAATGAGCTGCTACTCCGTTATTGACAGATCAGCTGAAGTTAAACAATGAATCAAAAATGATCAGTGGGAGCCAACCATCCGTTCACTGTTTAACCTCTGAAGATCTCTACTTTATTAGTCAATACCGGCGCCCTCCCAAGAAGCCTGCAGTTCAACGAAAGGGAGGAATGTTAGTCCGATAGTTGAAGTTGCAGACTCATCAAGCACATAGTTTTTCGCTACATACTTGTTGATACCGCTTGAGACCGTTGAATCCACAGCATCTCCTTCAAGCATCACGTGATTATTTTTTTTTTGGGTTAGTAGGATAAGGTATTGGCTTTTCGATGCCTCCCGAGCTACGACGCTATGGGGAGGACTTTCATAACAGACCCGTCGGCGAACCTTCCGAGCAACGATGCTATGGGAAGGTCTTTCTGGTTAACACACAAAATCACTCACACACAGTTATTTTGCTCCACTATTAACTCAACGATCCAAATTGTCAGTGCGTCTTTCGTTCATTATATAGAAATGGCTTTTTCACCGCAAGAAAATAAAACCTTATTCGAAAAATTTAAACACAATCCAGCCGACGCCGTGCCTTCCGATCAACGATGATATGGGAAGGGTTTTAAAAATCACAAAAGAAATCACTTTTCACTCCGAATATTTTTTACGACCACGCGCTCCCTTTGCCATTTATGCACTCACAAAATACCGAATTTCAAAAATACCCAAAATCAGGGTCTCTAAAAATGTAATTGTTGATGCATTTTCTCTTTTTTTTTAATTTTTTTGGTTTTGTAGAAAAGCCTAGAATTTCCACAAAATTGTATTCTTTATCAAAATACTTATTTTTTAAAATTTCCTGCTCATCTAACCCATGTTCGCTGTAAGAAAAATGTAGTTTTTAAAGCTAACTCGGTTTTAACAGATTCTTATAAAATAAGTTTAAAAATCAGTTTTTTGTGTGGCCTTGATGGTCATCACAGTAATCATATCAAATTAAAAAAAAATCTTTTTGTTGTTCCGGAGTTTTTTTTACCATAACCATAACCAGAGTAGGACCTAGTCGGCTTTTGTCTTTGATTTTTTATATAGCTAATATTAATTAAAGAGGATTTTTAATTGAACCGAAATTTTGATTTTCATAATTGCTAAATTTGTACAGATTTTAATAATTTTTGGCAGCCAGCAGACATGAATTAGACCATTCTACATCATTCTGCACAATTTTGGTAAAAGAATCTTCCAGAATTTTACATCGTTTGACACCCACGTTATGAATCTTGAAAAATTGAGTTTTATCGAAAAATACAATATTTTGTGAAAATTTTAGTATTTCATTCCAAAAGCTCTAAAACAAAGATGTACAAGAAATTGAAACTTATGCAAATTATGAAAATTGGAGTACTTGAAACAACCGGTATTATGTGAAAATTTAAGTATTTTACAAAAAAAAACATAATATAATTATTAGGGTGGGTACGGATTTTGAAAAGTTCTCAGATCAAGTTCTGGTGTGGTTCCCCTTGTAGGGCATACCCATGGGGACTCTCACGCCAAATTTCAGCTCATTTGGTTGAAAACTGGCTTGTCTCAAGCTGGTTCAAGTTTGCATGGAAATTACTATGGGAAATTTGGAATTTTCGTTCATTCGCTCCTGCAGGCCTGAGGAAAACATGTAGGAACTTCTAGGATGGCCAGAAATGAGCGGAATCGTGTGGAGAACAACTTTCCCTAAGGAACCAGGTCGATTCGTTCAACCGCCATCGAGCTCAACGGCAATACATCCGGGGTTTTCGAAACCAACGGTTTTCCCCAGAAAAGCATCAAATTTTCCTTAGCATGCTATGAATGCTTGATGAAAACCGCGACGCCACATGTCAAACAGCTACCACGTGATTGTAAAATTTTCACCATAACATTTTTTTTCTTATTTGGAGGTAAAGAATACAGCTAAATAGTATCAGGATCACCATAAATGATAATTCTATAGTTCAAAACGAAATGAAATTTATTTTTATAGGCGATGCTAGTCCACGTGGTTTGACATGTGGCGTCGCGGTGTTCATCAAGCATTCATAGCATGCTAAGGAAAATTTGATGCTCTGCTGGGAAAAACGGGTGATTCCGAAAACCCCGGATGTATTGCCGTTGAGCTCGATGGGGGTTGAACGAATCGACCTGGTTCCTTAGGGAAAGTTGTTCTCCACACGATTCCGCTCATTTCTGGCCATCCTAGAAGTTTCTACATGTTTTCTCCAGGCCTGTAGGATCGAATGAACGAAAATTAAAAATTTCCCATAGTAATTTCCATGCAAACTTGAACCAGCTTGAGACAAGCCAGTTTTCAACCAAATGAGCTGAAATATGGCGTGAGAGTCCCCATGGGTATGCCCTACAAGGGGAACCACACCAGAACTTGATCTGAGAACTTTTCAAAATCCGTACCCACCCTAATAATTATTCTACCCGGTCGGAAATGGCGGACGCATTTCTGGCGTTCGTCTGGGGGTTTGCGCTGCCATCTGGCAGAATTTCCCCCAGATTTGCCCCAGAATTCCGCCATGATTTCTGGCGAATATGACACAAACCGGTCGGGCACGGTTCAACCGATTGAACCGGTTGATTTTGATGCCAAACAGCTGGAAGAAATTTCGCCCGATTTTCGCCAGATTCGTCTGGCGTTACGCAAAACATGGCTAGAATAAGTGTGCCAAGTGTGTCTGAACTGCACGACAAACGTCGGGTATCATAAAAACAGACAAAATATTGCTTCATTTTTAACCCATATTGCAAATAATGATAATTTGATATTTTTCGAAAAAAAAATATGTATTTTGAAAAAAAAATATATATTTTTTTGCAATAAAATAAAATAAATTTAAGGAGAAAAACATATAAAAATAAGCCTTATTTAAAATGTATCATGGTATCGTTTAATTAAGTCATTTTGATTTCATTTTTTTTTTTTTGAATAAGCTCGTTATCGACTGTTATCATCGATATGATTATCTTCGTTATAAATATCGAAATAACGGTAAATTATCGTCGTTATTTTTGGAATTTGACTTTTCGTTTTCGTCGAGTCTTATACAAAATATAAAAACATCTTTTGTAAAAAATTCTAACTACAACCTAAAACGTTGCTGAAGACACCAAATCGATCAGAAAATCTTTTTTTGAGATACAGATATTCGAATATTTACTTGTCCATTTGTTATGGACAGCCTGCCAAGTTGTACGGAGATTTAAATCGAAAAACTAATGATGTAAAATGGCTTCATTTGACATAGGAAATGTATGGACACAATTTCATTTAAGTTAAAAAAATACATAGAGGCGATTTGCAAAAAACGTAGACAATAACTTATATGTTTTTTTTTTCAAATACGCATCAATTTACTGTTTCTGGACAGAAACATTATTGAAACTTTCACCATCATCTTTAATCCTTTCAGATATTATTTGGGTTTTCATGGACTTTGTTTTAGATACTGTTTGAAGATTTATGGGATTTTTAGATGCTGTTAAAATGGATGAAAATGGAAGCTAGATTTTATTGTGGGTAATTCTCTACCAACTCACACGAAATCGGGAAAATTTACCCCTGCCCCTCTTAGATTTGCGTGAAACTTTGTACTAAGGGGTTACTTTTGTCCCTGATCACGAATCCGAGGTTCGTTTTTTTATATCTTGTGACGGAGGGGTGGTACGACTCCTTTTATTTTTGATTTTTTTTACGTTTTTTTCGGAATTCTGAGTACGACATCAAATCGGGCGCCAAATGTAACATAAAAGTCCCTTTTACACCAAATTTCTATCTCATCAACTCAACTCAACTCTTTTTTTCACATGTAAAAAATTAAAGGGGCGTACCGCGCATCTCCTCTCAATTACCCTTATGTTTTAGATAGGTATTAGAAAGCCATCTAGTTTTTAGGAAGGCTGCCAGTTATGCAAGGTGTGTTTTTTTATCAATAATTTAGTAGGAATAATGTAATAATTATAATAAATGTTGGTTTAATTGTCATTCTACATTTAAAAGAGTAATTTTCAATCAAAATTATAAAGCGTCATAATTGCTTCTAATTCCATTAAACTTTCAACAATTGAATCAAAACACACACACACATCCCTTCAGTAATGCGGCTCAGGAAGCACAAACAATCAATAATGATGGCTCTATTATTGCCCCGTTGCCGATCCTCATCAATGAATAAATTGAAAACAATGCCTCTACCAAACCGAAAAACAATAGCGTTCAATTCGCGCGATTTTACCATACTCGCTGCGAGAAAAGTTTGTTCGCGCCGCCAAGTGAAGTGGAAATTTGGAAATCTAACCTCGCGCATAATTGGGTCGGGCAGGAATAAATTAACAGGTGCGGCGGCGTCAATCGGCCAAATTTTCGTTTGATCTTCAATTGCAATCGCGCACGAGTGTGTGTGATTGTGTGCCAGGTAAACTGTAAAATTACCAATAACCAAACGCGCGTGTGAGAGAATGAAAATTAGTGGAAATAATATGGTTGTAATGACTTTTCATACACATACACACACATACAGACGCATTTGCAAAATGCATCGATTGCAGTGCAAATTTTGCAATCAAATGGAAAGCTTAATTACATTCCGCTCTAATTGATTGGTTTTGTGTCCCGAAATGAGAGACATTCCGAACCCCTCGTCGTTCCCTCTGATAAATATGCCATTTGGATAACACACGAGCAGCATCCTGCAGGCCGAGGCCGTTATTCACAATTCATCCCCGCGAACGTGACAGCAAATGGATAAATCAGCATATTACGAAATCCATTAAAGCTCGCGACCGTAAAGTGCAATTTGTTACACTTTTCAACTTGACAATAAAAATGCGCTGTGGATAACACGTACCAAGTTGCTGCTGGTCTAACTTTCGCTGACAAGTCCACAAATCACCATTGCATCATCTCAGGTCCCTATCATCCAACGCGGTACTCGAAAGAGAGAGAGAGAGTGCAGCATCTATCAATACGATAGGAGCTTGGAGGACAGTAATCCTGTGATTATTAGTATTTCTAATAATCCGAAGTATTCATAACCGAGGTGTTCTGAGCAGGTTAGTAGGGTAGAGTAGTCATCAATGAGACACTTTTGGGTTTCAATTTTCAACGATTTTTTTATTTTTCCATCAGCAAGTTTTAATGAGTTTTTTGTTAAATTTTCTTTCTTTTAGTGTGTTCTAACATTGACCAAAATATGAGATCGATCCGACATCTACAGCCAGAGTTATTCAACTGTCCCATTGTAGACGCACTTGGCAGGAACAATGAGACACTCTATGAAAATCAATACTTTTCTAGTAAAACATCATGTTTTTTAATTGTTCCATTGCACGTGACTTGCCTTGAACATTTTAGAGCAATTTTGCCAACATGAAACTTTTATTAACAAAAGTTGTACTAAAAATTATTTAAATTTTGTAAAATCCATATATTTATACCAAATAACTTTGTATGTTTGGTTAAATGAAGATAAAAATCTATTAATATACCAAAAATCACTTTCAATTCATGTTTTGAAAGATTACCATAGATTTTGAAAAGTTTAATGGAGAAAAATCGAAGTGTCTCATTGTTACTCATGGGCTGAAATGAGTGGGGAACAATGAGACAGCCCTGAATTCTGGGTATATTCTAAATTTTGATCAAACCTAATAAAAGGACATTGTAACCCAATCCCTATGGAATGTCGAAAGAAATTTGAAGAAATATTAGTTTTGGTGTAAATGGCAGTCTACGAGCGAAAAAGTTTTTTTTGTCCATAATTTACTATTACACCCCAGAATCAAACATTTATGAATAACTTTTCAAGGGAGCGTCCATAACCAAAGCCACTATTATAGCAGATGTGTATCTAGTAGACACACCTTTCCCCCAAATATGAGCCTGATTGGTTGAATCTACGACTTGTGAGAGCCATTTTATCATTGTTCCCCGTGTCTCATTGATGACTACTCTACCCTAATCTGAAATTACTCGAATCATGAGCATATTTTGAAACTACATAGTACAGTCGACTCTTTGGTTTTAATTATTCAAGGGATTAATTTATCATGCTAATTCTTCAAGCCGAATGAGTACAGAAATTAACAGTGCGAGGAAAAAGCTACCGCACATCTGGCGCGCCGGGGAATCGAACCCCGCTCTTTCGCATACCGTGCGAGCGCGTACACCACTTCGCCAACGCGCCGTGCTTGCCGAGGCAAGTTCAGCTAGTTGTTTTGTGATCTACCGTTCTCCACCGATCGTACCAGTGTACGGTTGCTTCTTCCACAACACTATTATTCTGTTCTCAAAGGCTTCTTTAGAATACTGACACACGGATCAAGTATATTTTTAGACGCATTGTTATTGTCGAGTTCACAGACAAATGGACACCTACTTAGTGACACGTAGTCAAATTGTGAGACAAATTTTAGCTGATTGCCTACTTGAATCTATGGCAATGTTTGGCAGGTTAGAGCCACCAAGCTCGGAAAACCTAAGGTTAAGATTTTTGTTTACCTAAGCAAAGGGCAACGCGATTTCTTAATTTATCATGCTAATTCTTCAAGCCGAATGAGTACAGAAATTAACAGTGCGAGGAAAAAGCTACCGCACATCTGGCGCGCCGGGAATCGAACCCCGCTCTTTCGCATACCGTGCGAGCGCGTACACCACTTCGCCAACGCGCCGTGCTTGCCGAGGCAAGTTCAGCTAGTTGTTTTGTGATCTACCGTTCTCCACCGATCGTACCAGTGTACGGTTGCTTCTTCCACAACACTATTATTCTGTTCTCAAAGGCTTCTTTAGAATACTGACACACGGATCAAGTATATTTTTAGACGCATTGTTATTGTCGAGTTCACAGACAAATGGACACCTACTTAGTGACACGTAGTCAAATTGTGAGACAAATTTTAGCTGATTGCCTACTTGAATCTATGGCAATGTTTGGCAGGTTAGAGCCACCAAGCTCGGAAAACCTAAGGTTAAGATTTTTGTTTTACCTAAGCAAAGGGCAACGCGATTTCTTAATTTATCATGCTAATTCTTCAAGCCGAATGAGTACAGAAATTAACAGTGCGAGGAAAAAGCTACCGCACATCTGGCGCGCCGGGGAATCGAACCCCGCTCTTTCGCATACCGTGCGAGCGCGTACACCACTTCGCCAACGCGCCGTGCTTGCCGAGGCAAGTTCAGCTAGTTGTTTTGTGATCTACCGTTCTCCACCGATCGTACCAGTGTACGGTTGCTTCTTCCACAACACTATTATTCTGTTCTCAAAGGCTTCTTTAGAATACTGACACACGGATCAAGTATAAAAAAAAAAAAAAAAAATACTTGATCCGTGTGTCAGTATTCTAAAGAAGCCTTTGAGAACAGAATAATAGTGTTGTGGAAGAAGCAACCGTACACTGGTACGATCGGTGGAGAACGGTAGATCACAAAACAACTAGCTGAACTTGCCTCGGCAAGCACGGCGCGTTGGCGAAGTGGTGTACGCGCTCGCACGGTATGCGAAAGAGCGGGGTTCGATTCCCGGCGCGCCAGATGTGCGGTAGCTTTTTCCTCGCACTGTTAATTTCTGTACTCATTCGGCTTGAAGAATTAGCATGATAAATTAAGAAATCGCGTTGCCCTTTGCTTAGGGTAAAACAAAAAATCTTAACCTTAGGTTTTCCGAGCTTGGTGGCTCTAACCTGCCAAACATTGCCATAGATTCAAGTAGGCAATCAGCTAAAATTTGTCTCACAATTTGACTACGTGTCACTAAGTAGGTGTCCATTTGTCTGTGAACTCGACAATAACAATGCGTCTAAAAATATACTTGATCCGTGTGTCAGTATTCTAAAGAAGCCTTTGAGAACAGAATAATAGTGTTGTGGAAGAAGCAACCGTACACTGGTACGATCGGTGGAGAACGGTAGATCACAAAACAACTAGCTGAACTTGCCTCGGCAAGCACGGCGCGTTGGCGAAGTGGTGTACGCGCTCGCACGGTATGCGAAAGAGCGGGGTTCGATTCCCGGCGCGCCAGATGTGCGGTAGCTTTTTCCTCGCACTGTTAATTTCTGTACTCATTCGGCTTGAAGAATTAGCATGATAAATTAAGAAATCGCGTTGCCCTTTGCTTAGGGTAAAACAAAAATCTTAACCTTAGGTTTTCCGAGCTTGGTGGCTCTAACCTGCCAAACATTGCCATAGATTCAAGTAGGCAATCAGCTAAAATTTGTCTCACAATTTGACTACGTGTCACTAAGTAGGTGTCCATTTGTCTGTGAACTCGACAATAACAATGCGTCTAAAAATATACTTGATCCGTGTGTCAGTATTCTAAAGAAGCCTTTGAGAACAGAATAATAGTGTTGTGGAAGAAGCAACCGTACACTGGTACGATCGGTGGAGAACGGTAGATCACAAAACAACTAGCTGAACTTGCCTCGGCAAGCACGGCGCGTTGGCGAAGTGGTGTACGCGCTCGCACGGTATGCGAAAGAGCGGGGTTCGATTCCCCGGCGCGCCAGATGTGCGGTAGCTTTTTCCTCACACTGTTAATTTCTGTACTCATTCGGCTTGAAGAATTAGCATGATAAATTAAGAAATCGCGTTGCCCTTTGCTTAGGGTAAAACAAAAAATCTTAACCTTAGATTCAAGGGATGATCGAGAAAAAGAAGCACTTGCTTACAGAATAATGTATGGATAATTCTTCATCAACTCACACATCAGATGCCCGAGCCATCTTCGATTTGCGTGAAACATTGTTCTAAGGGGTAGCTTCTGTCTCTGATCACGAATCCCAGGGTTTTTTTTTTGACATCTGGTGACTGAGGAGTGGTACGACCCGAAAAAGAGGTGTTATTCAATAATTTGCAGCCATGTCATTTTAAGGGAAATTTAATGTTCTTTTCGAATCTACATTGACCCAGAAAACTATTTTTTCATATTTAACAAATTTATCATTTTATAATTAAGTTTTACCCCTTGTTGGCTCACCTTGTGCACGCTAAAAAAACGTTTTTTTCATCGAAAAAAAAAAAAGTTTTAAAAACTCTGCAATTTTCCGTTACTAAACTGTAAGCATTTTTGAAACATGTAATTTTAAGGTAAATGTTTTTTCTAACTTTGCAGGGTTATTTTTTAGAGTGAAACAATATTTTACAAATTTGTAGAGCAAAAAATTTGATATAAACATTAGTTTGCAAACAAACATTACAAGTTATCGCAATTTAAAAAAAAAACCCGATTTAATATCACCAGAGGTGAAATAGAGCCTTTCTTACAAAATGATGAAACTCCGAGAAATATATTGGTGCAATTATTTTTTCAAAAACATAATGATACCATCCAGTGAGAATTTTACCTAAAGCTTCGAATCTTTTAAGGCTAAACCTCAAATGCCATTTTTTTTTATTTCACAGGTACATTATTTGTCGCAAGACATTTAAATTTAATTAAGAAAAACATATTGGATTGACATTATTAGAAAAAAATAAAGGGTACTCAGTCTATAATGTTAGTCTATGATTAAAAAAATATGTATCGCTATTGCACTTTGTCGATCAATTATGAGAAACCAGAAAGAACACTTTCACGCGCAGCGTTGAAGCTTCGACTTGACGACTTGTCGAGCTTTCGAGCTAGAACGAGCCGGGACCGTCTGATCAATACCAAAATTTACTCGAATACAATTCATACCAAATGCTTTCGATCGAGAATGGGCTGGGACTTTGAATTTGATGTTCAGTATATCCAAAAATTTAATAGGAAAAAATAGGGTAAAAATAAGACGAAAAACACTAAAATCGCTATATCTCTGGAAATACATTTTGGAAAAGCTTCAAATTTTGGGCCCAAACAGTTTATGGCGCATGTTTTCGAATGGCTTTTTGTTTGAAACTGAATTCTTTAAATTTGATAGTGTTATCTGTAAAATAGTCCAAAAAATACCTCTAAAAATGGCTTTGACCACATTTACTGGTCGAAAATTGTGAATCGAAAAATAAAATGTTCGTCTCCGACCCCACGGCTACAGATCTGGCTTTTAAAAATTGTGGGTTTTACGAGCGGTTTTCCAGTGATGGAAGACACAATTTTTAAGAGCGGATACAGACATCGGCCATGTATTTCAGAAAAAGAGCTCTCAAAAATCAGACTTTGAGTTCCGGGTTTCGGGCGAAAATTCAATCGAAAGAGCGCATCTAAACCTTCAATTTAGTAATAGGATTTTTTCCTGGGACGAATCCTCGCCGTGCACGATTTTTTTTAGATTTCTGAATAAAGCGTTTTTCCAAAAGCAAACCTTAAACCTTTCTTTTGTAAGAAAGGCAAAAACTAGTTTTGAAAAAGTTGGTTGTCGTTGATCATGGCCGTTCATGGTCACCCGCCACAGACACGGACTACTAAACAAACAGAAACGCAAAAAGTAACTTTTTCATAAAATCGCGATAACTTATGATGTTTAAAAGCAAACCCTTTATGTTTAGACATCAAAATTTTTGTAACTGTCTGCTCTACAGCTTTGTAGAACATTATTTCACTCTAAAAATAACCCTGCAAAAACACGAAAAAAATTAAAATTTTTGTTCGTACAAAATCGGACGAGTAAGTAAATGTTGGCCCCAGTCCACAGTGGTCCGAAACCGAAATCTAGCGTGACAAAATTGATAGCGGCCACACGTTAAGATTTAGAGCTTTGGTGTCTTCGGGACAAATGATCAGGGTCAATAGGGGCATCTTTTGGTATGGTGGACATTAGGGTGGTCCAAATTTTAGGGTGGTTCAGAATTTTTATGTTGGCGGGATGACGAGATAGCGCTTTGGTGTCTTGAGCAAAGTTGTAGAGAACACCATTCTGAGCAACTTTGCTGAAGAGCACAAAGCTTTCAGATGCTTCTAAGAGTGAGGTCAAACTTCACCACCTTTTCGAGTTATTTACATTTCAAAATGACGTCTTTTTCGTCGTATTTTGGCTATAACTTTCGTTTTAAAGGTCCGATTTTTGCTCTCTTGAAAGATAAATGTATGTTTTGATAAGCTCTACAAATGTCTAGAAAACACCAACTCGCTACGACACAAGCCTGAGTTGATAAATTAAAAAAAATCATTTTTTCATGAACACTTCAAAATAAATTACAAAAATGGCTCTATAAACTTCCCGTTTGAAGATAGAGCTTTGTGCTCTTCAGCAAAGTTGCTCAGAATGGTGTTCTCTACAACTTTGCTGAAGACACCAAAGCGCTATCTCGTCATCCTGCCAAAATAAAAATTCTGAACCACCCTAAAATTTGGACCACCCTAATGTCCACCTTACCAAAAGATGCCCCTATTGACCCTGATCATTTGTCCCGAAGACACCAAAGCTCTAAATCTTAACGTGTGGCCGGTATCAATTTTGTCACGCTAGATTTCGGTTTCGGACCACTGTGCAGTCTAACCTAGAGGTTTAGGTCGTAAGCTTAATCCAGGTGTAGGAGTCGTCTCCCTGGGTCACTGGTAGGCAGTTGGACTAACAAGGTCGTCAGTTCTAATCCCGGGGTGGATGGAAGCTTAGGTGTAAAAAGAGGTTTGCCATTGCCTCCACAATCAAGCCTTCGGGCACCTAGTTTAGAGTAGGAATCTCGCAATCGAGAACGCCATTCAGGGCCTCGTAGCGCAGTGGTAAGCGGCTTCGGCTGCCGATCCCAAAGTTGACACTGGGCGCGGGTTCGATTCCTGCCAGGAGCTTTTCGTTCAATGTTTGTCCCATTTAATATTAGTATTAAGTCTGCAAAGACGGTGTTATTGTCTTTTAATGCTGTAGAGCAAATAATTTGATTAGATTTTTTGATCCTTTTTTATAACAATGGATTTTTTTAGAGTTTCTCTTTTTCTGAATAGCCTTAATATTTACAAACATATCCGCTTTGTTAATACGGTATCTATGAGAATAAATATTTCTCTTATAAAAAAATAAAAAGCAAACTTGTAAGTAATTTCCTGATCTTTTCGCCAAAAAATGTTCAGAGATGATCAAGCTTGGTAATGCCTTCTACGGTTATAAAGAGCTGCGGAGTCGGGTCATATTTCAAGCGACTCCGACTCTGATTCCGACTCCAGCATTCTGAGTTAAGCCGACTCTGACTCTGACTCCGGCTCCGGCTTTCCACAAATTGTTGACTCCGACTCCAGCCTACCAACTCTAGCCGACTCCGACTCCAGCTTTCCAAAATTTGTGGACTCTGGCTCCGACTCCGACTCCGAACCCTAATCTGTATTTTAAATATAAAAAAACGCATTTTCAGCTCAACAATTACTGTGTAAATTTGAATTTTGTTGTTAAAAAAATTAGAACATTTTATTTAACTACTTTAAATTGGCATTAGAGGGTGACGATTCTCGAGATTTTGAATTTCCCGGGAATCGAGAGTTGAATTTAGCCTTTTTCCGGGAATTTCCGGGACCCGGGAGTTTTTTAACTATGCCAATAGTGCCAATAATTTAAAAAGGAAAAGTCATAAATTTATGTCTTTTCAATGAATTCAATTACAATTAGTTCATACTTATTAAAAGAAACGTTTATTTAATTAGCCTGATTTCTTCAAGGAACTATTTCAGCCATTAGATTTTTTTCTTAATCTGCAAATACAAGATCGGTTTTTTGAGCTTTTTGGGACACAAAATTGTAGTTTAAAATGTTTACGAGTCTTAATTCGCACACAGTGATGTTTCAAAAGTTGTTGCATGCACTTGTTATTAGATTTTTGTGAAGTAAAAAATAGCAAATATATAATTTCCTAGTATCGCAATGTGATACATAACAGCTCAAAACAATTTTATGATTCATTTCTTGTTTAAGGTCAACTGAATATATTAATTGAAAAACTATTTACAATTATGAGGAAAACCCGAATGTTCGGACCTTAACAAAGATTGAGGCAATCTTTACAAATTGCCAGAGTTTTTTCTTCCAAAATATATTCTAATATTGAGGATAATGTAAAACACAAAATGACTTATTGACACCAACAATGAAATAGCTATAAAGAAGATATGAAAATTGAAAATTTTGAAAAGGGTTTTCTCTATATCAATTAATAATACAATTCAATTCAATGTATTTTATTAGTAAATAATCAATTAACAATTCCGTATTTCTTATAACCTAATAGAGTTTTTGAGTTCCTTTCAACTATGATTTGAACTATAATTCATTTTGATGTAATTGAATATTCTAACAGTGAATTTTGCAAGAGAAGGAAAAATCAATTAATCATACAAAAATAAAAATAAACTTTATATTTCATTTCTGGGATGTAACTGCTAAGTATGCTTTATGGTAAATTTTGGGATCCCCATATTTTGGGCTTCTCTCAATTATAGTTAACGTACGACAAGTGAACAGCCAATGTTTTGAACCATTTCGAATTTTTCAAATGTTTTCCTGATTAATTTATAACATTTTGCTTCGATTTTTATAAGTATAAAATTTCCCGGGAATCGAGAGGTCCAAAAATGGTCGATTTCCCGGGATTTTTTTCCCGGGAATTCCCGCTCGTCACCCTCTAATTGGCATTAATTTTTTTAAGTTAATAAGCTAGCAACACTAATTTTCATTTTTTTCAGCAAGTTTTCATTTGCTGAAAATTTCAGTAGTGCAGATTTCAGTAAATTTAACTGAGTTCAGTAATGATGAATTGGTCTGCAGTAACTATCAAAGAAACCCTAGTTTTGAAAAAAAAAAATTTTTCAAAATATCTATTTTTTAAAGCTTTTTTGAATTTATTTGAGAAGACGTACATGGACATTGTGTGATCCAGCCCAGTACACATTTTAAACATACAAATCATGAGAAAATTTTTATTTTTGAAAAATAAATTAAATTATATCAATTATATCACCCCGATTTAAGGCATTTAAAAAAATAGACTTGTTCAACGATATTATTCAAGGATCAACACTTTAAGAGTTTTGTAGAGAAATTGTAAACATTGGGGAAATCGATCTGTCTAATAAATTCAACGAAGCGTATATGCAAAGTTGCACAAGCGAGACATAAGAGTGCCGGTTTAACTGTATTTCAAAATTAGTTGCAACTTATTTTCGATATTTTTGTCAGCTTGAAATGTTTTCAGCACGACACTTCGATTTGTTTTTATTTACATACAAAATGAGCATGTTGCGTTCCAAGTAGAAGATTGATATGATAGTTGATAATGTTTTGAAAACATAATGATTTTTGTTGAATAGTCATAGTGAGCTTTCCAATCACAATAAAAATGCTTCGAAAGCATCATGGTATCTGATAAAGATCTTGATCCAAAAAAAAAATTAAACAAAAAAATGTCAGCGCAGAGCACGCAATTTAATAAATAAATTTAAAATAAGTGCGTATATTAAATTATTTTTGTTGACAACTCTGACTCCAGGTCTATCAGAAATTTACGACTCCGGTTCTGACTCCAACTCCAGCTCATACAATTTAGCCGACTCCAACTCTGACTCCGACTCCAGCTGTTAGAGTTTTGACGACTCCAGGTCCCCAAAAAAAGCCGATTTCACCTACTCCGGCTCCGACTCCGACTCCGACTCCACAGCCATGATAAAAAGTTAGATCCATTATCTCCCATTTTTGATTAGGGAAGCTGAAAATCAGATTTTCTGAGAGAAATCAGGCAAAATTGAGTCTTTCCGGAGCCTCAATCAAAAAATCAAACCATCCACATTAACGACCCCCGGGTCTTTTGTGGTCTCTATTGCAAGTTTCTGCTCGAACCTAGGAGTCCGAAGGCAACCAAACCTCTTTTTACTCCATGGAACCTTCCACCCCAGTGTTTGAACTGACGACCTTCGGATTGTGAGTCCAACTTCCTCATCCGATGGAAGGTTGGAGCCTCCAGTTGATCAAACTGACACCAATCGATTTGGGAAGTGTTTTTTTATTTTAGTTTTTAGTTGGCATTTTTTATAAATTTATTTTAAAACGAAAAAAGTATTAACAGATATAATTCGTAATAAATAAAGTTTATCAACATACAATTGATGTATTAAAAGCATTTTGCATTTTGACTGATATAGAAACTTTTCAATTTAGATTTGCCACATTCAAACAAATTTATATTGATTATTAAATTATTTTACATTATGAACTGGCAACATTTAAATCAGTTTCTGTTGAATTTTACATTCATACAATAATTTTGGTAATATTACATGAAAAACGAAGTGATATTCAATCAACCTTGAAAAAATAATTATTATGTCTGTATAAAAACGGATTAGCTTTGTAAGTTTGCATAAATGACTCATTTAACATTTTGCAAGCATTAAAAATCTGTAACAAGTCGTTTGAAGCGAAACTGTTCAAAATCCGCAGGTTCACTGTCTGAAACCTGCCTCCTGTGAGAGTGATGTGCAAACTCTGGATCCAAACTTCATCACTTATCTCACGACTCGAACATTATTGGCAGCAGCAGCAGCAGCAGCTTCATCGCCGCCACCACCTTCTTCGTGTCGTGGCAGTCATTAAATTTCATAGTTCAAGTGCCTTTTTATCCACTTATCTTCGCGCTCTCCCGCTCGCGGAGAAGGTTAGTAGTGCCAGCATCAGCGGTGTCTTAGTCCATGGGATGGATTTACCATAGTTCTCGTCATCACCGCTCACGATCTGGCATAAATGTATTTTTAAACGATATTTTTTTTTTTTTTTTTTTTTTGTTGGGTTTAGAACCACTGCGACCATTGAGTTGATCTATTGCGGTATACCCATTTTGTTATCGCAAATTTCAGGATGACACGTTACCATTTAGGGTTACGGTCATTGGCTGACACTGCGATGTACCCCAGTTTGGCAAGATTTCTAGGATGAAATCAACTACTGTGCCGGGGTTTTCTAGCCAGACATCATTTGGACTTATTATGCCCTTATTGAAGATCCGTCTTCTTTTTGCAGAAACAGCGCTGCATTCGCAAATCAAATGTTTTGATGTTTCAGTCTCACAGTTACAAATCCGACAGATATCAATTGGACTGAGCCCAATTTTTTTCAGGTGATATCTAGACGGACAGTGTCCTGTTATGAGACCGATGTATATTCTGAGATATTTTTATTCATATTCATGAGTTGAGCGAATTTTTGTTTGGAGGGACGATAAACATTTTCGACTGACGCATATCGTGTGCTTTCACCCAGTTCAACTGAATCAACTTTTTCTCCAATTGTGTGAATTCCATATTAAGTGTGCTTTTCGAGACTCCGCAGAATGGTTCTGGGCCTATGAAATGCCCGTCCGAACCTCGTCTTGCTAAAAGGTCTGCTATTTCATTACCATCTATTCCTCGGTGACCCGGGACCCAGTACAGATGTACCCGGTTTCTGGATGCTAATTGTTTCAAAAGTGTTCTACATTCCCAAACAAGCCTGGACTGGCATGTTGGCGATTTTAATGCATTCAAGGCAGCTTGACTGTCTGAGAAGATACATATTTTTGCAAATCTGTAATTTCGTTTTAAACAGATTGCTGTACATTCCACAATAGCGTATATTTCCGCTAAAAATACTGTTGTCCATTGTCCCATAGGTATTGAAATATTCAGTCCAGGACCAGTTATTCCAGCACCCGTTTTGTTTCCCATTTTAGATCCATCGGTGTAAAATATGATCGATCCTGGAGGAATAGTTGGCCCTCCTGACTCCCACTCTAGGCGATTTGTTTCAACTACTTTGAACGGTACGTCTAGGTCCAACTTACTCTCCATCCAGTCTGTAATCTCGAATACTCCTTGGTTTATTTCCAATTCGGCTAAGATTTGCAAATGTTCAACGGAGTTGTATTCTGATATATTGTTTGTTCTTCTTAGCCTTAAAACACTCTTCGCAGCTTCCATTTGCACGAATTGATGCAGGGAAGAATGTGAAGAGCGGCATTTAAGGCCTTTGTTGGTGTATTCCGCGATGCACCTGTAATAGATGTACTTATTAGATGCTGTAGTTTTTGTAATTTATTTTGAGCTGTCAATTGTTTTGTCTTTGGCCACCATATAAGAGCAGCGTATGTTATTCTGGGTCTTATTATTGCCGTATAGATCCAATGAATCATTCTCGGTTTTAGCCCCCATTGCTTTCCAAAGGTATTTCTGCTCACCCAAAGAGCAGCCGTTGCCTTATTTATAACTTGCTCCAAGTGAGAGTTCCAGTTCAATTTTTCGTCAAGGATTACTCCAAGATATTTTGCTGTCGTTGAATATTTTAGGTTTGAGCCGTTTAGCGATAGTGTTTTCAAGGTGAATTTTCTCTTACGCGTAAACGGAACTAAAATAGTTTTCGCAGGGTTAATGCTGAGCCCTTGATTTGCACACCATTGTGACGTGAGGTTTAAAGCATATTGCATTCTCTCTGACAAGACGTGGGCAAATTTTCCGCGAGTCAAAATGACCACATCATCAGCAAAGCCAATTACTTCAAAGCCTTCTGTTGTTAATTTGTTGAGAAGATCATCCACAACTAGTGACCACAGCAACGGTGACAGTACACCTCCTTGTGGACAACCCCTAGTGGTCTTAACAGTAATTGTTGACATTCCTAGTTCGGCAAATACTTCACGATTGTTCAACATGGTCATGATCCATTGTATTATGCAGGGATCAAACCCTCTCTTTTCCATACATTTTTTGATGGAGCTGTATGATGCATTGTCAAAAGCTCCTTCAATGTCAAGAAAAGCTGTGAGGGCAATTTCTTTAGCCTCTAGATTTTTCTCCAGTTTTGTAACAAGAGTATCCAATGCTGTAATTGTTGACTTATTCTGTTGATACGCAAACTGTGCCTTACTTAGTGGAAAGGTTTTTAAGATGTTTGATTTTATGTATTCATCTATTATCTTTTCCATGATTTTAAGCATGGTTGATGTTAGACTTATTGGTCTGAAAGATTTTGGAGCTGTTTTATCTTTTTCCAACTTTTGGAATAAACACAATACGAGTTTTACTCCAGATTTTTGGAATGTATCCTAGTTTGAAACTAGCTTTAAAAATTTCTGTGAGGGACTCAAGTAATTTGTTCCCTCCATATTGCAGGAGAGCTGGAAAAATTCCGTCTAATCCCGGTGATTTGAACGGTTGAAAGGAATTCATTGCCCAAGCTACTTTAGACCGGGTGAAAATGGTGCTTGGAAGGTTGGTATTTCTACCAATGGTCCATTCTAGCCCACTGTTCGTATCCTCTTCCATTTCTCCACTATCACTCGAGACTATCATAGAACCAGGAAAATGAGTTTCCATCATCATTTCCAACACTTCTGCGGAATTTTCAGTAAACTTCCCATCTGGTTTCTTTAAGCTACCCAGACCATTACTGTGTTCTTTGGAAAGAGCTTTTTGGAGTTTTGCAACGTCCGGGGTTTTCTCAATTTTTTCGCAATTATTCCTCCAGCTTTTCCTTTGAGATTTTCTAAGTTCTTTGTTGTAGGCAGTTAAGGCTTTTCGGTATTGCTCCCACTGTTTTGTTTTTTTGGATTGTTTAAATAATCGACGAGCTTTTTTCCTGAGTTTCCCGAGAGCATCGTTCCACCATGGAACATCTCGATTCGATTTTGCTTTCTAACGGGACAGCTTTCATTGAACGCAGATATAATCACATCTGTTATGTTTTTAGCGGCTTTTTCTAGGTGATTTTTGTCTTCAATCTTATCGATTTGGATTGATTTTACTTTATTTTTGTATAATTCCCAGTTGGTTTTCCTGGGGTTTCTATATGAAACTGTGATTATTTCCCCAGCATCATATTCAAACTCTATTTGTCTGTGGTCCGACAGAGATTCTTCATCTGACACCTGCCATTTCCGAACTCGTGGTGAGATGAAAGGACTACAGAGCGTCAGATCAAGAACTTCTCGTCTAGTTTTTGTAATAAATGTAGGTTGATTTCCTTTGTTACACAAATCGATGTTATTCGCAGATATGTATTCATAAAGGTATTCACCCCTGTTGTTAATGTCGGTGCTTCCCCAGACCGTATGGTGAGAGTTTGCGTCACACCCAATGATGAACTGTTTATTGTTTTGTTTGCAAAATTGTATGAATGCTGCGACACCTGGGGGAGGAACTTCATTTTCGTCACCAGGGAAGTATGCTGAAGCTATGTAAGCTTCAGTTTTTCCCTGTGCTGTTGGAATTTCCAGTTTGATCGCAACAATGTCTTTAAGTATGAATTCTGTAATCGGTACATAGTTTAAGTCCCTTTTAATCAGAATTGCTGTTCTTGGTTTGTCGTTTAGTGGGTTGTAAATAATTGTACTATTTTGAGTGTCTAATCCAAGTACCTTCCCTTTGTGCGCCCATGGTTCTTGGATTAATGCTACACTCACATTTTCTTTAAGCATTTTTGACTGAGCGCTCCAGATGCTCCCCGCGCATGATGGAGGTTTATCTGAATAAATTTAATACTTTTGCTCATTTTGTATTGCTTTCATTTATTCGGCATTTTTCGTTCTGTTTTTTTTGTTTACTGAGGTTTTGTTATTATTGTTTCAGGTCCTTCTTCCGGTCCTTAGAAGGCCCGGAAGATCGGGTAATATTCGATGGCGGCGATAGGGATTGATCCAGTGTGGCGCCAGAGCCTGAGGGGATTTCTGGGCGATCCAGGCTTTTTTGGGGCCTAGACAGGTTTCTGGCCCTCAGCTCTCCATCGGCCTTGCGGTCCAGCATAGCTTGTGGGTATTTCTTATGTCTTGGTTGCCCAGTAGATACGATATTTCCTCACCCTTCAAAATGAGACGCCGCGAGGTGCAGTTGAGCTCAACAACTTAACTTGGGCTTAATTTTTCTCCTGTTTTTCTCTCAGGTTCAAGCTTTCAAGTGTGTTACATAAAGCTGATAAATCGTTTAATTAAAAAGCGTTTCAAATTATGATTGATATTTTACTCTTTCCACACACACACAAACTCATACGCGAAAGGAGAGAAGGGGACTCTTTGGAGCGAAATGCCGCGGTGCTTTTTAACTTGATTTCGATGGTCGTTTGGTGGAATGCCGATGGCGATTATGTTGCGCTGTGCACCACTGCAACATGTTCACGGAAATGTGCATAAAATTTGCCCTTCATCAAAGTGGAATGCTGGTTTGCTGGGGTTGGAAATTACAGGGGAATCGCTGAACGGATTAAGATATCTTACGAAAACCATTTACTGCTGGTTAGAGAGTATAGCAAAAGATTGTAAAATATATGTAACCTCACATGAAATCGACGCAGTCTTGCTAAATCGTCGTCCGTCGATTTTTGACATTACGAGAAAAACTCGTTTAAATGTTTGACCTTAAATAAACAAAAACAAGAGCACTCAATGTAAACAATAACAAACACGTTATGTTTGGTTGACCATTCTGTGTATTGTCCCGAAGTTTGGTTAAATTTGGTTGCTAAAGTCCCGAGTTGTAATTAAAAATGATAACGGTAGTCGGGCAAGTACGTGTGTCAAACACGTTCTGACCTGGAATCCCTTTGACAAGTTGTCGTACTTACAGCAATTTTCAAGGTGTGTCAAGATAGCATGACAAGATTGAAACTTTTTCCATATGAAAAGTGACAACAATGCATGGAGTATTTTTCAGTTATTTATTGAATATCTCAGAATTGAAATCAAATTTTGAAGATCTGTGAAGGTCAAAGGTGAGGCATTGTGGGCTGCACAAAATGGCGTTCTTAACTCAATTTGGCTCCAAATGCACATGCGACAAGATAGCACGACAACGACGTTTGAAAGTTGAGTGCTTTAGCTTGATTTCCCAAAATCTCACTTTTCCTATTTTAGTTCGATTGGGTGACTGTTTTTTAGTCAGCAGAAGGTAATCCTTTTTTTAAATGGAAAATAAAAAATAAAAATAATAACGTGGAATATTATTATGAGTGAATTTATTCCAAAACGGATCAATTCAGAAAAAAACTGTAAAGAAAGTTCCCATTTAAAATACGATCTTAAATTACTTGGGGTCTTTTTTATCTTCTTAAACATATTTCTATTTTTTTCCAATTGTGTTTTTAAATAAATCACTTCTATGTGCAATACCAAAAGTGTTACCAAAGTTTTTTTTTTTATTTCATCATATTTTTACCTACAAGTTTGCCCAAAACAGCAATTTGACCATATATTCTGTTCTCAAGGATAACGATTTTCAATTATTATAATACCTGTGTTGTATGAGCAGTAGGGTGGTCCAAATCCAGGCTTTTTCTGGGCTCCCCCTGAAATCAAAGAATGACCCATCACTAGGCTAAATTCCAAATTTAGCTCATTCTGAAAAACTTTCTCGAAGACGCCATATTTTTTTGAGTTTTGCCTTCCTCACCTCAATGAGGAAAGGCTATAAACTCACTCGAAAAATGAACTTCTTAATTCAAACTCGTAGACCCAGAATCAAATTCTGAACAAATGTCTGTGCGTATGTCTGGATGTGAGTCCGTGCACCGAAAAATATGCACACGATTATCTCCGGACTGGCTGAACCGATTTGGACCATTTTGGTCTCAATATATCCGTCTTGGGCTCTCACAATACCCTAGTTAATAAAGTGAAGTTTAGAAAAGAACTTCAAAAGTTACGCTAAAAAACGATTTCAGCTAAACTTCGTAAGATAGTAAAAATGGTAGTTTTTGTAAGAAAACCCATCATGCTACATATTGTTAGAAAAGTATTTGAAAGACCTTTCCAACGCGTTAAAAAAATTGAAGATCTGACAACCCCATGAAAAGTTATAAGCACTTAAGTGTAATTTATACACATTTTTGAGGCCGGATCTCAAATATTTTGATGAAAATGTTGTTCGGATCTATCATGCGATCCATCGTTGGATAGGTAATCAAAAGATCTTTCCATCGAGCCCAAAAGATCGATGATCTGACAACCCTATCGAAAGTACTTTAGTGTTTAATACACTTTTTTCATGCCGGATTTCAGAAATTTGATAGAAATAAGTGCTATTTATACACTTTTTTAAGGCTGTGTAGTGTATTCATTTTATGATTACGAGGAAGGCACCAACCACCATAAGGTGGATTAAGTAACGTTTTTTGCTAAAAAGTTATTTGCCTCCAAAAATGTCGATTTCCAAGCAGACGGCTCCAAACTGGAATCCGATAAAAATATTTTCAGACAATGGCTCCTTGGATATTCTAGATTTAGAAATTTGGAAATTATTTTTTTTGAAAACCATTTTTTAACATAAGTTCAAAATTACGGATAGTTTAGAGACCAGAGGTACTTTTCCAACATAAAACATGTGTAAAATTTAAAAAAAATCAATTCAGCCCTGAAAATGGTGTATTGATAACGGAAAACTACAGAAGTGATGAGAATTGTTTAAGAATGCTTAGTGTGCCAAAGATGAGTATATTTTCCTATTTTTTCAAAAAAACATGAATATTTAAAAAAAATATTACTTCGGTATTAGATGTTGCTTTAATTTTGGGCGCAATTTTCCATGTTTGGCCCTTTTTAAATGTTAGTCTTGGTTTAAAAGTTTTCAAAATATTTTTTTCGAAAAGATCGGAATGTTTCATGTATTAACATTGAAAATCGGACCATTAGTTGTTGAGATATCGTCATTAGAAAATGGTGGGTTATTTTGGTGAGACTTAGAAAACTCAAATTTTCGTGTTTCTTTTTCTATCTCAGCAACCCGAGGTCCAATCTTCAATATGTCTCTTAGACAATTGTATAGCAAATTTTCTGAACTTTTCAAAACAAAATATTTTTAGAAATGGTAACTCATGGTCACTATTTTTAAAAATTGAAAAATTTGCAAATATTTCGCTAAAATCAAACTTTCGGTAGCTATATCTTGAAAACGGAGCCCTTTATCAAAAAATCTGCACAGTACTTTTTGATTTCAAATTCAATTTTGCATTAAAAAATAATGTCAAACTTGTTTTTGCATAAAACTTCAATTTCAATTTCAAAATCACTATTTTTTCAAAAAATCAACGCAAAATAGCTTATTTGGTCATAGGGAAGGCCCCCACAAAGTTTAAGTCAAATCAAAAAATACAAATAATAAAAATGGTCGAAATCGACCGATTTCGTAGAGATTTGCTCCCATACAAGTCTCCATACAATTTTGGCTGCTGTCCATACAAAAATGGTATGTAAATATTCAAACAGCTGTAAATTTTGAGTGAATTTTCTGATCAATTTGGTGTCTTCGGCAAAGTTGTAGGTATTGTTGAGGACTTTTGAAAAAAAAAATAGGTACACGGAAAAAAAATTGCAGATTTTTTAATCAACTTTTTTTCACTAAAACTCAATTTCCCAAAATACGTATTTTTTGATTTTCGAGATTTTTTGATATGTTTTAGGGGACAAAAATCCATAACTTTTGAGCCATAGAGAAACATGGTCAAAAAATCTGCCGCCAAGTTATAAATTTTTGAAAAATAGTGATTTTTGGAAAAAAATCGATGTTTCATGCAGAAACCAATTTGACATTATTTTTTAATGCAAAATTGAATTTGCAATCGAAAAGTACTTTACAGATTTTTTGATAACGGGCTCCGTTTTCAAGATAAAGCCACCGAAAGTTTGATTTTAGCGAAATATTTGCAGTTCTTCGATTTTTAAAAATAGTGACCATGAGTGACCATGTCAAAAATATTGTCTAAGAGACATTGAAGATTGGACCTCGGGTTGCTGAGATAGAGCCGCTTTAAGAAAAAGAAACACGAAAATTGAAGTTTTCTAAATCTCACCAAAAAAACCCACCATTTTTTAATGACGATATCTAAGCAACTAATGGTTCAATTTTCAATGATAATACATGAAAAATTCGTAAAATTTTCCGATCTTTTCGAAAAAAATATTTTGAATTTTTTAAATCAAGACTGGCATTTTAAATGGGCGTTATATTCAATGTTTGGCCTTTTTAAATGCTAGCCTTGATTTAAAAGAAATTGAAATATTTTTTTTTTTCAAAAGGATCGGAAAATTTCAAAAATGTTTCAATTATTAACATTGAAAATCGGACCATTAGTTGCTGAGATATCGTCATTAGAAAATGGTTGGTTGTTTTGGTGAGATTTAGAAAACTTCAATTTTCGTGTTTTTTTTTCTTAAAGTGGCTCTATCTCAGCAACTCGAGGTCCAATCTTAAATGTCTCTTAGACAATTTGACAGCAAATTTTTTGAACTTTTCAAAAAAATAATTTTAGAAATGGTCGCTCATGGTCACTATTTTTAAAAATCGAAAAACTGCAAATATAATGTCAAATTTGTTTTTGCATAAAATCATAACTTGGCGGCAGATTTTTCGGCCATGTTTCTCTATGGCTCAAAAGTTGGGGATTTTTGTTCCCTAAAGCATATAAAAAAATTTCGAAAATCAAAAAATACTTATTTTGGGAGGTAGAGTTTTAGTGAAAAAAGTAGATTAAAAAATCTGCAATTTTTTTCCGTGTACCTATTTTTTTTTCAAAAGTCCTCAACAATACCTACAACTTTGCCGAAGACACCAAAGTGATCAAAAAATTCACTCAAAAGTTACAGTTGTTTGAATATTTACATACCATTGTTGTATGGACAGCAGCCAAAATTGTACGGAGACTTGTATGGGCGAACCAATGACGCAAAATAGCCTTTTTGGTCATATGGAAGGCCCCCACAAAGTTTAAGTCAAATAAAAAAATACAAAAAATAAAAATGGTCGAAATCGGCCGATTTCGTAGCGAGTTGCTCAGTTGCAAATAACGAGCTCTCTCGCTTTTTTTCCATTTCTACTTTTTTTATACAGTAACTAACGATTCGATAGCCACACATTGATTCCCAGACATCCTTCACCGTACTCTATTCGCTGTCATTTGATACGACCAGAAGAGAGAGGTAACCAAGCATAAAACGAGTTCCAATTTGACCTCAAAGAACCTAGCAGCAGCAGCATCAGCTATCGCATCGTCGGGAACAAAAGTCATGAAAGGGTCCAGCAGCAATCACCCATTCTTCCAGCCAAAGTGTCGGTGATGTCCGTATTTGGATTGAGATATTAATTTGATAGAGTGTGAAAAATGCTTTTTTCGAGCACCCCCTCCTGTAGCAAAAGGATCATGTTTCTTTGGCCAGAAAAGTGGCGACGGCGGACCTTCAGGACAAGAGCGAAATTTTTGGGTGATTTTTATGCTTGGTACAGGACAAAAAAAACTTCAAATCTGCCCAACTCCCTCTTTGTTGGACACATGATCCACGACGCCGCCACCGCGCACCAGCAACATGTGCTTTTGTGCAGGTTTAACATCGATGGTCTTGTATGCTGAGGGTAGTTTTTCATCGATGACCATCGGTTGCCCCGACGGAAGATGCAAAAGACTGCTCGTGAACGGCGATGACAGGAGCAATTTTGGAGACAGTGAGAGAGGAGGGGATGCAACCGAATAACATGAGTTTATGACGTTGTCCACGTTTTCGTGGGTGGTTGAGCTTTAACGGAACGACACAAGAGGGGTGAGATTTCATTTTTTTGTCGTTTTTTTTTGCGAGATGCAACGTACTTCGTTCTAACAATAAACTTCATATGATCAGGAGTATAGACTAAGGTTCTTTGTAGTCTCCATAAATTACGTTGACTGATGAATTCTGAAACTAGAGTCAACGTAAAACCGTGTAAGAAAGTAAAAATTTGTAACCCAAATTCTCCTATCAGACTTGTCATGTTGCTGCATTTCATAACTTTTCTGTAAAGAGTGCTTCCCCCTTTAACATGTCATCCCTTCAACACGTGCTCCAATCCCACACTCACCTGTCATTAATTAATTCCGTATCAGCATGTATATTGCTGGCATATTTGCACTTCTGTTTTTCGAAAATTACATCCCGGGTGTAACGCACACGAAAGAGGGTTCTACAACTGCACCCTTCACGATGAATCAGCCAGCAGCAGCAGTTCACAACTGGCTTCGATACTTGTTACTTTTATCAGAACCCCGCGCGCGCCGGGGACGATAAAAGCATTACATTCATGCTAATTAAAAAATGGAACATAACTTCCCAGCTGCAGCTGATGCTGAGTGCGGTTAATCGAGTATGACCGGAGTCCCTGCAAATCGACCCAGAGAAAAGGGAGGAAAATTCATCGATAGATATGATGGACGGCGAGCTCGGGTATCGATCTATCCCATTCATCATCCGTCGTAATTAGACCCCGTACGTGAGTGCATATTTTTCTGACTGATTGAAGTCCACGTGGTCCTCTGTGATCTGGCCGCCACCGCCGTGGTTCCTCTCGAGCCGTGGTGGTCGAGCGCAATTTTTCCGATTGCTGCGAGGATGCATTTTATGAATGATGATGGATATTTCTATGCAGATATGACCGGGTCATACTTACACACAGATTCTCACTTAACCCTCAACTCTAAACTCTAGAGACAGATTAGACAAAAATCATTTTCTTATCAGTTTCATTTTAGCAGTGATGGCGGACAAAACGAGTTCTTTTCCAGATGAGCAATTCTTTTGGAATTCTGTCGATTTCAAGAAATAAGCACTATTGTTTATTCGGGCGAAACTTTTTTGGGGCCTTTCGATTTTGACAACATTTGCAGAGTAATTGACAATTTTCGAAACATTTCGATGTTTACAAATCCGATTACATAGAGTTACCGGATTAGCTTACAGGATTTCTATCCCTGTGCGTATAACTGTTGAAAGGGTTACCAGATCTTCAAACATTTGGGTTCGTTAAAAAGGTCTTTTCAAAACCATTCTATAAATGTATAACAAGACGAGTTTTCGTACAAAAAACACCCATTTCACAATCACTTTTGACTTTTGACTTAACAATTTTGTAGAGAGACTTATGGGACCCCAAGATGGATCAAATGAGCCCTTAAACTGTCAAAATCGGTTCAGCCAATGTCGAGAAAATCGAGTGACAATTTTTCGATGCACACAACCACAACTCTACACACAGACATTTGCTCAGCATTCCCAAAAAAGTGACGACGTTTGTGTGTGGTCCCTTAACCCTCTACCGCCCAATTTTTTTTCGGAAATTTTTATTTTTCCCGATTTGCCCCACTTCCCGTAGACCAAGAGAGCTCATGTTTTGCTCATGTCAATGCGAGATGGGAATGCTTTGCTCGTGGACTCGCTTTTATGTTCAGCTTTCTGTTATTTTTGAAATTAATTTTGAATCACTAGTAAAGTATTTGGCCTATTCTAACACCTACTATCATTAAGCCTATGAGCAATTCTCTGAGATTTTGGTCATTCGATTTTTTTTGTATTTTTTAATCCGGCTAAAACTTTTTTGGTACCTTCGGTATGGCCAAGGAAGCCATTTTGCATCATTAGTTCGTTCATATAATTTTCCGTACAAATTTGGCAGCTGTCCATACAAAAATAATATGTGAAAATTCAAAAATCTGTATCTTTTGAGGGAATTTTTTTAAAGATTTGATGACTTTGACAAAGTTGTAGGTATGGATATGGACTACACTGAAAAAAATGATACACGATAGACTAATTTTGATGATTTTTTATTTCATTTTTTTCACAAAAACTTAATTTGCAAAAAAAACATTATTTTTATTTTTTTATTTTTTGATATGTTTTAAAGGACATCAAATGCCAACTTTTCAGAAATTTCCAGAATGGAAAAAAATCTTCGACCGAATTTTGATTTTATTAATCAATACAGACTTTTTCAAAAAATCGAAATATTGGTCGCAAAAATTTTTCAATTTCATTTTTCGATGTAAAATCGAATTTGCAATCAAAAAGTACTACAGTGAACTTTTGATTAAGTGCACCGTTTTCAAGTTATTGCCATTTTTATGTAACTTTTTTGATAAAAGTCGCAGTTTTTCATTTTTTAAAATAAGTGCCCATGTTTACCCAACTTTGATTTTTTTTAAAAAGCTGATAAAATTCTGTATATTTTGTTTCATTGAACTTTGTTGATACGACCCTTAGTTGCTAAGATATTGCCATGCAAAGGTTACAAAAGGAAAATTGATGTTTTCTAAGTCTCACCCAAACAACCCACCATTTTCTAATGTCGATTTAATGTCAACTTATGGTCTAATTTTCAATGTTAAAATATGAAACATTCGTGAAATTTCCCAATCTTTTCGAAAAAAATATTTTCAAAATTTTTAAACCAAGACCAACATTTTAAAAAGACCAAACATTCAATATTACGCCCTTTTGATATAATAGTCTGATTTAAAATTTTGAAAAATATTTTTTTTCAAATAGATCGGAAAATTTTACAAATGTATGAAACATTGTGAATCGGACCATTAGTTGCTGAGATATCGACATTAGAAAATGGTGGGTTGTTTGGCTGAGACTTAGAAAACATCAATTTTCCAGTTTTTTATTCTTTGCATGGAAATATCTCAGCAACTAAGGGTCGTATTAACAAAGTCCGAATAAGCAAAATATAGAGATTTTTCTCGGCTTTTAAAAAAAATCCGAACTGGGCAAACATGGTCACTATTTTTAAAAAATCAATAACTGCGACTATTTTAAAAAAATACATCAAAATGGCTATAACTTGAAAACGATGCACTTCATCAAAATTTCACTGCAGTACTTTTTGATTGCAATTTCAATTTTACTTCGAAAAATGAAGTTGAAAAATTTTTGCGACCAATATTTCGATTTTTGGAAAAAATTGTATTGATTCAAAAAATCATAACCTGGTCAAAAATTTTTTGCCCATTCTGAAAATTTCTGAAAAGTTGGCATTTAATGTCCTCTAAAACATATAAAAAAAAAATAAAAAAAGTGTTTTTTGCAAATCAAGTTTTAATGACAAAAAGTAAAATAAAAAAACACCAATTTTGTTTACCGTGTATCATATTTTCCAGTGTAGTCCATATCCATACCTTGTCCATACTTACAACTTTGCCGAAGACACCAAATCGATCAAAAAATTCCTTCAAAAGATACAGATTTTTTTATTTTTATATATCATTTTTGTATGGACAGCTGCCAAATTTGTATGGACAATATATGAACGAACTAATGATGCAAAATGGCTTCTTTTGGCATACCGAAGGCTCCAAAAAAGTTTCAGCCGGATTAAAAAATACAAAAAATTTAAATTAAGGAAAAAGAACGATTCGGTAGAGGACTGCTCAGTGCATCTTATAATCGATTTTCGCAGAAATATTTAAAAGAAAGAAAGTTACCGATTGATTTTTTACCGATTTTCGATGATCGAAAAAAAAAACATTTTTTAAACCATTAACTACAAAATAGTGAAAGATTTATTTAAAAAATATTTTTAAAGAGCTTTTGTGGAAAGCAACTTCTAAAGCAACTTCCAAGGTCGTTGGATCTCAATTAGAGGACAGCACATTAATTTGGAATTCTTATCGAATTGGTGAATTGTTTGAAAACGGCACAATTTGTCAGTATTAATTATTTTTGGTTACAAATTTTATTTCAACTTTGAAATGTAAAACTAAATTTCTGTTTTGGCTTAAAGGCACGCACACGTTTCGAAAGTAAAATCTAAAATTTTGCAAAAACAAAATTGCACGATAAAAAGTGAGAATTGAAAGTGAAAATGTTAACAGTGAAAAATGAACAAGGTGAAAAGAGAAAAAAAAGTTATTTTGTGAGTAAGTGGGCGAACTAGCAATTCAGGAAGGCAGCTGTCAAAAGTTGAGGTACGTTTTTGGCCAAAACTGACCTTTCGAAAAATCATTTTTCTAATATTTTTGTTTGAATTGCTCGAAAACTACCAAATGTTTGAAAATATCTACTTCAAACATTGTAGCGTGTCAATACGATTCTCTTGAACAAGAAACACTGTTGGATGACTTGTTTTTACCATATCGTTGTATTCCAGCATCATTTTAGTTTCATTTGACCCAATGGCACCCCCTCTAAGGGGTGAGATGGGGTCAATTTTCAAACTATTGGCATTTAAGGTAGTGTTCATAAAAATCTACCATATTTTGGGAAAATGTTAGTAAACTATCTAAGAACCAATCTACATTGAAAGATTTTTGATTAAATAAATGTTTTTGTTATTAAGAAATAACGAGAGGTGTATGGTTTTTGACCCTCTGACGGTACCCAAAAAAGGACTGGTCAACGCTCAAATTTTCAAGTTATCGTAGATTCAGAGAAAAAAGTTGTTTTTCTGTTTTGGTATTTTTTTAATATTTTCCGCACTGCGCGTCGAAAACTTCAGTTTAAATTTTCAAAAGCAAATCATATCTCGGAATCCTGTCAATGGAATTTTACTATTTTTACATATGATACGTAAAATTATAAAGGGCTTTTGGTCACGAGACCTCCAAAACCACATTTTAAGTTTTCATTCGATCTTTTAAATTATTAGGCAAGATTTTTTTGAAACTTCAAACTATTTATCACGAACAGTTTAATCAATAACCTTTCATCGGTTGAAATGGCGCTGAGTTATGATTTTGTTAAATGTGGTTTTGTGAATATTGTCGAAAATTTGAATTTTTGGTCAATCTTCACACGGCGTTGGTCACCGTAATGGCCAAACGAAAAAAAAAACAGGTCTAAATATTTCGTTCATTTCAACTTTTTTTTCGAATCATGCTAATTGCGGCATTTAAAAAAAAAAGTGATAATAAAGTTTTTTCTATGAGCAGTATCAAAAACAAAGGTAAAACAACATTTTTAATTTAGAACAAAATGCGCAACAATTCCATCAAAGTCCTGGGATGTGCACTTCAGGGTTCACCATCACCAATCATACAAAGTGCAGCCCAAGCTTTATCAGATCGGGAATAAATGAGAGGGGAAAAAATATCTCCCAAGTGCACTGAGTGAGTGCAGTGGGGGAAATGTGTGTGCTAAAATAGCAGCCCTGATTACCCCCGGGCTAATTTACGAGAGTGATCGACCACTTGGTGGCTGCTAGTGCTAGTTGTGGTGGCTTCGGGATAGAGAGGAAAAAGAGTGGTGAGCTAGGATCTGTGAGATTTCCCATGACCAATGGGACATTAGGGTGTAATATCAAAATCGATTTTCCAGCACAGCAATTTTTCAGTTCCTTTTGGGGTCCTAAACAACTCCCCAAAGTTTGGGCACGATTGGATTAGTCCTCACTTTGCGCAAAGCGATTCAATTTTCCATATAAATTTGCATGGGAAAAACCATTTTTTGAATTTTGATATTTATAAAATCCACGTTTCAAGCTGTAATAAAACCGGATTCATATTCAAATGCTCTGGAAGGTGCTCTACAACTTTCCCGAAGAGAGTATGGTGCTAGCATGTCCCTAAGAGAAGATACAGCGTCCTCAAAACTCGTCTAAAACGTGATTTTCGAGCAAAAACACATTTTAGACGAGTTTTTAACACGCTGTATCTTTTTAGAGCAAGTTAGCACCATACTCTCTTCGGGAAAGTTGTAGAGCACCTTCTAGAGCATCCGAATATGAATCCGGTTTTAGTACAGCGTGAAACGTGGATTTTATAAATATCGAAATCTAAAAAAATGGTTTTTCCCATACAAATTTATATGGAAAATTGAATCGCTTTGCGCAAAGTGAGGACTAAACCAATCGTTCCCAAACTTTGGGGAGTTGTTTAGGACCCCAAAAGGAACTGAAAAATTGCTGTGCTCGCTAAATTTGGACAAATTTATTTTTTTCCATACAACCATATTACACCCTAATGGGACATTCATCACGCGGAAAACGGAGAAGAAATGTGGTAGCTTTTGGACAACTGACGGCCAACTGAAATAAGCATTGTTTTGTTATTTTTGTTTAAAATATTGAAAAACAACAAAAATCTTGACCATGACTAGATAGACCAAGAAACACCGAGAACCGGCTTTTCAGAAAAGCTGCTCAATGTCTCTGATATTGACCCAACCCAGTCCAACGAGGACTTCAATTTGATCTGGGCGAAGCGAACCGTATCTTGCGAAACTTTATTTTAAACCAATAAATTAAGGAATTAAAGTCAGATATATGGAGTTGCTTTAACTAGTTGGCTTGCTCGCGATTCGCGCGGTTCTTGACCACTTACGGGGTAAAGAGCTCTGTGGAATTCCTCAACACTGGGGTGAAACTTGAACAAAATAAGCGCGAAAGATTTCGCGGGTGGGTTGGGTTCTGGGAAGGGGGGCAGGGCTCGAGTTACGATATTGGTTTTGAATTTGAAGGCTTTAAAGCACTGTAATTAGACCAGACCACAGCTCGATTGAGGTTGAAACGATTTGGTGGTGGTTTTTCGATCCATTTAGTGAAACTTAATCGCTTCAATGAAATGTGGTCAACACTTGGATTTGTGGGAAGAATGGAAAATAAAGTGTGAAATAAAATCGTGGTAGGTCAGTAAATTTACTATTGATTAAATTGGGTTTGTTTGACAAAACAATAAAAAGAAAAAGAAAATATAACAAAACTGTCAAGAGGTACCAGCAAACCCTCAAAATAAGCAAAATTGCAAAGCTTGGCGCCTCACAGAAGATGACGCCAAGCTCAGGTGGTGCTGGCCCGAACCAAGTCTCAGACTAATAAAGACATTACCTGGTTCTGACTGGCTGGCTGTCTGTATTTATGGCAGCTCGTTTCGATTTGAAGTTTATGCCACCTTTTTGGTTCGGTGATTGGTGCTTTGGTGACGATGGCGACGGCGGCTTGCGATGACGACTGTAATTCCACTTGGAGACGCTATGGCGAATTTTGGGCATTCAACCAAAAGGGGTTTATTGTGATGACTGATATTATGACTGAAGGGATTATTCTAGATAAAGGGTGCTTCCGAGAGTTGAATGGCTTGAAGGGAAAATTCAGTACATACTGGGTAGACTGAAGTTCAGAACCTTGGAGGATTTTCAAGAATCTTATTTTTCAAAATTTTATTGTAAATTCTCTAAAGTTTTTTTTCCTTATAATTTTCAAAAACTTCAAATATCGCAAACGATTCAAGAAATGCAAAAAAAAATCTAATCCCATCTGAACCCTATTTTGGAAATTTGCAATAGTACCCTAGTATTAGTCATCAACATTCAAAGCCCGAAACATTTCAATCTAATCCGCGGCCTTTCTCTTGTCTTATTTCACACCTGTTGGCCAGATCACTGCGTGGTCCACCCGGAGTGGCACGCATTACACTGCTAAACCCCCGGCACTAAGCGGCTTTTGTCCGGTTCCAAGGTTGGTCCGCGGCAAGTCCCAATCGAGCCATAATAATTAGAGACGGTGGCGGCGCGTAAGTTGGTTCGATTGTCAATTAAGCCGCGGTCAATTTCATAACCTCAATCGCTGCCAGTTCTGTGCCAGAGCAAATAGTGCTGCGAGAAACGTGATTTCCTTGCTCTTTTTACTGCACCACAAAGTAGTTATCTCAACTGGCTGGCCGGCACTGACTGGGAGAAAAATTAATACAATAAATCCTTTGTTTGGCAAGGCTTTGGCCGGTGTTGGCCACTTTGGGATCTCAGGGACCCTGGTCGTCCACCACATTGAAATTCACGCTGACCATACCTTGGAAGGTGGTCAGAGCTTTTGACGGTGGCGACGCATTATGACGGCCACTTTGATATCGAATTAGGAGTTACTTTATTACACCAGTTTGTGGAAATTACCATTGCAAATTGCAGGGGTCTTCAAGTCACTACCCTAGTAACATTTTAGGTTTTAAGTAGGCCATAAAAGCCCGTTTAGGCCGTATGAGGGTTTTCAGAACCATGATAAAACCTGTAAGTTTAAAAATGTTACTAGGGTAGTTTAGAGTGAATATTATAACTTGATAAAACTGTTGCTTTGTATTGCCAATAGAAGATTTTTTTCTTAAAAATATACATTTGGAAAGTTGCTAGAAAATGATGTAAAATTTGATCAAGATCTTGTTTAAGAGATAATAATATGATTGCTTGACGACCTCTGCCGGCAGGACCAGATAGCAGCCAGTCGCAGTTTATATCTCAATTTGAGCGAGAGTGGCATGATTCAGACCACACTATTGCTAGGGAGCTTGACTTCAAAGCGCGAATAGTGACTTCAATCGAAGTCACATGACAATTAATAATACACACTCACGCTCATTTGGTCCAGCCTCCAGGACCAGGGTGGTCAGCGTGCTGCTAGATCGACACCGTTGCCAATCCGCCTCAATCACGTATGGAAATGTAATAAACCAAGTGTGTCGAATCGTCATAAAAGCTCTAGAAATAAAAGCTCCCTCTCGACGCTGTGGCTGGTTAATGTCCAGCGCCGTTTGCTTGGGAGGCAGGCGTGCGACTGAGTCCATAAAAATTCCTAATAAACCGGTGCGATTAATCAACGGGCGAAATATTCAGAGCTGCCAGCATCGGCATTAACGTCTCCGATCATTAGGAGAGTCTTGTTTGCGCTACACTTTAGCTGATTTTGCAATCCTGTACACGTGACATGTTGTGTAAATATGATTTAAAACTTGAAATAATATTACAAAATGTGATGCAATTCTAAATTTATTTTGGTAATTGTCATATTTTATTATTCTTTTTCGGAAATTCTTGACGGCATAGGGCAGGGGTGGCCAAAGTATGGCCCGCGGGCCAAACGTGGCCCGCGAGGTGGTTTTTTGTGGCCCGCGGACCCATTTTGAATGATCATGTAAAATGGTCCGTGGAACACTTATAAAGTGATTTCATACTTTTTCAAAATTAGGGGGTACTTAAAAAAATATGGTGGTATTTTTTATTTTTTGTCAAAACATAAACTAATGATTTATTAATATATTGATCCCATTTTACGAAATATTTTGTACAAAAATCATAATAATTTTAACAATTTTACACGTTTCAATGTAAGTTAAACATGTAAATATCGTCAAAACTTTAATCAAATTTTTTTGAAAATGTTTGTCAAACGTTTAAATTTGACTAGGTAAACATCTGTAATAATTGCAAAAAATATAAGTATTCCATATAAGTTTGAATGTCATAATGACCATTTTTATGAACTGACCATCAAACTTCCCTCGAGTTTTAAACTCATGACAGCTGGATAACGAATCTGATTGACTACCATCTTATTCAGGCAGACAAAATACTGAAATCAGAGGAATAACGTTGTTGCGAAAATTTTACAAAGCTCCCTCCTCATTTTTAAAAATTGGCTCAAATAATCAAGCGCAATTTTTTTTTCGAAATACTTCTTAATATCAATGGAAATTTAAGTGCAACCAATTGAGCACCGGATTCGAGTGGTAGAAATGACAGTTCTCCCATAAGAAATACATTGTAGAAAAAATAATGGTCGAATGGAAGTGCTCTATTGAAAATGCAGTTAGTGTTTTTCGCTAAAATTTTTTTTTTCGTCGAATCTTAATTTTTTGCATATAAAGATTGCAAATCAACTTTATGGGTTTTTTAAACATATTTTTCATTGAAATGTAGCTCACAACGACTTTTCTTTAGTTACACTTAATTCAAAGATAAAATTACGCCGTTTCATAAATTGTTCAAATTACATTTCACCCTTTTTGAATTGTAAGAAAAATCCTTTAAAATTTAATGAAAACACAAGTACATTCAACTAAATAAACTTTTATCAAATACCTAAAAAAATAAATAAACAATACCAATAGAAAACTGTCATTTCGTGTTTACTATTATTTTTTTAACGGAATTGTTATTAACGAAAATGTTATTAATGTTTTGTAAAAATATTAGAAATATCAAAAAACTTTAACTGATAGATGCAGTTTTTTAGTTATAAAAATAAAAAATAAAGTAATTTCATTTTTTAATTACCTATTTTGTAAATTTGGCCCGCAAGCTAATTTGAGCTTCAAAATTGGCCCGGCCTCCAAAAACTTTGAGCACCCCTGGCATAGGGTAATTCTCCGCCAACTCTCACGAATTCCGAAAAAGTTACGTGAAACATTATACTAAGAGGTAACCCTGATCACCTCTGGACCATTTTTTGATATCTCATGACGGAGTGCCGGTACGACCCCTTTCATTTTTGAACATGCGAAAAAAGGTGTTTTTCAATAATTTGCAGCCTGAAACGGTGATGAGATAGAAATTTGGTGTCAAAGGGATTTTTATGTAAAATTAGACGCCCGATTTAATGGCGTACTCAGAATTCCGAAAAAACATATTTTTAATCGAAAAAAAAAACAGTAATATAAAAAAAAACTCTGCCATTTTCCGTTACTCGACTGTAAAATATTTTGGAACATGTCATTTTAAGGAAAATTTAATGTACTTTTCGAATCTACATTGACCCAGATGGGTCATTTTTTCATTTTAAAATTTCTAACTTTGCAGGGTTATTATTTATAGAATAAAAATGTTCTACAAAGACAGTTACAAAAATTTTGATATGTAAACATAAGTGGTTTGCTTATAAACATCACGAGTTATCGCGATTTCACGAAAAAAAAAAACAATCGAATACAGAAGGGAAAATATCACTAGTTGTGTTGGTCCGAGCCGGGATTTAAACCTCGATCTACAGCTTACGGTTTGGAAGCGTTATCATTGGGCTACGTGGTTCGGTCACTCATATGTATTCTCAACGAGCCAAGTTTGGAGATCTGGCAACCCTGTCTCTAGATATGACCACTTAAATCTGCGGTTCTCAACCTTTTCTTTGCAAGTAGGGGAAATATACCCATTTTAATCACTCTAAGCCGTTCGACCAATTCACATCACTTTTGCCGTTTTCCACTTTTAAATCAACATTTTCAGATGTATCAACAATGGAGAGTTGCTTCGCTCATTTTTATTTGAGGTATTATTACTTTGGAACAGTCAAAAATACTTTATAATGCTGTAATTCATGATCAAAGTGCTGATAGGCCCATAATAAAAATAGTCTAAAAAGGGTACAGTTCCCCTACCAATTTTCGTTTTACTTCAGCTGTTGATACACCTTAGAATTCATACATGAAATTTTTCGTTTAAAGAGTTTTTTTTCATTCCAAATTTCGGAAAATATTTATAAAAAAATTTAATTGTTAGAAAATGTTGTTAAAAATGCGTTTCAATGTTCAAGAACCGTAACTCGGGTGACGTTGATAGAATTTAAATTGAAAGTTGTTTAAAAGGTTAGGCTTGTTTCTTAAGTTGTTTGGAAACATGTGCTGGGTAGGCCACCATGACCATAGTTATATAGTCTCCTGTGATCAAAATTTGTTTTTACGTAACTTTCTCCATACAATTTATTGATGCTCTGGAATCGGTTGCAGAGTGGCAAAAGTACCAATTAGTTAGCGTATAAACCTTCCTTGGGCTAATACGAATCCAACGCAATAAAGACTACCTCGATCTGACGCTCCGTATAGAACTGATTCGCATTCGAACAAAACCGTCAAAATCAAAAATTTTCTGGGGGTTCCTTGGCCAAAATAATTCGACACACATTTTTTATTTGGCCATTAGGGTGCCAACATCGTGCTAGGGTGGTTAAAAAAATGGAAATTTCGTCATTTTTCGCAAAAACCTCTTTTTTAAAAAAATCATATCTCCGCGCAAAAGAAAGGTGATGAGTTTGGCTATTTGGGACAAATAGTAAGAACTTTCAAAAATCTTACTCAACATTTCAAAAAGTCGCATGAAAACTTAAAATGGCATTTTGACCGTGTCTGGGCCAAAGAGCCTATGCCTGAAAATATTTTTCTCGGATTCCTCGGAAAATTTCACAAGGCATATCAAAAACGGGCGATGCCGAATCGTAAGTTTCGGAGATATCGCAGTTTTAGAGAAAAAAAAAGCAGTTTTTTTGCCGATTTCGCCATTTTCCCGTTTTTGCGCGTGGCGCATCGAAGAGCTCGGTTTTTTTTTTCAAAAAATCATATCTCCGAAACGTACGATTCAACATCGCGTGTGAAATTTTCCGAGGAATCCGATAAAAATATTTTCAGACATAGGCTCTTTGGTCCAGACACGGTCAAAATGCCATTTTAAGTTTTCATGTGACTTTTTGAAATGTTGAGCTAGATTTTTGAAACTTCTAACTATTTTACTCATCACTTTTCTTTTGCGCGGAGATATGATTTTTTGAAAAAAGAGGTTTTTGCGAAAAATGACGAAAATTGTCATTTTTTGAACCACCATAGCACGATGTAGGTCACCCTAATGGCCAAACAAAAAAATATGGGTCTAATTATTTTGGCCAAGGAACCCCCAGAAAAATTTTGAGCCCGATCGGAGAACTTTTCTTTTTTGGTTTTGGCTCTTTTCAACTGGAATTGCTGTATATATATAACAATGATACAAGATGTTTCGAAGCTACGGACCATTTGAATTACATCATTCGATTAAATTTAAACAACTATTAAATTTTAAACAACTACTGGTTTCCGATTAAAATGGTAATATTATTTAAAATTACTTTTTTGTAAAACAAAATAAAGTTAAGAAATAAATTATTTTAGATTTTTTTATCTACTACGTTTTAATTTAAATAAGATTAATTGATGAAATTTTTTTTTCAAACATAGATATTTCAAAATTGCAATATCTTTAACAAGAAATCAAAAAACTAAAGACATAAAATGTAGGGACTTATTTTTAAATTGTCCTGATTTTGGCAGTACAAATTGTAAACAATTTTTTAAAGGAAAATTTAATTAAGAAAATCTACTGAAAATGTCAATACATTTGAAGATATTTTACTTTTACTTTCATTAAACATCATTTTTTATATGTTTAACTGAAATAAAAGTGGAAATTTAAGATCAATAGTTTGACGGACGATACTTTTGAGATTTCAATAAAGTAAACCGTTTTCAAGTTGTTATTAATTTCAATTAAAATCAAAAGTCCATTATTGTTCATCTCTGAAAAAAAAATGAATGGTAGAGAAAATCTTTTTCTACTTTCGTTTTAGAAATTTGTTGATCCATTCTTTTGCTGCTCCAATATAGGACATGAATAACATTTTCAAAGAGTGTATTGTTTGATATGTTCGAAGAAAAGTGTTGATCTTAAAATTTAGAACAAAAAAAAACACTATTCAGGGGAACAGCATCTAATTCCATCGTCCTCTAATGTTGTCATATCAACACTTTGACGTTCAATTAAAGATCATAAAAAGCGTTTTCAACTGAAATCGAGACTGAAATCAGATTTACAAAATAAGTTGTTTAAATATTGAAAATCAGCAAATTAGATGGAGTGAGGTTACCTGCCAAACACACGAGAATTTCGCCTACTTTGTTGTTTTTTTGGCACTATTTACAAATTTGTAACAAAAATTTATAGAAAAAAAAACAAAACTCTCAAGAACGGTGCATGCACTTTATTTAGAGTGTATAACAAACTATCAAATGCATTTTTTTTTTATTCAAAGCTAAGCCAACAACTATTCGCCCGTTATTCACTGCAGCTTTCTAAAATGTTGGCATTTTTAACCCACGAATAGTTTTTTTTTTATTAATAAAAAGCTTGGCAAAATGTTTCTATTGAGTAAAAAATGTTTTGTTTTCAGGTAAACTTGATACAAACTTACAACTTTGTCAGAGATTGGTGATCAGAAATGCCATCTCAAGATACAGATTTTCGATAACTTCCATAACACTCTTGTTTATGGACTGCCCTTTTTTGTGTGGAGAAATCAATAATGCAAAACAGCTTATTTGGCCAAAGGACAGACCAAATTTCGACTTTGTTGAAAAAAAAATTGCGTTGTTTTTTTCTTCATATCAGTTTGTTGTTTTTCTCTCGAATGTTTTGTTTGAAATATTTTAATAAATGTCCGCCATTACGGGGTTTGTCATCCGGTACCCTCTGAGACCGCCTTAGTCATTCAGATGAATATAATTTTCAGATATTTTGTGTAATCCATTTTTGATTAGGAGTGAGGAATGGATGAACCAAAGAGAGAATTGAGTAAGCTTTTCACGATCTGGACTACTGTACATGGGAATTGTGATCCCGTGCAACGAAGAAACGTTCCGCGTAAACTCCATTCACGCCGCTGTAGCTAAGCTTGTTTCCAACGCCTCAACTAATTGCATGTGGTGGCCACTCTGGCAAGTCAGCAATGTGCGCGGACCCCATATCAGTCCGGGACGTTGAACCACCTTTAGTTTGGACAAGACACGGTGTGATACACTACTGGTTCATGGCTGGACTCGGCCTTTCGCCGAAAAATACCTCCAAGTCCAGAACACTCTCTATCAGCAGCAGCAGCCGCTGCAACGACATGAAATGCGGACTTGGATGCGCCGGGCGAGATAGTTCCGAGCTGGCCAGTATATGTGTGAACAAGAGCTTGAACATCACGTCGGACGTCGACATCGTTAATAGGTTCTGCGTTTTTGCGTGAAACGAAGCGTGATGCTTTCTGAGGATTTGCTCCCGGGTTGATACAGGACTGTGTTTTTTTTCTCTCAACCATTCTGCTACGTTGAACAACTAACTGCAAGCCAGTACCATATGACTAACAGGGGAGTGTGACTAAGCCGACCTGTGGCGGACGTACTCGACGGCGCGTATTCGGGTGGCACTGATTGGATCGATCTAGTTCGTGCAAGTCAGCAGCCTCAGCGTGTGTGTGTTGGCCAGATTGAAGCTCGACACCTCGCGCGAAATGGTCGGTCGGTCGGGTAGTGTTACGCCAGATTTTGGCACCCAGGACTACGCCAACAGTGTTACAAACGGGCAGGTAGCACACGATGGTGGGGAGCTGATGGGAAATTTAAAAGGACATGGGCGTTGGGTTATTAAACTATTTATTATTATTATATTCTTAGTAGCACAAGTTATTTAGGAAGTTGTTGGCAAATTTCAAAGTGCTGATTAGTCGACTAGAGGTTTCCGGAAGAAACACAGGATCTTTTTACAATATAAATAAACCTTTAAATTTGTTTGAAATTTTTAAAAGAACGCCTCTGTCTTAACTAGATCAAGTGCTCTGGTGGTGCATGCTGTTTTACCCGGCTTACCTAGTATTGCATGTTGTTCGCGTTTTACAGCTTCGCGCGCGTCCAGCAGCCCCGATTTAGTGAGATATCGCAGCCCCGCGTGGAACACGCTCGTTTTCCACTGCACCAACCTGAGGTGTCCGGGTCTACTAGCTCTACACCGGAGCGAATGCATGCAAGTGAAAAATTGTTACGCGGCGGGTGGGGGTCCGTTGGGCGCGAATAATTATACAAATTTAAAATGCATTTTATTTAAATCATTTAAATCTCCTTGCCGCGGATGGATTTGACCTGGCGTGACTCGAACCCGGGGCAGCACGCAGAACGTTTGGCAGCAGAACTAGGATTGCTGCTCACACAAAGTGTATAAAAATGAAAATAATTGCTTCACAGCTGGAAATCGCGCACAGCGTGCCCGGGCAAATGATACCAGGGGCAGTGATAAAAGTAGCACTGGGAAAACGCAAATTCTGCTAAAGTCCCCGCTCCACCGCCCCGGGAGGACTACTTTTAATATGCACGTAATGGGCGTTTTATTGATTGGATCACTGGGAGAGCTGCTGCGGCGAGTTGTTAACGTAAGAGTGTTCAGAGAAACAATTATTTTGTATTTTTTGCTGCACAAGAGTTGTGAAAAATCTGTCATTTTTAAAGTTTAAAAAATAAAAAAAAAACATATGAATGTATAGTGTAATCAACTGAAATCGATTTAAAATGCATTTTCCTGCGTCAGTAATCATTTTAAGCATGACTGAATCCAGAATCATATGAATTTTCGTGAAATTTCCATGCACGATGTAGTACCGCAAAAAAAAAACTTCGCTGAAAAGAAAAAAAAACGTTTGATTGTGAAACAATTGAACTGCTATTTATGTAACAACACTTTTCTCAGTGAAATTTTAAAACATGGCCTGTAATCTAAAATTTAATTTTGTTTTGCCCCCCATATTGGCCTGTTTGGCAATTACCGTCCAGACTCGATTATCCGAAGGTCTTGGAAAATTTTCGCTTCGGATAATTTAATAACAAACAAATGTTTTAGTTGTCTTATTTTTTTATTTTTGACCCATAAACTACCCAAAAGCGAATTTTATAATCGAAGATGGCTGCTAATAACAGTTATGAAATATTGAAAAAATGCATTTTGTAATTTAAAACGCGAACAACTAATCAAAATCGGGAAAAGTTGCACCGACCCCTCTTCGATTTGCGTGAAACTTTGTCCTACACAGAAAAAAATAATCATGGTAATATTACATCTGGGAAGGGGTACATCTTTTATGTCAGAAAAAAGGTGTAATTTTACCTCTAGAAATGTGTAATTTTACCACTTCTCTGGTGTAATGTCACTTTTTTAGTCTAAATTGATGTAAAATTACATCATAAAAGAGGTAACATTCAACCTTTAAAAATTACAGATTCCAAATTTACATTATTTTTTTCTGTGTAGGTCCCTAGCCTGAAACGGTGATGAGATAGAAACTTGGTGTCAAAGCGACTTTTATGTAAAATTAGACGCCCGATTTGATGGCGAACACAGAAAAAAAAATCATGGTAATATTACATCTGGGAAGGGGTACATCTTTTATGTCAGAAAAAAGGTGTAATTTTACCTCTAGAAATTTGTAATTTTACCACTTTTCTGGTGTAATGTCACTTTTCCAGTCTAAATTGAGATAAAATCACATCAAAAAAGAGGTAATATTCAACCTTCCAAAATTACAGCTTCCAAATTTACATAATTTTTTTCTGTGTACTCAGAATTTCGAAAAAACATATTTTTCATCGATAACATTTTTTTTAACCTCTGTCATTTTCCGTAACTTGACTTTAAATTTTTTTTGGAACATGTCATTTTAAGGGAAATTTAATGTACTTTTCGGATCTACATTGACCCAGAAGGGTCATTTTGTGATTTATAACAAAATTTTTCATTTTAAAATTTCCTGTTTTTTTTCTAAATTTGCAGGACTATTCTTTAGAGTTTAACAATGTTCTACAAAGTTGTAGAGCATACAATTAAATTTTTTTTTAATATCTAAACATAAGGGGTTTGCTTGTAACCATCACGAGTTATCGCGATTTTACGAAAAACAGTTACACTTACATACGAAAATTTTCCTAAGTAATCTGGATTGAAAATTAGCTTTCATCAATTAATAAACGTGTTAAACCGAAATGCGGTCAAAGGCATTTTTTTGGAAAATTGGACGAGCTTTCCGGGATTTTTTTTTCAAAACTTAAAAAGTATCACATATAGAAATTGCTAAACATCATAAAAATTGGACAAAATCCCACTTATATTTTCAAAACCTCTTGTAATTGTCTGCTCTACATTTTTGTAGAACATTGCTACACTCTAAAAAAATATCCTGCAAAGTTAGAAAAACACGAAATTTTAAAAAGAAAAATTTTGTTCTAAATGAAAAAATTACTCTTCTGGGTCAATGTAGATTCGAAAAGAACATTAAATTTCCCATAAAATGACATGCTCCAAAATTTTTTACAGTCGAGTAACGGAAAATGGGAGAATTTTTAAAACTTTTTTTGTTTTTTTTTTTATGAAAAATACGTTTTTTTCGGAATTCTGAGTAAGCCATCAAAACGGGCGTCTAATTTTACATAAAAGTCCCTTTGACACCAAATTTCTATCTCATCACAGTTTCAGGCTGCAAATTATTGAAAAACACCTCTTTTTTCGCATGTTCAAAAATGGAAGGGGTCGTAACGCCCCTCCGTCACGAGATATCAAAAAACGGACCTCGGATTCGTGATCAGGGACAAAAGTTACCCCTTAGGACAAAGTTTCACGCAAATCGAAGAGGGGTCGGGGCAACTGCTGTGTGAGTTGGCGGAGAATTACCCCTATAAGTTTGTCTTTGACAAAGTAGACTTCAACTTGCTATTAAATTTTGTCCAAGTGTAAAAAAAGTTTTAAATTCAGTTCATTTTTCCATGATTGTCTGCTTCAAGGCAAATAACGATCCAAAGCATCATTCGAAAGTTGTTTTCCCTCCTTCATGTCAACTTACACTAAGAACTTACAAGAAAGCTGAATTGAATTATAAAAATAGACGTTCTTAACTTTGTACAAGGAATCGAGGGGTTCAAAAATAATTACATTACCAAAAAACCCCGCTCATCACTGTTTCAAAATAATCCCGGATATTGAAACAAATTTTTTATAATATTTTTAAAGTACTATTGAAAAAAGTACTTGGACTAGTGCAGGTTTGAGAATAATGAATCTTAACGCAAGACCAGCCGGTTAAAACATATTTGGGTAATTCTCCACCAACTCACACGAAATCTGGAAAAGTTGCGCCGACCCCTCTTCGTGACGGAGGGTCGGTACAAACCCTCTATTTTTGAACATGTGAAAAAGAGGTGTTTTTCAAAAATTTGCAGCCTGAAACGGTGATGAGATAGAAATTTGGTGTCAAAGAGCCTTTATGTAAAATTAGACGCCCGATTTAAGAGCGTACTCAGAATTGCGCAAAAACCTATTTTTCATCGATAAAAATGCTAAAAAAGTTTTGAAAATTCTCCTATTTTCCATTACTCGAATATAAATTTTTTTTGAACATGTCATGAAATTTAATGTACTTTTAGAATCTCATTTCATTTAGAACATTTTTTTTTTCATTTTAAAATTTCGCGTTTTTTTTAACTTTGCAGGGTTATTTTTTAGAGTGTAACAATGTTCTACAAAATTATAGAGCAGACAATTACAAAAAATTGTTGATACATTAACGTAAGGGGTTTGCTTGTAAACATCACCAGTTATTGCGATCTTACAACAAAAAGTTTTGAAAAAGTTACTTTTTGCGTTTCTCTTTGTTTCGTCGTCCGTGTCTGTCATGGGTGACCATGAACGGTAGGGTGGTCCAAATCCGGACTTTTTTGGGGCTACCCCCTGAAATCAAAGATTGACCCATCACTAGGCTAAATTCCAAATTTGAGCTCATTCTGACCACTGGAACCACTCCCTCCAATCGCTTAAAGTTTGTATGGGAAAAATCGTCAAAATGTATGGAGAAACGCAACTGTTTTACTTTTTTACCTGTGGAAAGCGCTATAGTTATTCGATTCTTATCATTTCTCAAATGTAGAACCTTCATTAAATTTAGAACAACTTTCCCGAAGACACAATATTTTTAGGATATTTTTTCCCGTGAAGTTATTAGCGCCCAAAACTGGCCATTTTTGCGCGGCCAGCTGTAAGGGGCTACCTAACAACGATGTTTATTTCCAATTCGTACACGCACGTGCTCTCTCTCAGGTTCAAACTCTCTCACGAGCTTGCTCGCCTGCCTGCCTGCCTGTTTACCTACAAGCGCGCGCTGTTTTTCTGCTTGGACTTTTGTCGTCGTCGTCGTTTTCGTTTGCTATCCGCTGCGCTGCGTTTCTGGCATGTTTATTATAATTTTCAACTAAAATAGCAGGATTGTTTTGAGATATATTTAGTATATAAATTCTTAAATTATGTCAAAAATAAAAAAAAACTGCGCTGAAAAAAATAGCTTAAAGAAAAGACAGCTTAGGCTAATTAAAAACAGCAAATGTCATGAGAACAGGGTTTGTTTGTTTTTCCAAGCACTACACGCAGTTTTTCGTATATATTAAAGAAACATGATAATGATTCAATTATTTGAAAAAAATCTTCAGGTAATACAAATGTTGTTCTTTTAGGTAGTTTGCTTTAACAAAAATATGCAATTAGGTTTGGATCAGAACAGATGACGATTCATGGATGAACTAATTCATCAAATTTGTATTCTCTCTCACACGCTCTTATAATATGATATCTATTGTTGTGTTTTTTTTCGTTTTGTTGTTCACATATTACATTTGATTTTATATCTCAATACAAACCGACTATTTTTGTTGAAAATTATAATTAACATGCCAGGAACGCAGCGTAGCGGATATCAAACGAAAACGACGACGACGACAAAAGTCCAAGCAGAAAAACAGCGCGCGCTTGTAGGTAAACAGGCAGGCAGGCAGGCGAGCAAGCTCGTGAGAGAGTTTGAACCTGAGAGAGAGCACGTGCGTGTACGAATTGGAAATAAACATCGTTGTTAGGTAGTCCCTTACAGCTGGCCGCGCAAAAATGGCCAATTTTGGGCGCTAATAACTTCACGGGAAAAAATCCTAAAAATATTGTGTCTTCGGGAAAGTTGTTCTAAATTTAATGAAAGTTCTACATTTGAGAAATGGTAAGAATCGGATAATTATGGCGCCTTCCACAGGTAAAAAAGTTAAACAGTTGCTTTTCTCCATACATTTTGACGATTTTTCCCAAACAAACTTTAAGCGATTGGAGGGAGGGGTTCCCGTGGTCAGAATGAGCTTAAATTTGGGATTTAGCCTAGTGATGGGTCAATCTTTAATTTCAGGGGGTAGCCCCAAAAAAGTCCGGATTTGGACCACCCTAATGAACGGCCATGATCAACGACGACCAACTTTTTCAAAACTTTTTTTCGGAAAATTGCGATAACTTGTGATGTTTATAAGCAAACCCTTTATGTTTATATAACAAAATTTTTGTAATTGTCTGCTCTACAACTTTGTAGAATATTGTTATACTTAAAAAAATATCCCTGCAAAGTAAGAAAAAACACGAAATTTTAAATAAAAAAAAAAGTTTTAAATGAAAAAATTACCCTTCTGGGTAAATGTAGATTCGAATAGTACGAAATGCTAAAAAATAATCAATCATTTTGAAAAGCCTTTTCCTCTGAAATCAAAACTGTGCGTGTGATCGAATTCTAGTGAATTTTTCTCACAAACCAAACCCCCAAATACAAAAACAAAATCTCTGAATGAAAACGAATGTCTTTGAAACGCCGGGCACGCCGCTCATTCCATTTCATTTCGAGTTTCGTTCCGCCAGCTAAAATTAGCTCGCACGTCAAATCGTTTCCAATGAAGTCTCCCCTGGCAGCAATCCGACAAACCCAAAAATCAATAAATTCTTTCGAAGCCAAAGAAATAAATTACCCTTAATTATATAATCACCCCGGGTGAAAACAAAAGTAACAAAATAGTTTAGGAAAAAATAAAGCCAAAACCTTAAAGCGTTTCTACTTCTCATTCCTCGGCCACGCCAGATCTACCTGTTGCAGTTACGGCGGGAAATATGCAACAACCTGCACACCTTAAACCTGCGTGCGTTTCCTTCGACAGCAGCAGAAGCAGCCCAGATTGATGGGAAGAAGGCATCGAACGGTGCTCTTAAACACCGGTAATCATAGGATTAGCCCGCGCGGTTTGTCTACAAAACAAGACACGAAGGGTAGAAACTGAAGAAGACGGCCCCAGTTTAGAGTGCCGTGGCGACAGGACCGGGACCACGACACGACGTGGTGGCAGACACCGGGGGCGTGGAAGGACCGTCTTCGGGGTCTGACACAGGTAGCGAAGGAATGGTTGAGAACGCGCGCCGTTGGCGTAATAGCTGGGGGGAGAAGTTCTTAAGAAAATTTAATTTGAAATTGGCCTGAGCAATTATATCGGTAGATTTTCATTACAACTCTATTAAAGTCATTTTTGCATTTTCATTTAATCCAAAAACAAAAATGCATCATATTTTTTAGCAATATCATTGCTATACAGTAAAAAATAATGTGAATTTGTAAGCTGTAATTTTGGAAGGTTGAATATTATCTCTTTTATGATGTAATTTTACCTCAATTTAGACTGAAAAAGTGACATTACACCAGAAAAGAGGTAAAATTACACCTTTTTACTGACACAAAAGATGTACCCCTTCCCAGATGTAATATTACCATGATTTTTTTTCTGTGTAGTTATATTTTCGATTTATGAGTTGATACAAAATTGAACTCAAGCTAAATCCAGCAGAGAAGGGAAGAATCTTCTTAATTTTGAATATAGTTTAGTTTTATTTATTTCTAGTTATTTTTAAAATATATCTAAACATGTCACATTTCACATCTTTTTGGGTAACTTAAGTTAAATTTTTGGTAATTATCTCACATATTATGTGAAAATATTATCAAAAAGAATCTCTCCAGTTACTCTTTCACTGGTCGTAACCAGCGCCGGTATTGATCAGCCTTTAAGCCTTTGAAAAGTTGCGAAACTCATCTTCCATGGCTGACTTTTAGAGGTCCTGGTCAATAACGGAGTAGCAACTTCTTATGGTTAAATATTCTAGTAATAGTTCCGCTGTTTCGCGTAGTCTACCTGAAACAAGGAAAGCATCCAAACAGAAGTCCACAGTGCAGTTCAGCGCCGCAGACCTACAATAATTTGAGCTCTCCGCAAGTGATCGATTTGCTTCGAGGCCCGAAAAATTGGCTGCCGAACGTGGCGGTTCCGATCTTCTTCCTACCTCATCAGTTCAGGTATTCGCGCGGCTTCTGACCAGAGGCGAAAGTGCCGGTAATAAAAACGATAAGTGCCATCCTTTTTTTCCCCTTCTTTTGGTCTGAATAACCTGCGGCGACAAACGGCGGTGGCAGCGGCGGCTAGAATGAAGGAGTGATGCGCAGACTAGACCAGGTCGAAGTACTCTCCGGCAGCTGAAGAAGGATTCATTATCAGGAAAAGAAGGCGGGCAAGGCTTGTGTTCCAAGGTGGAATGTAAATAGAAACATTAAGGGCAGACCGAAGTTTATGCACCTTCTGATTGTTTAATGATTGGTCGTATAATTTGGGGTTGTATTTTGCCTTCCTCACTGAGGTAAGGCTATAATCCTGCTCTAAAAATGAACTTTGTATAAAAACGTCGTAGACCCACCTTCATGTATACATATCGACTCAGAATCGAAAACTGAACAAATGTCTGTGTGTATGTGTGTGTGTATGTGTGTGTGTATGTGTGTGTGTATGTGTGTGTGTATGTGTGTGTGTATGTATGTATGTGACCAACAAACTAGCTCATGTTTCTCGGCACTGGCTGAACCGATTTGACCCGAACCTGTTGCATTCGACTTGGTTTAGGGTCCCATAGATCGAGTTTTATACAAATTGAAGTTTCGATAAGTAGTTCAAAAGTTATACATAAAAATGTGTTTTCACATATATCCGGATTTCACTTAAATGTATGTAAACTATGTCCGGGTCTATCATCCGATCCATCGTTGGTTAGATTATCAAAAGACCTTTCCAACGAGTCCAACACATTGACGATCTGGCAACCCTGTCTCGAGATATGGCCCCTTAAGTAATATTGATGTGCTTTTTGGAAGCCGGATCTCACTTAAATGTATGTAAACTATGTCCGGGTCTATCATCCGATCCATCGTTGGTTAGGTTATCAAAAGACCTTGCCAACGAGTCCAAAACATTGACGATCTGGCAACCCTGCCTCGAGATATGGCCACTTAAGTAATATTGATGTACTTTTTGGAAGCCGGATCTCACTTAAATGTATGTAAACTAAGTCCGGGACCATCATCCGACCCATTGTTGGTTAGGTTATCAAAAGACCTTTCCAACGAGTCCGAAACATTGATGATCTGGCAACCCTGCCTCGAGATATGGCCACTTAAGAAATATTGATGTACTTTTTGTGAAGACGGGTCTCACTTAAATGTTTATAAACTAAGTCCGGGTCCATCATCCGACCCATCGTTGGTTAGGTTATCAAAAGACCTTTCCAACGAGTCCAACACATTGACGATCTGGCAACCCTGCCGCGAGATATGGCCACTTAAGTGATATTTATGTACTTTTCATTCCGGATCAAAAAAATAGATGAAATTTTTGTACAATTCCATCATATCAGTCATTGTTGGTAATAAGTGAGGAAGGCTCCAACCACATAGGTGGATTAAGTTAGTTTTTGTACTGAAATTGATAATTGACAAGTTTATGGTTGTTGTTCGTTTCAAGCAGGGTAGGAAATCTTTCCACTTTCGACTGCTACAAGAGGCAAATTGGCAACGATCACTGATAGTTTTATTATGTTAAGTTAAGTCTTTGATACAATAGAACATATTTCTAACCATTAACTGTCTGTTTCGGGGTTTTCTCATTTTCAATCTTTCTCAGAAAGCTTAAATATTTATAAACGTATATTTTCGGGTTTATTGAAAGGTTATTTAAGTCAAAAAGTATCCAACTATGACTCGTCAATATATTTTTAAAGCAGTGGCAAATCAAAAATTTACAAATTTTCTTAACAATAATTAGAATTAAGTTTTCCTATAGAAGGTTTGCCAATCTTTCGAATTTGTTTTTTATCGATTTTTTTTATGTTAAGCCAATAATTATAAAGAAAATGAATTAAAATGTCATTTTCTAAAAACTTGACTGACTTGATTAAACTTGAAAGATTTTTTACAAGTATTTTATATACGGATAGCACACAACTTTGTTTGCTTAACGTGTTTCTCAAATAAATACCATTTTCATGATAATTTGTTTAAAATTTTGCAGAAATTTGAGATGTAAGTCTTGATTTTAATTTTTGAAAATATTTTTTTCGAAAAGATCGGAAAATTTCACGAATGTTTCATGTTTTAAAATTCTAAATCGGACCATTAGTTGCTGAGATATCGACATTAGAAACTAGTGGGTTGTTTGGGTGAGACTTAGAAAACATCAATTTTCCTGTTTTTTAACCTTTGCTTGGCAATATCTCAGCAACTAAGGGTCGTATCAACAAAGTTCAAGAAAGCAAAATAAAGAGAATTTTCTCAGCTTTTCAAAAATATTTTTTTTCAAAGGTGGGCACATGGGCACTATTTTTAAAAAATGAAAAACTGAGACTATTTTCAAAAAAGTTATCACTGAAGTACTTTTTGATTGCAAATTCGATTTTACATCGAAAAATGAAGTTGGAAAATTTTTGCTACCAATATTTCGATTTTTGCCCATTCTGGAAATTTCTGAAAAGTTGGCATTTGATGTCCTCTAAAACATATAAAAAAAATTAAAAATAGTGTTTTTTGCAAATCAAGTTTTAGTGTCAAAAAACGAAAATAAAAATCACAAAATTTTTTATTACCGTGTATCATTTTTTATCAGTGTAGTCCATATCCATACCTACAACTTTGTCGAAGACACCAAATCGATCAAAAAATTCCTTCAAAAGATACAGATTTTTGAAATTTCACATATCATTTTTGTATGGACAGCTGCCAAATTTGTATGGAAAATTATATGAACGAAATAATGATGCAAAATGGCTTCTATGGGCATAAATTTCAGCCGGATAAAAAAATACAAAAAAAAAATCGAATGACCGAAATCTCAGAGAATTGCTCAGCTACTGTTTATTTGCTCAATATCAATTAATTTATTAATATGACTTTTTCCTAAAGTTAACAGTTTTTTTTATGCCTGAAAAATCATAGTGGTTGCTCATTTTTATTTTTGCTGAAAAAAAACATGAAAATATTTTATTTTCAAAATATATGAACACTACTTCGTCTTTTTTGTAATTAAAACAGAATCTCACAGAAACAAACAAAAAACAAATATTAAATTTATGAATAATATGAATATGGTCTTTTAAAAGTTCAATAAAAATATGATTTTTCAAATAAATAACCCTTCTAATTTTTTTTTTCAAAGAAAAATCAAATATGTTTTTAAGCTATTAATGTTTTTGGGAACTGCTCATGCCAAAAATTATCAAATTAATTTTGAATTGGACGTATGGGCTTACAGATATGATCTTAATTACATTGCTCATAACTGAGAATAGTTTATTTTATCAGTTTGGTAAGAACATGGAGAGTAAATAAGCTTACTTAAATAATGGAACGAGTCAAATTAAATAGCTGTTGGACGCAAACTTCTAGAAATTGGACGACCTTTCCGGAAAAAATATTTTCGAGAATGGAAAATCAAGTCTTTAATTAAGACATTGCTAAAAACCACTAAAACCCCTATTTTTCATCATTTTCATTTTTAAAACCGCTGTATCTTCACAGAATTGGACATAGGATAATGATGATTTTTGCATTTTTTTTAAGGAGAGACATATCGTTCTGTATTTTCAATCAGTCTTTTGTAACATTTTAGGCTATTTCCTCAAAAATTTTGACAACAAAAAAACTCATGACATCTCCTTCAATTTTAATTCTAAAAATTAAAAATTGAAAAATCCTATGGAAGTGGCGTGCATTTTCCTTTCAGTGTATTTTTTTCAGTAAACCCGTCCAATTTCCCACATGTTTGTTTTTGGCCACTTTTTGATTCGATGCAACAGCTTTGAGTCAAAGTAATTTTTAAATTACAAAATATAAAAAAATGTAAATTGGGTAATTCTCCGCCAACTCACACAGCAGTTGCCCCGACCCCTCTTCGATTTGCGCTAAACTTTGTCCAAAGGGATAACTTTTGTCCCTGATCACGAATCTGAGGTTTGTTTTTCGATATCTTATGACGGAGGAGCGGTACGACCCCTTCCATTTTTGAGCATGCGAAAAAAGAGGTGTTTTTCAATAATTTGCATCCTGAAACGGTGATGAGATAAAAAATTTATGTCAAAGGGACTTTTATGTAAAACTAGACGCCCGATTTAAGTGCGTATTCGCAATTCCAAAAAAACGTATTTTTCATCAAAAAACACTAAAAAGTATTAAAAATCCTCCCATTTTCCGTTACTCGACTGTAAAACTTCTTGGATTTGTCATTTTAATTTACTGTTCTTATCTACATTGACCCAGAGGGTCATTTTTCATTTAGAACAAAATTATTCATTTTAAAATTTCGAGTTTTTTCTTACTACTACTACTTACTTACCACTACTTACTTACTGCAGGGTTATTTTTAGAGTGTAACAATGTTCTACAAAGTTGTAGAGCAGACAATTACAAAAATTTTGATATGTAAACATAAGGGGTTTGCTTATAAACATCACGAGTTATCGCGATTTTACGAGAAAAAGTTTTTAAAAAGTTGGTCGTCGTCGATCATGGCCGTTCATGGTCATCCGCGACAGACACGGACGACAAAACAAAGAGAAATACAAAAAGTTTTTTTTTTTGGTAAAATCGTGTTAACTAGTGATTTTTGTAGGCAAACCCCTTATGTTTACATATCTAAATTTTTATAATTGTCTGCTCTACAACTTTGTAAAAAATTTTTACACTCTAAAAAATAACCCTGCAAAGTTTGAAAAAACATGAAATTATAAAATGAAAATTTTTGTTCTAAATGAAAAAATGACCCTTCTATGTAGATTCAATGTAGACTCGAAAAGAACATTTAATTTCCCTTAAAATGTCATGTTCCAAAATTTATTACAGTCAAGTAACGGAAAATGGGAAAAATTTTAAAACATTTTTAGTGTATTTTTCGATGAAAAATACCTTTTTTTGGAATTCAGAGTACGCCATCAAATCGAGAGTCTAATTTTACATAAAAGTCCATTTGACACCAAATTTCTATCTCATCACCGTTTCAGGCTGCAAATTATTGAAAAACACATTTTTTCGCATGAGCAAAAATGGAAGTGGTCGTACCGCCTCTCCGTCACGAGATATCAAAAAACGGACCTCGAATTCATCATAAGGGACAAATATTACCCCTTAGAACAAAGCTTCATACAAATCGAAGAGTGGTCGGGGCAACTTTTCCCGATTTCGTGTGAGTTGGTAGAGAATTACCGTAAACCGGGGTGACTTTGATAGGATTTTAATTTGTTTTTAGAATATTTTTCAACAGGTACGGTTTTTCTCAAGATTATTATTTTTAAAACATGTACTGGGGCAGACTTCACAAAGTCCATACACTATTTTGGAAAATAGTTTTTTCAATAATGTTAAGAAAAATAGTTACGTTAAAAATTCTTAGTTTTAATTCCGGGGTGACTTTGATAGTCATAGTTTTTTCTTGATATAATCATATTTAAGATGTTCAATCTTTATTTGTACACTAAATGTACCATCACTAAAGTAGCTGATATAGTTTTTAAGAAAAAATCAATGTTTATATTTAGTTAACTAAGTGTATAATCTTTTTAGCAAAATACATATAAATATAAGGTAAAATTGTTAAAAAGTCGGGATTTTGCCTGTAATTTGTTAAAACTAGTTTTGTTTATAAAATTATCGATTTATATTGCATTCTATACTGAATTCAAAGCACGAATCACAAGTTTTCACATTTTATATGAAATTTGTTCAACTGAAATTGCCTATAAATTTGGAGATTTTTTTTATATTGTGTTTTAAAAACACATATTATTTATTATTTACAAACTTTTTTAACCTTTTCCTAGTGGAAAATTGTCAAAAGAATCCGAAAATGCATTCCGTTTTCCGATTTAAAATCATGTTCATTGAGAAAATCATGACACTTTGAGAAGTTTAAAATAATGACTTTCATCAACATTTTCTTAACTATAGTTAACTAACTTTTTAAACTTGTCAAAATTTTATGAAAAGTTCTGCTTAAGGTAGTTTGAACACTTCTCTACCACGGTCAGTATGTTTCTAAACCATTCCTTACGTATTTTAATTGTACTCTTCATTTGTGGAAAAATCGCAAACCTATCAAAGTCACCCCGTTTTACGGTAACCCCCCCCCCCCCCCTTCTCCAATGTCATTTTCGAGTACAATTGACTCCATATACACAAAATGGCTTACATAGGCCTAGGATTACATGCCTAAAAAGTTTCATTGAAATCGGAGACCTGATTTGAGCTGGAATTGCTGGAATTTCCAAAAAAGTGCCCACGTGGTTTATGGATGGTCCCTAAACAAGTTGTATTAATCGGAAGTTTTTTTAATCCAATAATTCCCCTTATTATTCAGCAAAAAAATAAGTTTAACGATGATATCGATATTGGTAAACTTGACCTTCCATGCTTTTAACAGTTTGATATGTTCATAGTGAATGCGTATTTTACGTTAAGTTTTAAAAAAAGGGCAATTTAAAAGTACAAGTAAGTATAGAAACTTTAATCGACTGCACATTTTTCGAGTCATAGTCATTTTTAATTGGGTATTGAAAAAAAAAGATTCAAAACATTGTGTTTATCATTGTTCATATTTCTTTTTACATTTTTAACATACTTATAAACTGACAATGCCTCTGAAAATTTGGTAAACAAAACTTATTTAAAAGTGTTGTCAATCTTTTGGTCTCAAGTAACACAATATCAAGGTTTCATCCATATTTGGCACATATATTTTTTCAGCTTATTAATTGGATTAATTTTCGTTGTTACATACAACTAAAAGTAAAAACTAACTTAATCCACCTATGTGGTTGATGCCTTCCTCACTTTTTACCAAAAATGGGTAATATGAGTGGTTTTGACACACATTTCAGCATTTTTTTAGATCCAGAAAAAAAGAACACAGATATAACTTATGTGGTAATCACTCGAGACAGGGTTGCCAGATCTTCAATGTTTTGGACTCTTTGAAAAGCCCTTTCAATTGCCTAACCAACGATGGGTCGGATGATGGATCCGGACATCGTTTACATACATTTAAGTGAGATCCGGCTTCAAAAAGTACATAAATATCACTTATGTGGTAATAACTCGAGACAGGGTTGCCAGATCTTCAATGATTTGGACTCTTTGGAAAGCCCTTTCAATTGCCTAACCAACGATGGGTCGGATGATGGATCCGGACATCGTTTACATACATTTAACTGAGATCCGGCTTCAAAAAGTACATAAATTTCACTGAAGTGGTAATAACACGAGACAGGGTTGCCAGATCTTCAATGTTTTTGACTCATTGGAAAGCCCTTTCAATTATCTAACCAACGATGGGTCGGATGATGGATCCGGACATCGTTTACATACATTTAAGTGAGATCCAGCTTCAAAAAAGTACATAAATATCACTTATCTGCCCATAATTGAAAATTCGGCTATTATGCTAAATCAAGTATTCCGAGAAAAACGCGTTTTAGTGTTTGACACAAAATCTCCGTCAAGGTAATTTCCCATAAGAGTGGCATATTAGCCGTTTGGTTTTTCGCATCGGCAGCCAAGTCTAGACACTATTTCAGTAAAATTCAAGTTCCAGAAGATGCGTTGGAACGTCCTCTATCACCTGGTGCTAATATCTCGTTTTTGCCAAAAGTGGATATTAGCCGTTTTTTCAATGGTGGGCAGTTATGTGGTAATAACTCGAGACAGGGTTGCCAGATCTTCAATGATTTGGACTCTTTGGAAAGCCCTTACAATTGCCTAACCAACGATGGGTCGGATGATGGATCCGGACATAGTTTACATACATTTAAGTGAGATCCGGCTTCAAAAAAGTACATAAAAATCACTTATGTGATACAGTAGTTGTTCGGTAACTGGGCGTTGTTTAACTGGGCTGCTTTTTAACTGGGCGCTCGATAACTGGGCCGTAGCCCAGTTAAAAAGCCGACAAACGTCAAAAAACCAAAACAAACCGAAATCACCGAGGGGTTAATGGATGCATAAATCATGGTCAACAAATAAAAAAACTTTTTTCAAACTTTTATGTAATTTCAAGTCACAATTAAAGAAATATGAAAAGTAATCATTGTAAACAAATTTGAGTAACTTTTATTTTTATATTTCATCAAATAAATATCATGCATGGGTAGTCCCCTCGTTATTTTTCGTTCAGCCCAGTAAGCGAACAGCATTCGATGATTGGGCTACGTTCTCAGCCCAGTTACCGAACATCTACTGTAATAACTCGAGGCAGGGTTGCCAGATCATCAATGTTTTGTACTCATTGGAAAGGCCTTTCAATTATCTAACCAACGATGGATCGGATGATGGATCAGGGCATCGTTTACATACATTTAAGTGAGATCCGGCTTCAAAAAAGTACATAAATATCACTTATGTGGTAATAACTCGAGACAGAGTTGCCAGATCTTCAATGTTTTGGACTCATTGGAAAGCCCTTTCAATTACCTAACCAACGATGGGTTGGATGATGGATCCGGACATCGTTTACATGCATATAATTGAGATCCGGATATTTATGAAAACACATTTTTATACATAACTTTTGAACTACTTATCGAAACTTCAAACATTTCAATAGCGATGTATGGGACCCTAAACCAAGTCGAATGCAACTGGTTTGGTCAAAATCGGTTCAGCCAGTGCTGAGCAAACTCAGTGAGAATTTTGGTCACATACATACATACACACACATACACACACACAGACATTTGTTCAGTTTTCGATTCTGAGTCGATATGTATACATGAAGGTGGGTCTAGGAGCTTTTAATCAAAAGTTCATTTTCAGAGCAGGATTATAGCCTTACCTCAGTGAGGAAGGCAAAATTTTCTACCTCGTGGGCAATTTAAATCACTCAAGAACTAAAATACTGATGACGGACACTCAAAGCATTCCAACAACCAAATTACACCGGACATAGAACTGCCCATTCAAAACGAAGCATACTAGTGGGGGCTGAAGGTCTCTTCTCTCAACAAATCTAAGTCTAATTACAATCATCACATCATACCAGCGGCCATATGGTCTATCAACGACATCGTCGTTATTCTTCGTCCATCTGAGACATTCGATCGCGTACCAAACCAAAACTATTCGTCCATTCGTTCAAACGATCTCGTATACATATTGAGTGGAACCAGGCCATTTATTACCCACTGACATATTTTCCCGGGCTCTGGCAGTAAACCAACCCGGCCGGCGGTTCCGCATCTCTTAGCTCAGAAATGCACCGCACATTATTGCCCCGGCCTAAGCAAAGGAATTTCGGTTGTTTTGGCAACATTCAAACCAACCAACGCCGCAGCCAGAGAGAGAAGTCGCGTGATTGACGGAAACAGATGAATAGCAAAGGTCAGAGCGCTGTGCCGAAAACTAAGAGATCAAATGATACACTTTGGTCGGTTGAGGCCTGTAGGTACGCCTCGTGTGTACATTGCGCCGGTAGATATATCAATCACCTCTGCTCCGAAAAAGCTCCGAAGCCAAAACTCACGGTAGAACGTTCACGGCAAAAAAAAGTTCCTCCAGGCGATGGTGTGACCAGCAGACGCCAAACAGTCGAAAAGTCCAAGTGACGTGCCAATAGCCACAAGGACACGAAACTTCCCAGAGAGAAGGAGAACGTTATGCTTATTGACACCTAGACAATGCGTATCATATCCTCTGTGGCTCTGTTGCTGGCCTTTCGTTAAACAGATCCATTAATTAAATTTGGAACATACAACGCCGCCGCCGCCGCCACCGCCGCAGCAACTGTAGCCGCCGACACATTGATCATCGGAAAATCATTCATTCATTCGGGTTTTATTTGGCGAGAAAGAGATTGAAGGCACGGAAAGTCTTTGGTTGGATTTGACTATTTTTCAAAGCGAGGTGGAGCACACAATTTGAAGACTTTTTGTAATCTGGTTTTCAAAATTCTTGATGATTTTGAAAAATTACTGAAAGTTAAATAAATTCTTTTTCATCACATTAGAACGTCAACAAGAACAAGTTCTGAAAATGTAACAAGCCCTGCAACTTTGGAGTCTGGTAGCTTTATGACAACTATAACGTCTGTTTCTGACAAAAAACAGCCTCAAAAAAAAAACTTAAATATAAAGTTGTTGAACACTAGCTGGTTGCCATTCCAAATCAAGGCTTTCTCAATTTTCTGACTTTTATTCACCACTCTTTTAAGTAAAGTAAGCTGCAAATGACCAATGGATAAAAAATAATAATTTTGACTTTAAAAGAAAAAAAAGTTGGGCAACCTTGAGCAACTTTGAAAAAGAATTACAAAATTGTTTTTTTTTGTAAAACACTAACTTTAGTGTATTTATTTCAAGAACTTTATAAAAAATCTTATACTTATTGATTTCAAACCCGATTTTGCATTGAAAACTAAAACTAAATCTTTTCGAGCACTTTTTTCATAATTTTCAGAAAAATATTTGTTTGAACCTAAATTTTACAGCAAAAAAGTAGCATATTTTTCTCCAAAAAGTACCAAGTAATACAAATGTCCAAAAATTCTGTTTCAGCGATCTGTTTTGTCAAGGCAAACACAAATTCGGCAGATTCCTGACGCATTTATTGTTCATAACGACACCAACCTTGCAAGCTTTATGTTCGGCTAGTCGCTGCACGGTCAACCAATCTAAGCATAACTAAGCTAGACCTAGAGTGAATGCATATTTTATTTCAAGTTATTGTTTTCCTTCCCATCAAAATTTTCTTCTAAAATCAAGCGACATTAAAATTAGGGCACTTTACAATTTTTGAATTTTTGGACCACAGACCAACATAAGATGTAATACAATTTAGAGCAATTCTCTGAGATTTCGGTCATACGATTTTTTTGTATTTTTTAATCCGGCTGAAACTTTTTTGGTGCCTTCGGTATGCCCAAAGAAGCCATTCTGCATCATTATTTCGTTCATATAATTTTCCATACAAATTTGGCAGCTGTCCATACAAAAATGATATGTGAAAATTCAAAAATCTGTATCTTTTGAAGGAATTTTTTGATCGATTTGGTGTCTTCGGCAAAGTTGTAGGTATGGATATGGACTACACTGAAAAAAATGATACACGGTAAAAAAAATTGGTGATTTTTGATTTTATTTATTGTCACTAAAACTTGAATTGCAAAAAAAAATATTTTTATTTTTTTATTTTTTATATGTTTTAGAGGCCATCAAATGCCAACTTTTCAGAATTTTCAAGGTTGTGCAAAAAATCTTTAACCAAGTTATGATTTTTTTTAACCAATGCTGATTTTTTTTAAAATTTGGTCGCAAACATTTTTCAACTTCATTTTTCGATGTAAAATCAAATTTGCAATCAAGAAGTGCTTCAGTGAAGTTTTGATAAAGTGCACCATTTTTAGGTAACTTTTTTGAAAATAGTCGCAGTTTTTATTTTTTTCATAAGTGGGCATACCGAAGGCACCAAAAATGTTTCAGTCGGATTAAAAAATACAAAAAATAAATAAATTCTAAAACAAAGACCGATTTCGTAGAGAATTGCTCAGTTAGGGCACTTTACAACTTTCGAAATTTTGGACCACAGATCGACAAAAGATGTAATTCTATAAATAAATTATTATTTTCAAAAATATCAGCAGCATTGCTAAAATAATGTTTTAACAAGTTTGTGATAGGTTTTGCTTCAAAATTTGGAAAATTTTGCTTGAAAATTGAAACTTCGTCTTCAGCCTACAACATCCTACATTTTGCTTATGAAAAGGTCTTTTAGGAAAACTAAGGAACACGGAAAAAATACCCATATTTTAATCAGCATTATTTTCACAAAAACTCGTATTTTACAATTCAAATAGATTTAGTTTTATATTTTGATTTGTTTTAGTAGACAAAAAGTGCAAATATAGAGCTACAGGGTTTGACGGACATTAAGTTTTTCACCAAGTTATATATTTTTTTTAAATGTATTTAGGCCGTTGCAAATATTTTTTGATGATTATGTCCCTCGACTTTGGTGGGGTCCGAGGGGGAGAAGCGTCATAAACAAATAAAAATTTAAATAACAAGCCATGGTCTCAACATTTTAATGAAACAGGTGAGCAACTCTCTACGAAATCGGCCGATTTCGACCATTTTTATTTTTTGTATTTTTTGATTTGACTCAAACTTTGTGGGGGCCTTCCCTATGACCAAATAAGCTATTTTGCGTCATTGGTTCACCCGTACAAGTCTCCATACAATTTTGGCAGCTGTCCATACAAAAATGGTATGTAAATATTCAAACAGCTGTAACTTTTGAGTGAATTTTCTGATCAATTTGATGTCTTCGGCAAAGTTGTAGGTATTGTTGAGGACTTTTGAGAAAAAAATAGGTACACGGAAAAAAAAATTGCAGATTTTTTTATCAACTTTTTTTTCATAAAAACTCAATTTCCCAAAATACGTATTTTTTGATTTTCGAGATTTTTTGATATGTTTTAGGGGACAAAAATCCGCAACTTTTGAGCCATAGAGAAACATGGTCAAAAAATCTGCCGCCGAGTTATGAATTTTTGAAAAAATAGTGATTTTTGGAAAAAATCGAAGTTTCATGCAAAAACAAGTTTGACATTATTTTTTAATGCAAAATTGAATTTGCAATCGAAAAGTACTTAACATATTTTTTGATAAAGGGCTCCGTTTTCAAGATATAGCCACCGAAAGTTTGATTTTAGCGAAATATTTGCAGTTTTTCGATTTTTAAAAATAGTGACCATGAGTGCCCATTAGGGTGGTCCAAATCCGGACTTTTTTGGGGCTACCCCCTGAAATCAAAGATTGACCCATCACTAGGCTCCATTCCAAATTTGAGCTCATTCTGACCACGGGAACCCCTCCCTCCAATCGCTTAAAGTTTATATGGGAAAAATCGTCAAAATGTATGGAGAAAAGCAACTGTTTTACTTTTTTACCTGTGGAAGGCGCCATAGTTATCCGATTGTTACCATTTCTCAAATGTAGAACCTTCATTAAATTTAGAACAACTTTCCCGAAGTCACCATATTTTTAGGATTTTTCCCGCGAAGTTATTAGCGCCCAAAACTGACCATTTTTGCGCGGCCAGCTGTAAGGGGCTACCTAACCAATTCTCTGCTTGAATTTTGTCGTCGTCGTCGTTTTAGTTTGCTATCCGCTGCGCTGCGTTCCTTGCATGTTTATTATAATTTTGAACTAAAATAGCAGGTTTGTTTTGAGATATATTTAGCATAATATATAAAAAATGTCGATGGTTTTGTTCGCAATTAATTTGAATAAAAGACAGCGTAGGCCTTGGCTTAGGCTCATTAAAAAAATGAAGCAAATGAACAGGGTTTGTTCGTTTTTCCAAGCATTACAGTTGTTCGTATATGCTCATTAGAGAGAATGATTCAATTATTTTAAAAAAACTTCAGGTAATACCAATTATGTTTTTTTTTACTCTAAATATTATCCGACCAACTGCTTGTCCATTCGAAGGCAATTTGATTCCAGATATAAAACTAGCTAGCTCAACAATCTCTATTTTTGAGGCTTTTAGACATCGTTTCCCTTTTTGGATGTTTTGGAATCTGACATAAACTTCTAATAATCGTCAAAGGCAAAATATACCGCAATTTGTTGTAAGGAAGTTTGTAATATTTTCGGAAGTTTAAAATGTTTTGTATGGAATGAAAAATAATCGTGATCATAAGGCTATGAAAAAACTTAAAATGTTTTATTTTTAAGCTTGTTTGATAGTACACAAAAGCGAAAAAAAAACAGTTCCCATAAACGATGAATTGTCTAAGTGTATTGTTCTTCCTAAAATCTATACTTGACTAAGTTAAAAAAATGTCTTATATTTTTTCTAGAATTGTTATAATCCCAGTCTTGAGTTTAATAAAAAAAAATTAGAAATAAATTTCAATTACAATATCCCTATTTAAAAATTTACTCAATAATAACAGATGACAATTCATGTATGAACTAATTTATCGAAATTTGTATTCTTTCACACACGCTCTGATAATATAATATCTATTGTTAATCACATATTACATTTAATTTTATATCTCAAAATAAATATCGAAATATATCTTGAAAATTATAATAAACATGCCAGGAACGCAGCGCAGCGGATAGCAAACGAAAACGACGATGACGACAAAAGTCCAAGCAGAGAAACAGCGCGCGCGCGTAGGTAAACAGGCAGGCAGGCAGGCGAGCAAGCTCGTGAGAGAGTTTGAACCTGAGAGAGAGCACGTGCGTGTACGAATTGGAATTGAACATCGTTGTTAGGTAGCCCCTTACAGCTGGCCGCGCAAAAATGGTCAGTTTTGGGCGCTAATAACTTCGCGGGAAAAAATCCTAAAAATTTGGTGTCTTTGGGAAAGTTGTTCTAAATTTAATGAAGGTTCTACATTTGAGAAATGATAAGAATCGAATAACTATAGCGCTTTCCACAGGTAAAAAAGTAAAACAGTTGCGTTTCTCCATACATTTTGACGATTTTTCCCATACAAACTTTAAGCGATTGGAGGGAGGGGTTCCCGTGGTCAGAATGAGCTCAAATTTGGAATTTAGCCTAGTGATGGGTCAATCTTTGATTTCAGGGGGTAGCCCCAAAAAAGTCCGGATTTGGACCACCCTAGTGCCCATTTCTAAAAATATTTTTTTTGAAAAGTTCAAAAAATTTGCTATAAAATTGTCTAAGAGACATTGAAGATTGGACCTCTGGTTGCTGAGATACAGCGGCTTAAAGAAAAAGAAACACGAAAATTGAAGTTTTCTAAGTCTCACCCAAACAGCCCACCATTTTCTAATGACGATATCTCAGCAATTAATGGTCAGATTTTCAATGTTAATACATGAAACATTCGTGAAATTTTCCGATCTTTTCAAAAAAAAATATTTTAAAAAATTTTAAATCGAGACTAGCATTTTAAATGGGCGTAATATTCAATATTTGGCCCTCTTAAAATGTTAGTCTCGATTTAAAAAATTTCAAAATATTTTTTTTGAAAAGATCGGAAAATTTCACGAATGTTTCATGTATTAACATTGAAAATCAAACCATTAATTGCTGAGATATCGTCATTAGAAAATGGTGGGCTGTTTGGGTGAGACTTAGAAAACTTCAATTTTCGTGTTTCTTTTTCTTTAAGCCGCTGTATCTCAGCAACCAGAGGTCCAATCTTCAATGTCTCTTAGACAATTTTATAGCAAATTTTCTGAAATTTTCAAAAAAAAAATATTTTTAGAAATGGTCACTCATGGTCACTATTTTTAAAAATCGAAAAACTGCAAATATTTCGCTAAAATCAAACTTTCGGTGGCTATATATTGAAAACGGAGCCCTTAATAAAAAAAATCTGTAAAGTACTTTTCGATTGCAAATTCAATTTTGCATTAAAAAATAATGTCAAACTTGTTATTGCATAAAACTTCGATTTTTTCCAAAAATCACTTTTTTTTCAAAAATTCTTAACTCGGCGGCAGATTTTTTGACCATGTTTCTCTATGGCTCAAAAGTTGCGGATTTTTGTTCCCTAAAACATATCAAAAAATCTCGAAAATCAAAAAATACGAATTTTGGGAAATTGAGTTTTAGTGAAAAAAAAAGTTGATAAAAAAATCTGCAAATTATTTTTTCCGTGTACCTATTTTTTTCTCAAAAGTCCTCAACAATACCTACAACTTTGCCGAAGACATCAAATTGATCAGAAAATTCACTCAAAAGTTACAGCTGTTTGAATATTTACATACCATTTTTGTATGGACAGCTGCCAAAATTGTATGGAGACTTGTATGGGTGAACCAATTACACAAAATAGCATATTTGGTCATAGGGAAGGCCCCCATAAAGTTTGAGCTAAATCAAAAAATACAAATAAAATCCATTTCCGGTTTTGGTAGAGAATTGCTCAGGTGATTTAAAATGCATTTTACCCTGTCCAGTTGTTTTGCAATCATTGGTTTTCAAAATATCCAGGTATTAAAGAGATTTTTTTTTCGTGGAAAAAAAAACTTTGCGATTTAAACATTGGAGTTCCATAAAAATTCAAAATTCTTTTGATCGATCCCAGACATGCTAAATATGATTTTAACTGCAGGAAAAATTCTAATTGTTTTCAGTTCTATGTGTGTACTGTGTACTTATCCCTTTAAAGTTTTGATTTTTTTGAAAAAAAAAATTGAAAAGCATCGAAAATAAGCTCAAAGAATAAAATGCACCGTTTTTGAGTTTAAACCATTTAAAGGTGATTCAGAAAATTTCGAAAAAACTAGTTTTTCTGAATGACAATTATTCTGCCTTCAATTTTCAATAGATGATATAATAGAAGCTTTTAAAAAGTGTAACTAGTGTTAAATATTAATATACAGAAATTCCATTTGAAAAGAGCCTAAACCGAAAAAAAGTTCTCCGATCGGGCTCAAAATTTTTCTGGGGGTTCCTTGGCCAAAATAATTAGACCCATATTTTTTTGTAGGCTCTTTTCAAATGGAATTGCTGTATATATATATTTAGTTTTTTTTTCATCATGAATTACAAAAAAGCTTCATAATCCAATATAAGCCCTTTTAAATGATGTTATTTTAAAAATCAGGAAAAATCTAAAGGTTGAAAATATTTTTCACGAGTTTCACTTTTAAACATTAAAATCAAATTAAAAGTTTTTACAATATTATCGATTGGGCAGCCGTAAAAAAAAAATTCTGATGGAAGGTCAGATCAACAATATACAAATAAGAAAATGGGCAAAGATGAACACTAGGATGACAACAAAAACATTGACTTTGGATGATTGATTTCAGAAATATTTGTTTTAAAAGTGGGTCTCGTGGCGCAGGGGTAGCGGCTTCGGCTGCCGATCCCGATGATGCTATGAGACGCGGGTTCGATTCCCGCCTTATCCACTGAGCTTCTATCGGATGGTGAAGTAAAACGTCGGTCCCGGTTTCTCCTGTCTCGTCAGAGGCGCTGGAGCAGAAATCCCACGTTAGAGGAAGGCCATGCCCCGGGGGGCGTAGTGCCAATAGTTTCGTTTGTTTTAAAAATGGTGTTCATTAGGGTGACAAGAAAATGAGATTTTTTTCAATCCTAAGTGACATCCTTTGGATTACATCTTTAGGCAAAATTAAGCATCTGTGTCAATTGTGAGCAAAATTAGTTAAGGTTTAGGATTAGCTTTAAAGCTTTTGAAAAATATATTTTCATACAAAAACATCTTTTTCGAATCGCTAGTAACATTTCACGATCACCTCAGATCGGTTTGCACTCTTCTATATAATTGTAGAGCGTTTTATTTTACATAAGAATGTTCTACTCCATATTTTTTGCAAAAATTCCCATACAATATTCAACTCTCAAAAGTGACTCCCAAACTCTAACCGATTTGTCCCAAAATTGGAACAGATGCTCAATGGTGGATCGAAGTAGCCGTGCGCGAGATCGGATGTGAAAATTTTACGGTGCAAAAATTGTGACAGCTCTTTCGTTTCCCGATTAATTTCCTTAAAACGATTTATTTACTTCCGTTCGTGTTAAACTACGAAGATTCGGTCAACATTTTGGTGATGACAAGTACCAGTGAATGCCAAATATGCTGGACCAAGTTGAAAAAGCAAGAACACCAGGATCACCAGTTCATCAGTTGGTTGTAATCATGAAGATGCCATCGTTCCTGTCCCAGATGCTCTTCCACCAGCTAGAATTTACCGTCTGTCATTTGCTGATCAAGTCCAGAAGTCTCAGATAAATTGCGAATCAAGTGGAATTTTATATTATTATATTCTATTAATCAAATGATATATCCCTATAACCCTTCCCTCCAACCCCAATTTACTCCCCAACCCCCTCCCCCTCTCGCCATCACTCCATAAAAATATTATTATTTGCCAAATTTACACTAACACACCCAACCAAAACTGATCCGGAGCGTTTGGTACGGTATGTCCACGCATCCTTCCTCCCCTGTTGATTCTGTGAAATGTGCTCCGTTCACAGAATCTGTCTCTACGGTTAATGCAACGCAGTAGGCCTGGCCGCTTTAATTTTTGCAATACATCTTCGGGGATACTCAAGTGTACTGCAATAATCAATATTGACAAGAAAGAACTTGGGGCGTAATCTAACCACAAGTTCTTCCAGAATGCTTTCTTCGGACTGGCTGCGCTTGTTTTCGATTAGATTAGATTAGATTAAAATTGGAACAGATGCTCAATTTTGTCTAAAGAAGTAACCCAAATCCTTTAACCTTTAATGGACACCACCTAAAAATATAAAAAAAATGTTTCTGAAATTTTTCCTCAATATAACTTAGGCTCTAAATGTAATGTAACTTTTTGTATACTTTTCAACACATAATCGATGGATGTAAAGTTAGCAAAATATTTTTTTGTGATAAAAAGTTAATAATAATCGGATTTTCCTAACTTACTTTCAACTTTGGTTAACTTTCACTCCTTCGATTTTGTTTATTTTTTTATTGTACATAATATTACTAGAAACATCTTAATATTCAACCAAACCAAAAGTATTAACTTCTTACAAAAATCTCACACTTGAACAAAATAGGGCGAGACCAGCGCCACCTGTTGCCAAAATTCTAAAGCGATGTTTTTACCCATACATTTGTGCAATTTTCCCCATACAAACTTCATCGATAAAAAGCGACCCCTTATCCTCAACATTGACACAGTTACTTATTATTGTTGAAGAATCGAGCCAGAGGGTATCTCTTAAGATTTTCCAAAAGAAATATTTCTTCTTGTCACCCTACTGTGCATTAGTTTTGATTTTTAAAACAATTTTTGTTAATACCTAGTTGTTCACTTTCAGCGAAAAATACTCAGTAGTTTAAATGTATGAGCTAAAATGATTCAACATTATTTCTTGGAACGCTACTAAAGTAGCAGAATCGTTAATTTCCGTGCCCAACACATTTCTGGCGCACAACAGCTCTAAGCACAACGGCTAGTTGGAATTCGCCGTCCCGAAACACCGTGGTCCGTCCATCCATCCACCGCGGTCCGGCAGCTGTATTGCCAAATCTCGCGGAGGGCCTTGAACAAGTCATTCATTTCCATCCGCGACCACTGACTTCAACTGCAACAGCGCACTGACTGACGGCTGGTGGCAGTCGGCGGCGTTAGACCACAGCCTTTTTGGCGAATGTGAGACCGCTTATTAAGGCTTTTCTGCCGTCAGAACCCTATTGTCGATTCCGAAGGAACCCCTTTCTAAGTCGCATTTTTTCGGCAGCAGCCCGACAGCCCGAGGTCGCAAATGGCAGCAATTGCCCTGGTCCATTGCGCGAGGGTCGTGACTCTCGGTGGTACACACAGCTGCTGCTGCTGGCCGGGGCCAATAATCGCTAGTAATCCGTATAATTCCCCGGCGTGTCACGACAACAACAACAACAACAACAACAACACATCTGAGGTATTGCAAATGTCCGCGCACGTTACATTCCGAGTTCACAGCTCGCTCCGATCAAAATAAAGTTTGATCGCCTTTCTAATCGCTGCTTTCCTCCGCAGGTTCAGACCATTCGATTGGACCAATCAATCCCCCAGAAGACACCTTGATTGACGAAAGCAACCAACAATAAAATTGTGAATAAATAATAGCCGAGACCTTTGAGAAAAGAAAGGTAGAAAGAAAGACGGACCTTGGTTTTGGTCAATATTTGGGCAGATAATTACGGTGAACGTAAAATCGACAGATCGTCGCCATCGTGCTAACTTGTCGTACGTGCATTTTGGGCCAAATTGAGTTAAGAACGCCATTTTGTGCAGCTCACAAAGCCTCATATTTTGACCTTCACAGATCCCCAAAATTCGATTTCAATCCTGAGATATTCAATGAAAACCAAAAAAGCTCCGAAAATTTTTGTCACTTTTCATATAAAAGAAGTTTCAATCCTGTCGTGCTATCTTGTCACTCCCTGAAAATTGATGTAAGTGCGACAAAGGGCAAAGGGATTTCAGGTCAGGATGCGTTTGACGCACGTACAAGTTAGACTACCGTAAACATTTTTAATTATAACTCGGGACTCCAGCAACCAACTTCAACCAAACTTCGGGACAATGCACAGAATGGTCAGCCCATCAAAACGTGTTTGTTATTGTTTACATTGCGTGCTTTCGTTTTTGTTTATTCAAGGTCAAACATTAAAACGCGTTTTTCTCGGAACGTCAAAATGGCGGGTGCGACATGATAGCACGACGACGTCGAGATGACAATTGGGCACTGCCATCAAACAGGAGAAAGAAGAAAGTCGTCGTCAAAGGTTTGTTTTTTTATGAACCCCTCCGTATTTATTTGGAATTAGTCATCATAATTCGAAAGCCGTTAAAACTGTCATTGACGGTCGAGACGCGACAAGAACAAGAATTGACCACAACACGTGGCAAATCTGAAGGTTGAACATTAAGGGGTTATATGAGTTGGGTTTTTCAAAACTTTGTTGTCAAATAAGTAAACAAATTTGTTTACAAAATTGAAACTTATTTTCACGATTAATATTTTTTAAACTTGTTAACATTGATTCCAATTTTGACGAAATATGATCAGGAAAACATAATTTTGCTTACAAATATTAACTCTAACATTTCAAAAGGGGCAAAAACTGATTATTACGCCCGTTTGAAATGTCAATCTTGATTCCAAAACATACAAAATATTTTTTATCGAAAAGATCAATAATTTTCAAAAGTGTTTAATTTTTCAACATTGAAAATTAATCCATAAAATGCTAAAATGTTTGTATGAGACTTCGATTTTCTTGTTTCTTTTTCTTTTATTCGCCGTATTTCAGCTTCCACAGGTCCAATCTTCAATGTCCCTTAGGCAATTTTATTCACATTTCTTCATTTTTTCGAGTGAAATTTCTTTGTTTTTGCTAACTCGGCGGCAACATTTTTGTCCTTTTTTTTGTGGCTTAAAAGTTGTGGTTTTATGTTAAAAAATTGGAATACGAATTTTTGTGAAAAAGCGAATTCAAGATCAGAAATTTATTTCCGTGTACCATTTTGCCTTCCTCACTGAGGTAAGGCTATAATCCTGCTCTAAAAATGAACTTCGTATAAAAACGTCGTAGACCCACCTTCATGTATACATATCGACTCAGAATCGAAAACTGAACAAATATCTGTGTGTATGTGTGTGTATGTGTGTGTGTGTGTGTGTGTGTGTGTATGTGTGTGTGTATGTATGTATGTGACCAACAAACTAGCTCATGTTTCTCGGCACTGGCTGAACCGATTTGACCCGAACCTGTTGCATTCGACTTGGTTTAGGGTCCCATAGATCGAGTTTTATACAGATTGAAGTTTCGATAAGTAGTTCAAAAGTTATGCATAAAAATGTGTTTTCACATATATCCGGATCTCACTTAAATGTATGTAAACTATGTCCGGGTCCATCATCCGACCCATCGTTGATTAGATTATCAGAAGACCTTTCCAACGAGCCTAAAATATTGAAGATCTGGCAACCATGTCTCGAGATATGGCCACTTAAATGATATTGATGTACTTTTTTGAAGCCGGATCTCACTTAAATGTATGTAAACTATGTCCGGATCCACCATCCGACCCATCGTTGGTTAGGTTATTAAAAGACCTTTCCAACGAGTCCAAAACATTGAAGATCTGGCAACCCTGTCTCGAGATATCCCCACTTAAGTGATATTGATGTAATTTTTAGAAGCTGGATCTCACTTAAATGTAAGAAAACTATGTCCGGATCCAACATCCAACCCATCTTTGGTTAGGTTATCAAAGTACCTTTCCCATGAGTGCAAAACATTGAAGATCTGGCAACCCTGTCTCGAGATATATCCACTTAAGTGATATTGATGTACTTTTTGGATGCCGGATCTCACTTAAATGTATGTAAACTATGTCCGGCTCCACTATCCGACCCGACGTTGGTTAGGTTATCAAAAGACCTTTCCAACGAGTCCAAAACATTGAAGATCTGACAACCCTGTCTCGAGATATCCCCACTTAAGTGATATTGATGTACTTTTTGGAAGCCGGATCACACTTAAATGTATGTAAACTATGTCCGGATTCACCATCCGACCCATCGTTGGTTAGGTTATTAAAAGACCTTTCCAACGAGTTCAAAACATTGAAGATCTGGCAACCCTGTCTCGAGATATCCCCACTTAAGTGATATTGATGTAATTTTTAGAAGCCGGATCTCACTTAAATGTAAGTAAACTATGTCCGGATCCACCATCCAACCCATCTTTGGTTAGGTTATCAAAGGACCTTTCCCATGAGTGCAAAACATTGAAGATCTGGCAACCCTGCCTCGAGATATATCCACTTAAGTGATATTGATGTACTTTTTGGATGCCGGATCTCACTTAAATGTATGTAAACTATGTCCGGATCCACCATCCGACCCATCGTTGGTTAGGTTATTAAAAGACCTTTCCAACGAGTTCAAAACATTGAAGATCTGGCAACCCTGTCTCGAGATATCCCCACTTAAGTGATATTGATGTAATTTTTAGAAGCCGGATCTCACTTAAATGTAAGTAAACTATGTCCGGATCCACCATCCAACCCATCTTTGGTTAGGTTATCAAAGGACCTTTCCCATGAGTGCAAAACATTGAAGATCTGGCAACCCTGCCTCGAGATATATCCACTTAAGTGATATTGATGTACTTTTTGGATGCCGGATCTCACTTAAATGTATGTAAACTATGTCCGGATCCACCATCCGACCCTTTGTTGGTTATGTTATCAAAAGACCTTTCCAAAGAGTCTAAAATATTGAAGATCTGGCAACCACGTCTCGAGCCATGGCCTCTTAAGTGATATTGATGTACTTTTTTGAAGCCGGATCTCACTGAAATGTATGTAAACTATGTCCGGTTAGGTTATCAAAAGACCTTTCCAACGAGTGCAAAACATCGAAGATCGGGCAACCCTGTCTCGAGATATGGTCACTTAAGTGATATCGATGTACTTTTTGGAAGCCGGATCTAAAAAATAGATGAAACTTGTGTACAGCCATTGTTGTGAGGAAGGCTCCAACCACATAGGTGGATTAAGTTAGTTTTTTCATTATAGTCCTCATCAATACCAACTTTGTCAGAGGCACCAAACCATTCAGAAAATCTCTTCAAGGATACAGATTTTCGAATATTTACTTACCATTTTTATGGACAGCTGATACAAATTTTTTATTTGGGTCATAGGAAATACCCTTAAAAGTGTTGAGTCAAATGCGTGAAATCAGCCAATTTCGTAGAGAATTCTTATATAAAGATACCATTTTTAAATTGAAAACCGTGATTTGAGAATCAAATTCGAATTTTATGCCATTTTTATTTATTTTGGATATGAAATCGCTGGATTTAGAAACAATTTGAAAATTAAAAATGTTTTTTTTAGATACAAATTCGCATTTTTTTTACATTATTTGTCTAAATTTGATTCATGATTTTAAATTTTTTTTACGCAATAAGGCCGTTGCAAATATTTTTTGAAATTTATGTCACTCGATTCTGACCAAAGTCGCGGGAGGGGAGGGTGCCCAGTTGTTTTGCAATAATTATTTTCCAAAATACCTTAGAAACCGTACATAAACCACGTGGACACTTTTTTGGAAATCTCACCCCCCCTCCCCCTTCGTGCAAGATTGTTCATACAAAAAAAAACTTTTTTGTATGGAGCGTGGACAATTGTTACCCCCCTTCCCCCCCTCCCCTTAAGCGTCCACGTGGTTTATGGATGGTGACATAAAGTAGTAGAATGCTAATTTGACTAAAGTGAAAAAACTGTAAAGATATAAAAAATAAAGGCATTCAATTCAAAAATTAATTCAAAAATTAGGACGCACCATTTTTAAAGTACTGAGCCTCAAACTTATCTTGCTCCTATAAACCACCTAGGGATTTGAAGTTATGAAATATGGTGACTAATCTGAGTGCATAACATCTGATTCAGACAACCAAAAAATATTGAAATTTTAATGATATTGGCCTTATCTCGCCGCCCAGACCGTCACCCTCGATGGTAAAAAAAAAAACGAAACTATTGGCACTACGCCCCCCGGGGCATGGCCTTCCTCTAACGTGGGATTTCTGCTCCAGCGCCTCTGACGAGACAGGAGAAACCGGGACCGACGTTTTACTTCACCATCCGATAGAAGCTCAGTGGATAAGGCGGGAATCGAACCCGCGTCTCATAGCATCATCGGGATCGGCAGCCGAAGCCGCTACCCCTGCGCCACGAGACCCACCCTCGATGGTTATACAATGGAAATTCATGACAAGTTTCTGATTGCTTGAGCATTTTGTTCATACAAGGTTTGGAATTAAAACACTTATTTTTGAAATTCTAAAACAAAATATCCGGCAAGACGAGTCTGTCGAGACAGTTAGTTTTGTAATTATTTATATACATCAAATAATATCCAAAACTAAAATATAGTAACATTCAAAAACCATAAACTTAAAAAAACATTCAAACCTCTCAGCTTTTCTGCGCTAATTTTTGAATAAATCTAACCCTTTAATCGTAGCCCCTTAAACCCCGAAAGAACCGGGAATCGCACGTTGTCGCCATAAAATGATTGATCCAATCTTGCCGCGGGGAAGAGCTTTGTCTCTCATTCCTTCTCTTGTTCCTCTTGCTCGCGAGCTGCCTCTAATCGCTAGCTGTTGATGGGGATTGTCAGATCAAGCTCAGCGATGTCGACGTTTGCCGCCCTGTCGAGAGAGTTGGACTATTCGGGATCTAGCTCTGCCATGGCCTTGGGAGGTTGTTACTAAAGTCGCCACGAGTTCGAGTCCAGGTCCGAATCTAGCTTGGCGAAGCCTTTTCTAGGTTGTCTTTGTTAATTTTTATTGCTCTTTTCTCCGGCAATTACCGATCGTAAAATTGATGTTGATTTTGTAATCTTTTCTTCTGTTTTTGTTCTGAAGACGAGTGTTTTTTTTTCTTTCTTTGTTTTGAGTGGGAGTCTCCGGGAACCGGGGGAAGGGGAGAGTTTGGAGAGGTTTACGATCATGTGTATCACAACTAGAAAGAAGAAGTTGATCTTGACCAAATATATCTCCCAACCAAATGCCCAACGTAACGCAACTTTGAGTTGCAAACGACGTGGGTTTCGGGGGTTTATTGGTTAGCGATAGCGTTCAGCCGGCCAGCTTAGGCACTAATCAACACGACTCCCAATTGGGAAGCACAAAGCACTTTTCTCCGATTCCAGGGGGTGGCTACAGGTAGCTGGGCGAAGACATGATCATTAGAAACAATTCTGGAAGCCGTACGCCACTTGACCTGGAGATCTAATGTGATGAAAGAGTTGTTGTTGTTGATCCTCAATAAAAAAAATGAAGTTATGCTTGAACTGTTGATACGGTTGAAGAATTTTCATTTTTCGATGTGGTTAAAATAACGTGACCAAGAGTCAAATAAAATATGCAAAATCATCAGACAAACTAGCAGGATTCCCAGTCAGCTGTTTTCCGACACAAATTTCACAAATGTTTCTTCCAAACTGATTCACATCGCTGTGTACAACATTCACCAGCTGGTGCTGATGCTGCCGTTTGCCCGACACGACACCACACCGAGACTGTCCTGCCAGCCAGCTCTAGATTTCAGGTCAAAGCCATTACTGTCTCCAAATGGTGCAAACAATTTTGTCTTTTACACTCGGCAGTTCTCCCCCGCACACCCCTGCTCTGGTCATCAATGCTGCACCAACTCCGGGCAACTCTTCTGCTTTCCGGACTGGAAGCTGATAATTTTGCCAAAGTGTTGTAGAGCTGCAGCTGCACCGCCGTCGGCCCAAGATCTTGGACTGCACCAGAACTAGACACTGCTGCTGGAAGAAAATGAGAGACGACCATACTGGAAGTCGGTGGTGGAGGACGATGATGATGATGTCGTTGATTCTACTGCCAGGGTATCGCACCACACTTCCCCCTCAGAAGCACCAGCAGCAATCGTCTACATAATGTTCACAATGTTACGAAAGGAAAATATGTTATACGAGAAGACCATTTGAAGATGTGTCCTACACCAACACCCCCACCTGCCCCCACGTTCCACCTTCTTTGCAAGGTTCTGATTTTGAGGCGGATGAAAATAGGAAATGTTCTGCTCATTGCGACAACTTAATTTCGTACCCGTTGATATGCAACCCCAAGCCAGGGGGTTATTCCGGAATAACGTGATTTTTACTTATTTAAGACAGTTTTGTGAATTAAAAAAATAAAAGCAAAAAGCAAAAAGCAAAAAGCAAAAAGCAAAAAGCAAAAAGCAAAAAGCAAAAAGCAAAAAGCAAAAAGCAAAAAGCAAAAAGCAAAAAGCAAAAAGCAAAAAGCAAAAAGCAAAAAGCAAAAGCAAAAGCAAAAGCAAAAGCAAAAAGCAAAAGCAAAAGCAAAAGCAAAAAGCAAAAGCAAAAGCAAAAAGCAAAAGCAAAAGCAAAAAGCAAAAGCAAAAAAAAGCAAAAAGCAAAAAGCAAAAAGCAAAAGCAAAAGCAAAAGCAAAAGCAAAAGCAAAAGCAAAAGCAAAAGCAAAAAGCAAAAAGCAAAAAGCAAAAAGCAAAAGCAAAAAGCAAAAGCAAAAGCAAAAAGCAAAAGCAAAAGCAAAAGCAAAAAGCAAAAAGCAAAAGCAAAAGCAAAAGCAAAAAAAAAAAAAAAAGCAAAAAGCAAAAGCAAAAGCAAAAGCAAAAGCAAAAGCAAAAGCAAAAAAAAAGCAAAAAAAAAAGCAAAAAAAAAGCAAAAGCAAAAAGCAAAAAGCAAAAGCAAAAGCAAAAAGCAAAAAGCAAAAGCAAAAAGCAAAAAGCAAAAAGCAAAAGCAAAAAGCAAAAGCAAAAAAAAAAAAAGCAAAAAAAAAAGCAAAAAGCAAAAAGCAAAAGCAAAAAGCAAAAAGCAAAAGCAAAAGCAAAAAAAAAAAAGCAAAAAGCAAAAAGCAAAAGCAAAAGCAAAAGCAAAAGCAAAAGCAAAAGCAAAAGCAAAAGCAAAAGCAAAAGCAAAAGCAAAAAGCAAAAGCAAAAGCAAAAGCAAAAGCAAAAAAAAAGCAAAAGCAAAAAGCAAAAAGCAAAAGCAAAAAGCAAAAGCAAAAGCAAAAGCAAAAAGCAAAAGCAAAAGCAAAAAGCAAAAAGCAAAAGCAAAAAGCAAAAGCAAAAGCAAAAAGCAAAAGCAAAAGCAAAAGCAAAAGCAAAAAGCAAAAGCAAAAAGCAAAAAGCAAAAGCAAAAAGCAAAAGCAAAAGCAAAAAGCAAAAAGCAAAAAGCAAAAAGCAAAAGCAAAAGCAAAAGCAAAAAGCAAAAGCAAAAAGCAAAAAGCAAAAAGCAAAAAGCAAAAAGCAAAAAGCAAAAAGCAAAAAGCAAAAAGCAAAAAGCAAAAAGCAAAAAGCAAAAAGCAAAAAGCAAAAAGCAAAAAGCAAAAAGCAAAAAGCAGTTGAGTTGAGTTGAGTTGAGTTGAGTTGAGTTGAGTTGAGTTGAGTTGAGTTGAGTTGAGTTGAGTTGAGTTGAGTTGAGTTGAGTTGAGTTGAGTTGAGTTGAGCTGAGTTGAGCTGAGCTGAGCTGAGCTGAGCTGAGCTGAGCTGAGCTGAGCTGAGCTGAGTTGAGCTGAGCTGAGCTGAGCTGAGCTGAGTTGAGCTGAGCTGAGCTGAGTTGAGTTGAGTTGAGTTGAGTTGAGTTGAGTTGAGTTGAGTTGAGTTGAGTTGAGTTGAGTTGAGTTGAGTTGAGTTGAGTTGAGTTGAGTTGAGTTGAGTTGAGTTGAGTTGAGTTGAGCTGAGTTGAGTTGAGTTGAGTCGTTTATGAACGACTCCAAACAAAACCCATCGATGAAGTTGCGATGGTCAGGTCCTGGATGGTGCGGAGTTGGGCATAGAACACACTGTGAACCCAGTGATAAGAAAATCTGGAGAACTGGTTAAAGTTGTTTCTTTTCTGTCTACGGCATAGTTCCAACCATTCCTGGGCCTCGTACTGCTGATGACCTCCCCCTCACCCTTATGGCCTATCTACAATCACTTAGCTTAGAACATCTAAGTAAAGTAGTTACTTAGGAAAGTCTGCAACTTACGTTCGTCATCCACAATCAACTTAGAAAACTTGCTGGGCTAATATACGTTGCTATGCAGTTGTTTGTTTACCTTTGATATGGAAACGTCAACTTACCGTAGATTTTGAAATTTTCCAAACCAAACGTCAGTTTCTAATTTGATTACTTTTCCATTGTAGAAACTCAGATTCATTTCCATTGATTCAAATTCCTAAGCTAAGTGAAATTTTCTAAGCTAAGTGATTGTAGATAGGCCATTAGTCCTGGCCGACACATTGAACAAGGCGAAAACATACTCGCTACCGTTTTAGAGGGTGGGGGTAAGATCTTGGACGAGATTCTTCTCTCCAGCTGTTGGTTGGTGCACCTTGAAGCCTTAAACGTTTCTACTTGGCAGAGCAGGAAATCTGTGCCGAACATGGCTGAACGACGACGCCGATGAAGACGACCCCGGCTGGGAAAATGCCCAAGGATTTCAAAGCCAGCGTCTTGAACATCTTTAAAGCATGTCCTGCTGCTGCTAGGAAGAGGCTCATATGAAATTCAGCACATTTATGTTGAAGCAAGGTAATGGCTTCGAACAGAACTTCAGGTGGTGATGTTGAAACTTAAATTAACTGAGCTGGACACGTGTTGGGGCACATTATGAGATTCTGAGTTCGGCTTCACCACAGATTTATATCGGGTATGGTCAGCTTGGAAAGACAATAGCCGCCAGCTGCAATGATCTTTGACACGGGTGTTGATTAAAATTTTATTAGACAGGTTGCATGAGGGCTTATTGGATTTTGCTCTCAAAGGCATCTATTTCTAGCTGATACGATGTTTTCGATAAATTATTGTGCAAAATGATATTTAATAAATGCAATTAGACTTGCAATCTTCCAAATCGGCGTCAATATCAAACTACGTCCGCCCCTCAAATCCATCCCACACCGATCCAATTAGTCCAAATTGAGCGCCGGATAAGGAGGTCATATCAATTCATCTTCATCAGGCTAATTAGACCACGCGCGACACTGTCTGCAGTTCAGCAGAGTCACACCGAGCTCTGTCCATCAAGAATCACTGACCACGAGAGGGAAGCTATCACAAGCTGTTCCAATTGTGATCACGGCGCTGGCAGACCTTCCCGAAGCATTAACTTAATATTGACCTCTGTCAATCTGGCTCGCTAAATCGAGCGACCAAATTTGGACCCATGCCAGGTGGTCGGTTAGCAAAAAAAAGTGAGTCCATGTTCATGCAGTTGATCTATCTATCAAAAAAGCGTTGAGCAATAGCTCGGAGAAAAAAATCAGTCTCCTGCGCCGAATTATACGGTTCCATTTCAATTTACATAATTAATTTTGCTCATTTATCATTTTGGCCGCGCAGACTCGAACAATTAAGCGCGCTGACATGCATTGACAGGCCGCGAGCGTGATCGTTATTTTGGCCGTGGGTCTAAATCTTCGCGTTAGATTGACCTATTTTGGGCTTCATTTTTCCACGACATGAACTCATTTCTTTAAAGTCAACAATTGCTACACCTACCCTAGGTTGCGTCTCGTTTGCATTTTGGGCGATCTGGACCAAAATCGGTCGCACGTCGTCGTTGTAGTCGTGCATGGCGTTCAAAACGCTGCCGCAGTTCTAAAGCTGATCACCGTGGCGGATTGACGCCGCGCTGGCTGTGGCCACGGGAGGGACTAAACAAAAAAAAACATTGTAGACTTATTTGCAATGAATCTTTTTTAGTGGGCTTTTTATGGCGGTTGCTGGTCGCAAATGCTGGTAGATTTTCAACGAAATATTACATCATAGGTTAATCGGTAACAGAACTGCGAATTTTAATAGCTACGGCATTGAACGTGGATTAAAGCGCGACGAAGTGAATGATGCCAAAATTGTTTAAATATTTTTTGAACGATACAATTTTATAAAATTTCCAGATTATTTTTCCAATATTAATATGATAATTTTTTAGGATATCCATCAAATTGGATGATTTTATTATTAAAACTTCTTATTCATAGTTTAAAATTCGGTCGTAAACGCTTTTTTGAATTTGTAATCAAACTTTAGAGAACTGATATGCCAACATTAGGTACCCGGTGCAAATACATGCTTTTCTTATACATCAAATTGTCATCGTTATAAACAAATCCGTAATAATATTACACTTTCTATTTTGTAATATTATTAGAATTCACATGACCTGATGAAAAGTAGTGGAAATAAACTTCTGGAAAATAAAACACACTTGTTTAAGAGTCGCATCCAATAATATTTAATATGCTTTTTTTTAGTTTAATGTTTATGTTTCCAAATTTCAAAGGTAATTGACGAGCAATCAATTTAAAATAATTTAAAATGCATTCTATGAAAATTGAATCATTTTAAAAATATTTTGAATATTTTTTAAGGCCATTGCAAATGTTTTTTAATATTTTTTTTTCTTTCGACCCTGACCAAAGTCGTGTAAAGGGGTGGAGGAGTGGTAAAAAAATATTAAAAATATAAAGCCAATAAAACAAGCCATGGCTTCAACATTTCAATGAAAAAAAGTGTTTTAGAGTGCACTTTAAACCAGTATTTTTGTTATGGAATTCTTAGTTTTTAAAAACGATTGTTTTCTCTTGAGTTTTTTTTTTTCTTCAAATCTTCAAATCTTCAAATCTTCAAATCTTCAAATCTTCAAATCTTCAAATCTTCAAATTTTCAAATCTTCAAATCTTCAAATCTTCACCATCTCAATGAAAAAAATTTGTGCACTTTACCAGTGTTTTGTTATGCAAAAACGATTGTTTTCTCTTAAAGTTTCTTTGCGATACTGATCATCGGAATTTTACCAAAAAAAAAAAAAAAACAAGAATATGATTATAAACGCAGTAAAAGGCGTATGAAGTGGATTACACTGCCGCTCGAAGCTAGTCCGTCCCATATGTAATTTCGTCAATTTTGAGGTAATAATGCAGTTTGGTTCAAAATCATGTAAACTATCAGAAAAACGAATAAAATGTAGTACTTTGTTCTAGAAATCCGGAGAAAATCCACTTTTTCGTGAAATTCTAACACGTAGCCTTATGGGCGGGACAACTTTGACACGCGTTTTTCTCGGCTTGCTGTTTTTACATATGGGACGGACACGATTAGAGCGGCAGTACAGTTAATTAGACTTCTATTTCCATCAAAATTTTGAGCTATGTTGAGAAATTATTTATCCGATTTTAAGAAGGGTGAGGGTACACAAAATTTCAAAAAATTTGAACGGTTTTTTGTGTTTAATGTTTAATGTTTAATGTTTAATAATTAATGTTTAATATTTAATGTTTAATGTTTAATGTTTAATGTTTAATGTTTAATGTTTAATGTTTAATGTTTAATGTTTAATGTTTAATGTTTAATGTTTAATGTTTAATGTTTAATGTTTAATGTTTAATGTTTAATGTTTAATGTTTAATGTTTAATGTTTAATGTTTAATGTTTAATGTTTAATGTTTAATGTTTAATGTTTAATGTTAAATGTTTAATGTTTAATGTTTAATGTTTAATGTTTAATGTTTAATGTTTAATGTTTAATGTTTAATGTTTAATGTTTAATGTTTAATGTTTAATGTTTAATGTTTAATGTTTAATGTTTAATGTTTAATGTTTAATGTTTAATGTTTAATGTTTAATGTTTAATGTTTAATGTTTAATGTTTAATGTTTAATGTTTAATGTTTAATGTTTAATGTTTAATGTTTAATGTTTAATGTTTAATGTTTAATGTTTAATGTTTAATGTTTAATGTTTAATGTTTAATGTTTAATGTTTAATGTTTAATGTTTAATGTTTAATGTTTAATGTTTAATGTTTAATGTTTAATGTTTAATGTTTAATGTTTAATGTTTAATGTTTAATGTTTAATGTTTAATGTTTAATGTTTAATGTTTAATGTTTAATGTTTAATGTTTAATGTTTAATGTTTAATGTTTAATGTTTAATGTTTAATGTTTAATGTTTAATGTTTAATGTTTAATGTTTAATGTTTAATGTTTAATGTTTAATGTTTAATGTTTAATGTTTAATGTTTAATGTTTAATGTTTAATGTTTAATGTTTAATGTTTAATGTTTAATGTTTAATGTTTAATGTTTAATGTTTAATGTTTAATGTTTAATGTTTAATGTTTAATGTTTAATGTTTAATGTTTAATGTTTAATGTTTAATGTTTAATGTTTAATGTTTAATGTTTAATGTTTAATGTTTAATGTTTAATGTTTAATGTTTAATGTTTAATGTTTAATGTTTAATGTTTAATGTTTAATGTTTAATGTTTAATGTTTAATGTTTAATGTTTAATTTTTTGTGTGCCTCCCAAGCATGCTCAAAGCTCTGCAACAGCTGATAAGCAGGGGAACGTTTGCCAGACCCATCCGAACATTCCAGCCCTAATTTGCGCCTACCGGATTCGAGCAGTTTGCTGTATTGCGCTCAAGGGGGGACTCGACAGCAATCATAACACATGCAATTGGCCCATCACAATCTCCACCATCAACGATTCTCACGATTCACGGGGTTGAGGTTCCTTCGATTTTCGCAGTACTTTTCGGAGATTTGATGGCTGCCCGTAGGTCATGTTCGGATGACTTCTGGTTGTCCGTTTTCGTTCTGCTACTCGTATTTTTTTCTCCGTTGAGCGTTAATGTCAAGTGCCTTTCCCTGTTTCGACACACGAAAGGCCAATTAGTGGAGCGTCTTCCCGATTTTCGAGTGCTAATTTTGGCTCTGCCAAATGTCAAAGCTCTTCCTGGCCCGAGGACCTCCGCCGGCGAGAGGCGAGGTAGCCCACGCGGAGGATCGTTAATCTGGAGAATTTAAAACGCTCTGCGGTAGTTAGCTAAATGAGACATAAACACGACTCATTCGGGTCATTCCACAGAGAGGGGCCTCTTTGATTTGGGTAGGCTTTTAGCAGCCTCTGAAAAAAAAGGACGCGCTGCTTTGCATAATCGTGCGAAAAATGTTACCTCATCGAGTTTGCGCGAGTTCTCCATCTCCAACTACAGCTGAGCGCTGGCATAAGGCCGGTGGTGATTTGGCGGCAAAACTTCAATTGAGAGACCCCAGCAACGCCCCCGAGGCAGCGGGCAGATCTCAACTCCACGGTTGGGTACAAAAACAAACAACTTCTTTAATAAAACATCTCGATTGTGTCTCTGCGCCGAGGCCGTTTCGGAATGCTGTGCACTCTATCGGTTTGCTCCCACCACCACCACCACCACCACCGCTGGAGGCCGAGGGCGGTTTATTCTTTGGAATTCTTAATTAATGACAAAATCAGTCGCGGTGTTCAAGACCTGAGCTCGAGACGGTAGCACTGGTACGTGCACTTTGTGAGTCCCGGCTCCCGACTCCCGGTTGGTTGGTTCTGGTATTTACATAAATAATTATCACCCAAACTCTAAAAACGGGTGCGAGATTCGGAAAAGCAGCTTCCGATGCCGCCAAAGCTGCTGCGGAGTCTGTGTGAGGTAACCCCGACTGAAAGGTTTTGTCCGCAGGTTTTGGTTAAGCAGCACGACCTTTTGTGGCATGAAGTTTTTTAATTTGTCGTTTTACTGGTCGTGGCAAGGTTATGGTGCATCGAGTGAGGTGAGGACAGTTTTATGGGTGCAAAATTAGTCATACCGCGACCGAACGGGACCATGGCCAATCAATAAATTACGCGAGGATTAACTGACTTGGAAGATTACTGGATCTACTGCAAAGCTAATTTGTGGAGATTCTGTAGATTTTGCTGTACTGTGGATGCTTATTTCTGTACTCAAACAAACTCTTCTCGATGACCTTCATCAAAACAGTCGACATCGATTACCGGTCGAGAAATATCGCCTCATTAGAGCAAACATGTGAAATCTCCCGGTCATGCCATTTAAGCCTCCATAATGTGCGACATTTCCGTGTGATCCATTCCCAGCGGAGTGTGATCAATTTATTTCAATTTTCTCCGCACACCCAACGAAGAAACAAACGGTCGACACTTTTTGGTTGATGCTCTCGCAGACATTAGCATTTTCCGTGTCCAACTCAGACTCATCCCACCCGGGCGGCCTGACATCGCATAATTTGTGAGCAGCAGATTGATAGTTTTTCGAGGACCGACCGCTTCAAGGCTGGACGACATTTTGGAAGCAGTAGGGTGTTTCAGAAAGGTTTAAAAATGCAAATAAAATTTGAAGACCTTTGAAGATGTGGATCTGAACATTTGTATAACATCTTCAAATCTTCACCCAAAATTAAAGAACAAGGGGATAGTCCTCACGAAAAGAAACGTGAGGAAAGTGCTATTTTGCGAGAGTATAGTCCTCTCGCGTGTTCATTCGTTCATTAGAACAGTTCATCCGCCACTTAGTCACCGAACCATGGTGGTCCATACGGCAAAGGCACGGTTCAATACGCCGAAGGTCTTGGGTTCGGGTCTCGGTATTGGTTCTTTTTTTTGACAGATGAACTTTTTTTTGAACATGAGTAAAGTACTCTCGTTAGTTTCGGGATTTATCCTCTCCGTCCGAAAACAGTACCATTTTACTACCAAATCGTGCTCATTATATTCTCGTACCCAGAACTGGAGTGTTCAAATCTTCAAATCTTCAAAGCTTCAAATCTTCAAATCTTCAAATCTTCAAATCTTCAAATCTTCAAATCTTCAAATCTTCAAATCTTCAAATCTTCAAATCTTCCAATCTTCAAATCTTCAAATCTTCAAATCTTCAAATCTTCAAATCTTCAAATCTTCAAATCTTCAAATCTTCAAATCTTCAAATCTTCAAATCTTCAAATCTTCAAATCTTCAAATCTTCAAATCTTCAAATCTTCAAATCTTCAAATCTTCAAATCTTCAAATCTTCAAATCTTCAAATCTTCAAATCTTCAAATCTTCAAATCTTCAAATCTTCAAATCTTCAAATCTTCAAATCTTCAAATCTTCAAATCTTCAAATCTTCAAATCTTCAAATCTTCAAATCTTCAAATCTTCAAATCTTCAAATCTTCAAATCTTCAAATCTTCAAATCTTCAAATCTTCAAATCTTCAAATCTTCAAATCTTCAAATCTTCAAATCTTCAAATCTTCAAATCTTTAAATCTTCAAATCTTCAAATCTTCAAATCTTCAAATCTTCAAATCTTCAAATCTTCAAATCTTCGAATCTTCAAATCTTCAAATCTTCAAATCTTCAAATCTTCAAATCTTCAAATCTTCAAATCTTCAAATCTTCAAATCTTTAAATGATTACAATTTCAAATCTTCAAATCTTCATTTAATCTACAAATCTTGTAATGTTGAAAATTTAACAATTTAAAAATTTAACAATTTAACAATTTAACAATTTAACAATTTAAAAATTTAACAATTTAACAATTTAACAATTTAACAATTTAACAATTTAACAATTTAACAATTTAACAATTTAACAATTTAACAATTTAACAATTTAACAATTTAACAATTTAACAATTTAACAATTTAACAATTTAACAATTTAACAATTTAACAATTTAACAATTTAACAATTTAACAATTTAACAATTTAACAATTTAACAATTTAACAATTTAACAATTTAACAATTTAACAATTTAACAATTTAACAATTTAACAATTTAACAATTTAACAATTTAACAATTTAACAATTTAACAATTTAACAATTTAACAATTTAACAATTTAACAATTTAACAATTTAACAATTTAACAATTTAACAATTTAACAATTTAACAATTTAACAATTTAACAATTTAACAATTTAACAATTTAACAATTTAACAATTTAACAATTTAACAATTTAACAATTTAACAATTTAACAATTTAACAATTTAACAATTTAACAATTTAACAATTTAACAATTTAACAATTTAACAATTTAACAATTTAACAAATTTAACAATTTAACAATTTAACAATTTAACAATTTAACAAATTAACAATTTAACAATTTAACAATTTAACAATTTAACAATTTAACAATTTAACAATTTAACAATTTAACAATTTAACAATTTAACAATTTAACAATTTAACAATTTAACAATTTAACAATTTAACAACGCAAAAAAACCAAAGAAATGAATTCAAACAATATTTTAATTTTTAGAACAATTTGATTTCAATTTCAGTTTGATTTTGAGACAAAAATATCATTTTCCCGAGTAAAATAATTAAAACATACCTAGTGTTTAATTATTTTTAAAATAAACTACATTTTATAAACCTTCTATCGGATGGAAAAGCAAAATGTCTGTCCATTTGCGTAAAGAGGTTTTGGGTGACTCACCACACATAACCTTCGGACGCCTAGAAATGAGCAGAAACTTGCAACAGAGGCCACAAAAGACCCGGGGGTCGTTAAAGTGGATTGCTTTGCTTATTTTCATTTTATGAACCAAATTTCGCAGAAATTTTATTCCTGAAAAGTTCGGTTTGTTTTTATTTTATTTTTTTTTTGATGACTATAGTTCAAAAGATGAATTACTAACTACATACTTTAATATTTGTAACAATAATCTTGTTGCATGAGCTTTGGTTGATTTACAGTCGTGATATTTTGTAAATATTTTTTTTCGTTTAGATTTATAGTGAAAGTATTTTGTTGAATTTAGATTTTACATCATCTTAAACAAGGTCATCAATTTTGTTTGCATTTTCCAACTCATACTTTGTAGGCCACCCTTTTCCCTACCTCGGTGACATTGTGCCCCATTAATCGATCATAAAATGTGGCCCCGATGTCGCTCATTAATTTTATGTCACGACGCCAGATCACACACATCAATAAAATCAACTTCAACACCCATTGCAGCAGCACGGAATTCATCGTCTCTAGGATGTAGCATTTCGTTTTCTCGGGAGTGATGGATGCTGCATCACAAATTTATACACACACGCTCATAATACATATTGATGATGATGCTCGTAAAAGGCTCGGGGTCTCAGGATTGCCGTTGTATTTATTGCACAGCCATGGCATTTGCATGCTGATCGTCCTCTGAATGGCTTATTGAGAGTCATGCTCTGTCAATCGGATCTGCGTTGGTTGAAACAAAAAAACAATCCGCTTTGAGAGAACTCCTCAGCTCGACCTCAACTGCGGCTCAGCTCAACTCAACTCAACTCAACTCAACTCAGCTCAGCTCAACTCAACTCAACTCAACTCAACTCAACTCAACTCAACTCAACTCAACTCAACTCAACTCAACTCAACTCAACTCAACTCAACTCAACTCAACTCAACTCAACTCAACTCAACTCAACTCAACTCAACTCAACTCAACTCAACTCAACTCAACTCAGCTCAACTCAACTCAGCTCAGCTCAACTCAACTCAGCTCAGCTCAAACTCAGCTCAGCTCAACTCAGCTCAGCTCAGCTCAGCTCAGCTCAGCTCAGCTCAGCTCAGCTCTCAGCTCAGCTCAGCTCAGCTCAGCTCAGCTCAACTCAGCTCAGCTCTCAGCTCAGCTCAGCTCAGCTCAGCTCAGCTCAGCTCAGCTCCAGCTCAGCTCAGCTCAGCTCAGCTCAACTCAGCTCAGCTCAGCTCAGCTCAGCTCAGCTCAGCTCAGCTCAGCTCAGCTCAACTCAACTCAGCTCAACTCAGCTCAGCTCAACTCAGCTCAGCTCAGCTCAGCTCAGCTCAGCTCAACTCAACTCAGCTCAGCTCAGCTCAACTCAGCTCAGCTCAGCTCAGCTCAGCTCAGCTCAGCTCAACTCAACTCAGCTCAACTCAGCTCAGCTCAGCTCAACTCAACTCAGCTCAACTCAGCTCAACTCAACTCAGCTCAGCTCAACTCAACTCAGCTCAACTCAACTCAGCTCAGCTCAACTCAACTCAACTCTCAGCTCAACTCAGCTCAGCTCAGCTCAACTCAGCTCAACTCAACTCAGCTCAGCTCAGCTCAGCTCAACTCAGCTCAACTCAGCTCAGCTCAACTCAACTCTCAGCTCAGCTCAACTCAGCTCAACTCAACTCAACTCTCAGCTCAGCTCAGCTCAGCTCAGCTCAACTCAGCTCTCAGCTCAGCTCAGCTCAGCTCAGCTCCAGCTCAACTCAACTCAACTCAACTCAACTCAACTCAACTCAACTCAACTCAACTCAACTCAACTCAACTCAACTCAACTCAACTCAACTCAACTCAACTCAACTCAACTCAACTATTGAAAAACTTTTAATTTTAATGTTTTTAGTTTTGTAAACTTGTGTATGTTTCACCTACAAACTTCTGTTGAAAAAGCCAACGCAATCAACATGTATGCTACCATTTTTTGCACCTCCAATCGCCAAGGCTTCGGTAGTGCACACTTGTTTGGCCTTAGGCTAATTAAAGTAACTATATTTGCTTTGCCAGCACCAACTGAACAAAAAAAAGTGAAGGCCACTAGCCACTGTTGGCCACGTCAAAGCAAAGCTTTGCTGATAAAAAAGGTTCGTGTTAAACCGCGTTGCAAGCCGGCCAGATTTCTGGGTCCAAGTTCCAGTCCGCTCTCCAGTTGGTTTCTTGAACAACAGCAGCAACTTCCTTTCGGTTCTGCTGGCCAATCTGGCCAGCATCTCGTTTACTCATTCTTCGGGCATTTTTGCCTTCATTAGTTTCATTGTGCAATGCATAATAATATCAGAAAAAAGCATAACTCAGCAAAAAAAAAGGAAGGAAAGTTAGTTACTCTTATTAACATCACTGAAAAAGATGTTTCTTTGTAAAGTATTTTTGTTTTTTTTTTTACAAAAATAACTTAATATTTTTAAATTTTCGAACTGTGCAAATAACTCTTCATTAAACGCAACAAAAAGTTGGTAGTCGAAAGATACTAACCACACCAGTGAGTAAGTAGTCAATTGCTAGTAAGCGCATATTTGAACGGAGGAGGGCGAAGAAGTTAAGACGCAAAGGGCTGAGATCAGTGCGCCGAACAGACAATTGCCATGGACAGCTTCTTTGCGCGGCGTACAAAGAACATTGCTGGAGCCTTAATCAGGGAGAATTTTTCGTGCCAGCTGGCAGCGAAATTCAGCAGAATTCATTGAGTGAAGTAAAAAGAGGTTAAGATATCTGAATGCTAAATTGCCGTAGCTTAAAACGATTTGCATCCCGCCTTGGCCTCAACTGCAATTGATGATTAAGCATTGTGAAGAGGCTGAGGCTGCATGAAGCATATCAATAAATTTTGCATTTTGCTTTTTGCTTTTTGCTTTTTGCTTTTTGCTTTTTGCTTTTTGCTTTTTGCTTTTTGCTTTTTGCTTTTTGCTTTTTGCTTTTTGCTTTTTGCTTTTTGCTTTTTGCTTTTTGCTTTTTGCTTTTTGCTTTTTGCTTTTTGCTTTTGCTTTTTGCTTTTGCTTTTTGCTTTTGCTTTTGCTTTTGCTTTTGCTTTTGCTTTTGCTTTTGCTTTTGCTTTTTGCTTTTGCTTTTGCTTTTTGCTTTTGCTTTTTGCTTTTGCTTTTTGCTTTTTGCTTTTGCTTTTGCTTTTTGCTTTTGCTTTTGCTTTTGCTTTGCTTTTGCTTTTGCTTTTGCTTTTTGCTTTTTGCTTTTGCTTTTGCTTTTGCTTTTGCTTTTGCTTTTGCTTTTGCTTTTGCTTTTTGCTTTTTGCTTTTGCTTTTGCTTTTGCTTTTGCTTTTTGCTTTTGCTTTTGCTTTTTGCTTTTGCTTTTGCTTTTGCTTTTGCTTTTGCTTTTGCTTTTGCTTTTGCTTTTGCTTTTGCTTTTGCTTTTTGCTTTTGCTTTTTGCTTTTGCTTTTGCTTTTGCTTTTGCTTTTTGCTTTTGCTTTTTGCTTTTGCTTTTGCTTTTTGCTTTTGCTTTTTGCTTTTGCTTTTGCTTTTGCTTTTGCTTTTTGCTTTTGCTTTTGCTTTTTGCTTTTGCTTTTGCTTTTGCTTTTGCTTTTTGCTTTTTGCTTTTGCTTTTGCTTTTGCTTTTTGCTTTTGCTTTTTGCTTTTTGCTTTTGCTTTTGCTTTTGCTTTTTGCTTTTGCTTTTGCTTTTGCTTTTGCTTTTGCTTTTGCTTTTGCTTTTTGCTTTTGCTTTTTGCTTTTGCTTTTGCTTTTGCTTTTGCTTTTGCTTTTTGCTTTTGCTTTTTGCTTTTTGCTTTTGCTTTTGCTTTTGCTTTTGCTTTTTGCTTTTGCTTTTTGCTTTTGCTTTTGCTTTTGCTTTTGCTTTTGCTTTTGCTTTTTGCTTTTGCTTTTGCTTTTGCTTTTTGCTTTTTGCTTTTGCTTTTTGCTTTTGCTTTTGCTTTTGCTTTTGCTTTTTGCTTTTGCTTTTGCTTTTGCTTTTGCTTTTTGCTTTTGCTTTTTGCTTTTGCTTTTTGCTTTTGCTTTTGCTTTTGCTTTTTGCTTTTGCTTTTGCTTTTGCTTTTTGCTTTTGCTTTTGCTTTTGCTTTTGCTTTTGCTTTTGCTTTTTGCTTTTGCTTTTGCTTTTTGCTTTTGCTTTTTGCTTTTTGCTTTTGCTTTTGCTTTTGCTTTTGCTTTTGCTTTTGCTTTTGCTTTTGCTTTTGCTTTTTGCTTTTTGCTTTTGCTTTTGCTTTTGCTTTTGCTTTTGCTTTTGCTTTTGCTTTTTGCTTTTGCTTTTGCTTTTGCTTTTGCTTTTTGCTTTTTGCTTTTTGCTTTTTGCTTTTTGCTTTTTGCTTTTTGCTTTTTGCTTTTTGCTTTTTGCTTTTTGCTTTTTGCTTTTTGCTTTTTGCTTTTTGCTTTTTGCTTTTTTTTGTTTTCAAAAAACTTTGACAAAAACTTGAGAAATAACTAGTATTTAATCAACCTAACCAATTCGCTTGTCGCCAATGAACTGCTAATGAAACCGTTGCCCTTTATCACACAAAAATTGCACTGCAACACGGTTTTCTGAGAAAAACGTTATCTAACCAGTCGGTCCCGGTTCCCCAACCACCTGAAATAGACTAATCTTGATCAAATTCGCTCACCTCACCGTAGCTGAATCTGGCTGCGCCCGACGACGACCTATTCATCATCACGAGCGGAGGAGATACCAAGAATTGAAATGTAAGCAGAAATAAATTATTCCCAGAAGAGTCACCTCCAGATAAGATGAAAAGCGGTGCGGGAAAATGCAACAGCAATAACAAGAAAAAGTAAAAAACAACTCAAGAAGCTAATGCTCGCTGGAAATGTCGCAAAACTAATGGCCGTCGTCGCCGGTGTGCAAGCTCTTTTTTTTCGCAAGAAAAGCACCTTTTGCAGAGATACACAGATGATGATTTTCCTGGTGCCCGAGCTATCGCCGTGGTTGGACGATTTCCGATGACAAATCGAGGTATGGTTCTTTAAAAAAAATGGTAAAAAAAAGAATAAGCAAAGTCTTGAAGAATCACCATTATACAAAATTGGATAAAATATATTCTTGTACTGCAATATATTTAGAAATTTGTAAACTGGACCTCAAACAAAACTTTCAAAATAAAAACGTAAAGTTTTTTCAATGAACACCCTTTAGTCATCCGCAAAAAGGATGCGATTCTTTGGCCGTGTTGTTCACCGAGGCAACGACAACATTTGCGGCGATAGTGCTGTTGCGCGATTCGACGCCCTGTCTAGCACGGGCTTGGGCATCATTGGCTGTGGTTGCGGAAGATCCAGACAGCAGCAGCGGCAGCATAGTGTATCAGATGACTTTCGATTTATCAGTCAACTGACGTCGTCGTCAGAAGCATCCAATAATGAAAATTTGAGTGAGGATTCGAATCTTGAGTGTGTACTCATCTTTAACTTACCACAATAAATTTTTGTAAATTTTAGAGCAATTACATCTCAAGATTGCATCAACAATTTTTTTTGTCTGCCGTTGTTTTAAGCATAACTAAACTATAATAATATATAAAGCATTTTGCGATATTTTTTACCACCGTATTTTTTAAACTTTGCTTGGAAATTTAAAGAAGCTTTTTTATTTCTTAAAAATCAAATCAAATTATTCCTTGGCGTTCTCGATTGTGAGATTTCTACTCGAAACTAGGTGTCCGAAGGCTTGATACTTGAGGCAGTTGCAAACCTCGTTTTACACCTATGCTTCCATCCACCCTGGGATTCGAACTGACGACCTTTGGATTGTTAGTCCAACTGCCTACCAGCGACTCCACCGACAAAGGACCTAGGAAGACAACTCCTACACCTGGACTGAGCTAACAAACTAACCCTTTAGGTTAGACCGGGGCCAACGTTTGCTTCCCCTTCCGACGGAAGGCGTGATCAGACAAATCTCGTCTCGGAAAAAGACACCGGGACTGTCTAGGATCGAACCCAGGCCGACTGGATGAGAGGCAAGCACGCGTGCGCTTTTTTCTAGTTATCATTCAATTTGCTTTAGGGGAACAGCATCTATTTCCAGCGTGCCTCCAATATTGGCAGGTCAGAACTTTGACATTCAATTAAAGCTAATTAAAAGCGTTTTCAACTGAAATCGAGTGATAAATAGCTCAATAAGAAGTGAGCAAACAAGTTTCTATCAAAAGTTTTGCAAAATTAGTTGTTTAAATAGTGAAAATCAGCAAATTGGATGGAGTTAGGAGCGAGTGCTTAACCTGCCAAACATATGAGAATTTCCTCTACATTGTTATTGTTTTGAATTGAAATATTTAAGACAGTCTGCTGATTAGTGCGTGGCCGAATGGTTACGCTGTCCGCTTTGTAAGCGAATGATTCTGGGTTCGATTCCCATCTGCTCCAACCTTCCATCGGATGAGGAAGTAAAATGTCGGTCCCGGCCTTTGTTGTTAGGCCGTTAAGTCATTCCAGGTGTAGGAGTTGTCTCCATGCCATAAGTACAAACAACACACCAAACCAAGCCTACTCCGGTGGAATCGCTGGCGGCGGTTGGACTCGCAATCCAAAGGTCGTCAGTTCAAACACTGGGGTGGAAGGTTCCTTGGAGTAAAAGAGGTTTGGGTGCCCTCCCCATTCAAGCCTTCGGACTCCTAGGTTCGAGCAGAAACTTGCAATAGAGACCACAAAAGACCCGGGGGTCGTTAATGTGGATGGTTTGTTTTGTTGTTGTTGCTGATTAGAACATTACGTTTAAGTCAATGCTTCGTGAGTACCATCTGGAACTAATTTTTAATAAACCGTTTTAAATTGAGAACTGCTTTTTTGAATTTCACCACTTCAAGCATGTATGGAAAATTCGACTTTTTTGTTCCTGTTTCTTTATGAATATTTGGAGGACAAAATAAAATGAGATCTCAAATCGTTTAAAATATATAAAACAAAAGAGAAGGCTAAAGAAGTTAAAACATATCTGAGATGAGTGTTAAACATAACTGGATTTTTATTTAAAGAGAATAAACATGTTTTAAAATAAAATAAAATTGATAACAGTTGAGCAGTTCTCTCAGATTTCGGTCATTCGATTGGTTTTTTATTTTTTAATCCAACTGAAACTTTTTTGGTGCCTTCGGTATGCCCAAAGAAGCAATTTTGCATCATTAGTTTGTCCATATAATTTTCCATACAAATTTGGCAGCTGGCCATACAAAAATGATGTATGAAAATTCAAAAATCTGTATCTTTTGAAGGAATCTTTTGATCGATTTGGTGTCTTCGGCAAAGTTGTAGGTATGGATATGGACTACACTGAAAAAAAATGATACACGGTAAAAAAATTTTGGTGATTTTTTATTTAACTTTTTGTCACTAAAACTTGATTTGCAAAAAACATTATTTTTATTTTTTTTTATTTTGGTATGTTTTAGAGAACATCAAATGCCAACTTTTTGGAAATTTCCAGGTTGTGCAAAAAATCTTTGAGCGAGTTATAAACTTTTGAATCAATACTGATTTTTTCAAAAAATCGAAAAAATTGGTCGCAAATTTTTTTTTACTTTATTTTTCGATGTAAAATCAAATTTGCAATCAAAAAGTACTCCAGTGAAATTTTGATAAAGTGCATCGTTTTCAAGTTAAATCCATTTTTAGGTGACTTTTTTGAAAATAGTCCCAATTTTTAATTTTTTTTTAAATTAGTGCACATGTTTGCCCACCTTTGAAAAAAATATTTTTGAAAAGCTGATAAAATTTTCTATATTTTGCATTTTTGAACTTTGTTGATACGACCCTTAGCTGCTGAGATATTGCAATGCAAAGGTTTAAAAACAGGGAAATTGATGTTTTCTTAGTCCCACCCAAACAACACACCATTTTCTAATGTCGATATCTCAGCAACTAATGGTCCGATTTTCAATGTTAAAATATGAAACATTCGTGAAATTTTCCGATCTTTTCGAAAAAAGTATTTTCAAATTTGTTAAACCAAGACTAACATTTTAAAAGGGCCAAACATTCAATATTACTTTAGTCTAGGTTTAAAAAACATTGAAAATATTGTTTTTTTGCAAATCAAGTTTTAGTGACAAAAAGTTAAATAAAAAATCACCAAAATTTTTTTACCGTGTATCATTTTTTTTCAGTGTAGTCCATATCCATACCTACAACTTTGCCCAAGACACCAAATTGATCAAAAAATTCCTTCAAAAGATACAGATTTTTGAATTTTCAAACTTCATTTTTGTATGGCCAGATGCCAAATTTGTATGGAAAATTATATGGACAAACTAATGATGCAAAATGGCTTCTTTGGGCATACCGAAGGCACCAAAAAAATTTCAGTTGGATTAAAAAAAACAAAAATTAAAATTTAAGAAAAAAGACCGATTTCGTAGATAATTGCTCGGTTGACTTTAAATCATAATTTTAAAACTATTTTTAACTTTGGTGAATGCATTTATTTGCAAAGAAAAAACTTTCAACTTTATCGTGCATTGTAGATTTACTAATGTTATGAATATTTTAAAATTTGATCTTATTGAATGGAGATTCAAAATAATGTATGAAGAAAAAGGTTAAATTTAAATACTTTTTTCTGATCGAGCTCGAATTTGTTGGGAACAACAAAACAATGAAAAATCTTGATTTTTATCCATGTTATTTCTACGACCACCTTTAAATTTTGTAACATTTTTTTAAACACCGTTTTCATTTTTTTTCAAAAGCATTGTCAAATCAGAACTTATACTAAGAAATACTTAACAAAATCAATATACGTTGATGAATTTATCCAAAAAAAAGTTTTAATGATTTGTGCGCAAATGCCAGAAATTCTAGCAAACTTGCAAGAATAATACGGAATAACTTGGAGTTTTATGAAGTAATTAAATTATTCCGGATTTACCCAGTAATTCTGGAGTAATTTCAGTAATTCTCGATTCTTCTAGTAATTAATGGTGATTCCATGGTAACTTTTTGGGAAATCTGTCTACAGAAAAAAATAAACAATATATAAAACTATTTAAATTATTAATCTCGATAACTTACTCATAAAATAATATTTTTAGCAGAATGTTATCCTGCATTATTCGAATTGTAAACAAGTTATTCAGTAAATCCAGAATTACTCAGTATTTCCACAGTGATTCTTTACTATCGAAGTCCTAAGATTAAAAAAAAAAATCAATATAACTATTTACCTGATGACGTTTTCATTTAAAATGACCATTTTAATTTTTCAAAGCATTTTGAATTCTAAACATTTTGATAAATTTTAAGAAATATTTAAAGCATCGTATTTCATGAAATCAAATTTATATTTTTATTTGATTCTAGAAATAAAATAAATAAAACGAAACAGTCTAACATGCCCATTTTATCATCCCGAAGACGATGCTGCTGCCACTGCCGCCTCCTGACCAACCGACGACGATGCGACCAAGATCCAGGTGCAAGAATAAATAGCCCAGGAAGACGATTCCGCCGTGAACAGGTTGAACTTGATGGCTGGTTGCACTTTTGCGTGCCTCGGCAACGAGACTGCCATTAGTATGCAATCTTTGAACTTTTTTTTTTTGGTTCATTCGTTTTCCACTGCTGCAGCTTGCTCATTTTTTTTTTTTTCATTCTATAGCAAAGACAAAAATTATCTCTGACTTGCGCGATGTGCTTTCGAGTGAGCCATTTTTATCGGGTTTGCCTTTTCACGACACGTCGCGCCACGTTCCGCGATTGGAGAGTTTGAGTTAAAGTTCTGAGCTGTCGCGCTCTTGCCGTACTTTTGCATAAATCTACATAAGAGGCAAACACAGCTTGAGGACGAGGACAGGAAGGACATCAATACGTAAGGGTGTTTGGACTTGGAATTGGTGCTGTAGTGGTTACTAAATTGTTAATTTGAAATTGATTCTAAGTTCAAAAAATTTCCTGTGTAGCTATTAAAGCTTATATGAGCTATCAAAAATATTGGTCAATGTCTAAGAATAACAGAAAGTTACACTTCACCATGGCTGGAACTCTTCCTGCAGCATCATTAGAATCAGCATACCAGTGTCCTCCGTCGTACGTTATCTTCTCACGGAAACCTTCCCAGGCCAGGCAAGATCCAGAACGCACGATAAGAAATTCTAGAGCTTGCGAAGTGGAGTTCGCGTTCTTGCTCTAAAGCTTCAAGCAAAAACGTCCAAAGAGAGAAGAAAAAAGTATGAGAAACCCAAAGTTATCGCCGTTAAAAATCTGAATATGCATATGAATGAGTGTATTATGTATGCTGTTTGTACGAAATTTCAATGTTCGCGACAACAATGTGACCTTCCCCACCTGCCCCTTCGGTACCGTAAACGATCCTCTATGATTAAAAAAGAAGGAAAAGGAGCGACACCTTCGCCGAGGACATTCTCAGCCTGAGCAAAATTTCCATCCGCGTGAAGCATTTTTCCTCTTCTCATTCAAACACACACAATGTGACACAGTCGCAATTACATACAAATGTTTACAAAACTCAAAAAAAAAATAAATAAATTGGAATTAATTTGAAACTTTCAAACAAATTTATAATTATTTTTCAAATTTAAATTCTTAATTTTTGATAAGATTTTTAATTTATTCTCAATTTTCCACTGTGCACCGAATATTCCTGTGCGCGCATATTTAATTCGCGTTTTGATAAATGACACTCTAATTATGCAAAACAGGCCATCGCGTGGTTTTGTGTGTGTGTGTGTCTGTAATTGAGAATCTCTGCCACGGCTGTCGTAGCAATCATCCATCTCTCAGTCGACTGGTGGAAAACCCTGTTGGCGTGGCTCTTGCAAGAGAGTTCGGCCTTTTTCGCGTTCCGCCGGAGAGGCCCGGTTAAATGACATCAGCGAGCGAAGTGCACCTTTAAAAAAAAGGAATCATCAGAATTTTGCATGCGAAAAGTGCACTCGCGCTTCTATGGCCCCGATGTGATGGGAGGAGACGGTTGGGAGAGAAGTTGGATGGAGGAATTCGGAAACTGGTGATTGGTTTCGTGATAGCCGCGGCGTGTAGTTATTCATTATTGTTTTCATATGGAATGCAAGGGACCGTGACTAGGAGTGTGTTTGAAAGCAATTTGAATCATAAATGTGTTTTGCCACTCAAAATAGATTTCTACAGATTTTGTAAAGTCCAATATGTTATGCTTTTACAAATAGATTTCTTTATGTATGAATTTTACAAAAGCAACATAATGAATAATTTTAAAACTTTTTGAAACCTTATTTATGTGCTGATAATGATATTTTTCAATAACTTATAAATCAAAATAAATCAAATTTATAAAAGTGGAATCTAAAGTAAGTACGAGCGATCGAAAGAGTGAGTGAGCCAATGAGTTGACGATTGAGTAGTGAGCAAGTGGATATGTGAATAAACAATTTACTTGTTCTAGCAATTGAGTGAATGAGTGGGCGAATGAGTTTGTGGGTGAGTTAAAAAAGTGAGCGAGTGAGACGTGAGTAATTTGATGAACAATAAAGTAAGTGAGTTAATGCCTGACAAGAGATTGATTGCTTTAGTAAGTGAGTGAGTGTCTGAATGAGTGATTAAACGACTAAGTAAGTGAGTCGGCAATTGAGTAAGTGAGTGTTCGAGCAAGCCAATGAGTGTATGAGTGATTGAGAAGAGTGATTAGATGACTAGTCCTCTTCCCATTTCTTCTATAGTGTGTTTAAATACATTGTTTTGGAGAAGATTCTTCCATCGCTGATTACCCCATGTGACACTTATTTTTACTCAAACGAGTCATGTAGAAACGTAAAGTTAAGGTGCCGAGATTCACCTCCATCTGTATTATGTACTTAATATGGGCAGTAGCCAATGCGGTTATGAATATGAACCTTTGATATATATTCTGGTTGAAATTTGGTTTGCAGAATGTAAAAAACAAGATCTACATAAATAAATAACAAAACATGTTGCTACAATGAATAGTTCAAAAAACAACTTGACATTATTTGAACTTGATGACAGTAAACGCTTCAGTATTGTCAAGGAATGCTGGATTTGGGCTCCCTGAACACGCTCCAATCGACAGAGTTGAATTTGATTGACTTTTACTGCACATACTATGAAATTATCTAAAGCAACCATGCACACACTCTAATTTTTGCTACCCAACAGATATACGTGGGTGCGCATGATTGCTTAAGATAATACCATTGCATTTATTCCCTGAATTTACAATTCTATTTATTGATAGGAATTTAACTAAAATTCAATTCTGACAATTAGAGCGTTTTTAGAGAGCCGAAATCTACAAATACCTTGAAAAAAACTGATGCTGTTTCTGACAGAAACTTCTAAAATGTCGAGTTGTGAAATAAATTTTGTGGTAAAATAGATAAGATCAAAACAAAAAAAAAACTAATGTTTTTGAAATTTAAAATATCTTGAAATGTTATGCAAAATAAAACAAACAAAGCAAAAAATATTATTTTCAGAAAACTTAGAAAAAAAACTATCAAAACTTGTCCCACATATGAGGAATCGTGCTATCATCCACCATTGAGCAATTCTCTGTTATAACCGAAAATGGACTTCTTTTTTTTATATTTGGCTGAAACTTGATCAGGGGACTTTTCTGAAATCAAAGAAGTATCTTTGCTTCACTTGCATATTCGAAAATCCTTATCTTTTTTTTTAATTTTTTTAAACTAACAACAGCAATATTGACACAATCTCACCGCCCACACCCAATGTCACCCCTGATGACGGTATTGGTTAAGACTATTGAAAAATGTTTCAGTCTCTCACAAATTTACCCATGTTTTATATTTTTTTATTACTTCGATTTGAGCCAAAAACCAAAAATCCTTTTTTTACGTTTGATTTGTTTTAGTAAAGTAATAAACCAATTTCCTGCATGCCTTACGTGTTTTATGATGTATTTTAACGTTTTTAAAATGTTAAACTATACTTCTAATCTATAAGACCTGCAAACATTTAATTAAGTATACGATTTTCGAAGTATTGCCACGTAAGGAAAAAAAAAATCATAAATTTTAATTATTCAAAAATAGTTGTCATATATGCACCCATCAGAAAATATTTTTTTCATAAATCGATGCCCGTGTGCTCTCTTGTTCTATCTAGATAAGAATCCCAGCAAACTTAGTACAAAAGAGCATCGAAATGCTAAGAAAATTTCTCATTAATTTCTTTAAAAAACATTGAAGATTTGTCTATTAGTTCCTGAGCTTATCAAATACGCAGAAAAAATAAAATGGTTAAGTGTCTGTAAAGCAGCACTAAATATCGAGTTGCAATGTCAGAAATGCATCAATTCTGAAATTTTAAAATATCTTTAAGAACTAACTAAATCCACCTATGTGGTTGGAACCTTCCTTACTTATTACCATCAATGGCTGATATGATGGAATTGTACAAAAATTTCATCTATTTTTTTGATCCGGAATAAAAAAAGTACATAAATATCACTTAAGTAGCAAAACCTCGAGACAGGGTTGCCAAATCTTCAATGTTTTGAACTCGTTGGAAATGTCTTTTGATAATCTAACCAACGATGGGTCGGATGATGGACCCGGACAAAGTTTACATACATTTAAGTGAGATCCGGATATATGTGAAAACACATGTTTTATACATAACTTTTGAACTACTTATCGAAACTTCAGAAAACCAAGTCGAATGCAACAGATTCGGGTCAAATCGGTTCAGCCAGTGCCTAGAAACATGAGCTATCAATTTTAACTCAAAACTAACTAAAGGGTCTTTTGATTGAGAAGGCAACAATTTCTTGAAATATTAGTAAGGCCGTTGCAAATATTTTTCAAAGTTTATGTCACCCCCTCCCTCAAAGTTGGCCTGAATAATCAGGGGGCAAAAAAAAAAATGTTTTCGTAAAACTTCAAAATTTTATTGAAAATTAAAGTTTAATCAACTGAATTCAGTTAAAATGCATTTTCCCGCGTTTATAATGATATATAGCAACCCCTTTGAAAACATTTTAAATTTGACTGTACGCCTGTAAAATGCATTTTTAAACAATTTTTTCATCCAAATGTTGAATCCTAGGCTTGTAATTTCAATTGTTATATTTTTTTTTTTGCCCCCCCCCCCCTTCCCCACGACAATGATCAGAGCCGAGGGACATAAACTTCAAAAAATATTGGCAACGGCCTAACGGTAATAAAATTTTCAAAAACATTTTTTTTAATTTTTATGAAAATTGACCATTTATCTTCTCATTAATTATGTTTTTCGATAAAAAATATCAAATTATTAGTAAAACATTATTATTTCATCTAGAAATTCAAGAAACGTTTCAAATACATTCTAATCTGATGTGTCTAATGGCAACAGTTCAATTGTTGGCAAATTAACATGGTGTTTCATGAATTGTTGAGTAGAACGTACTGATAATCAATAATTTTAAAATAATTTTTTATGGTGGAAAACAGAATTTTTCAAAACTCTTGGTCAAGACCTGGAATAAGATTATTATTAAAAAATCAAGTCCTCTGCATTTGAGTAGCTGTATCTTAGAAACGGACAAACCAATCTTGAGTTTAATTTAGACAAATTTATAGGAAACTTTCCCAGTTTTTTCTAATCTAATCTAATCAGACCCTAGCGCAGCCAATCTTTCGAAGGGATCCTGGAGAGTGCCTTAGGTTAGATGACGCCTAGCACTCTTCTTGTCATTTATTAACATTTGCAGTGCGCCATTGCATTAGAATGCATTGAAACATCACAAACGTTAAAGCGGCCAGGCCTACTGCGTAAAGCCGTATCGCAGAGATGACTCGTAATTGGGTTGAGTTTGAGCACTGAGTGTTCGAACAACAACACAATTCTGAATCGACAGGGGAGGAAGAAGCGTGGGGACACACCACCATACGCTCCGAGATTTGGTTGCATTCGTTGGGAGCACCATGCTAAGAAGGTTTGGTACTCCGGAACCCTTTGGGATGGGACATTGTATTTCCACGAATGCCCTGGACACTATTTGCCGTGGTTATAGCGCCACAACTCGCTCTCTGTAACAGTATTCCTAATTCCAATCCACGCTCACCAAGTCGTCATGGCCTAGTGATTAGCATTTTTGCTTACCAATCCAAAGGACGGGGGTTCGAACCCCGCCTAGAGCGACTATGATTTTTCGTTCAATTTCAAATTTATGTGTTCTTAACTTTCTCGTTGGGAGCAGATGGGCATCGAACCCAGAACCATTCGCTTACAAAGCGAACACCGTAACCAGTCAGCCACGGCCGCTCTAGGAAACTTTCCCAGTTTTTTGAAGAAATTTTTTTTTTTTTTGAAAATTGGCACTGTTTTTGAACATCAAAACATCAATGATTTTATCTCAATCAAACTATAAAAAAATAATTTAAAACTTTTTTTTAAAACATAAAACAATGTTAAGTACTTGTCATTTGCAAATTAAATGATGTGTGTGTGTGTGTATGTGTGTGTACAACCAACCAAACGGGACCACGCGGTCGCTTCTTACAAATTGAGTTGTTTCCATGTATTTTTTAAAGATCTGCATTCTATACATGCAAATAACTCGCATAGGCATTTGGATGGTGTTAGCTCTGCCGAGCTTCGGTGACCCATTTCTACGCTGGCTAGCCGAGCGCGAGGTCCCTCAGCTTGAGCCGACAAGCCCCGCCCTGAAGAACGTTTGCATCAATCGGATTCAAACGTTATTTAGAACTTCCGAACCCTTGTCAAATGGACAAGGACCCAGCGCGTATATAGTAACAGTAACAGTATTCCTAATTCCAGTCATAGCCTACCAACCAAGTCGCGATGGCCTAGTAGTTAGCATTTTTGCTTACCAATCCAAAGGACGGGGGATCGAACCCCGACTCGAGCGACTTTGATTTTTCGTTCATGTTCAGAGTTTCAAGATTTATATTTCCTATAATTTCTCGTTGGGAGCAGATGGGAGTCGAACCCAGGACCATTTGCTTACAAAGCGAACACCGTAACCAGTCAGCCACGGCCGCTTCTATTGTCATTTGCAAATTAAATGATACATCAAAAATTATGTGTGGTATTTGTACATAAAATGCAAATTCAATTCAAATTTTCTTCAAAAGTTATAACTAAGCGGCAAAATTTCTACCCATTCTTCTCTATGGCACTTAACATGCACTAAAACAATAAAAAAATAAGTCTCAAAATACGGATTATGGGAATTCATCTTCAAATAATAAATACTTATTTTTAAAACCGGTTAATTTTTTTTTTGAGATTACGGATCTGCCTGCCATTTTCCCAAAAACACTTAATCGATCAGAAATTCCTTCTCAAATTATTTTTTTTTTAATATTTCAATTTTTGTATGGGCAAATCAATTATGCAAAATAGTTTCTGAGGTCAGGCCCTCACAAAGTTTAAGCAAAATAAAAAAAAAATACAAAGAATAAATTTCGTGATTTTTCCTCCGATTGGTACTGGATGATCTAATGGTAAATTGTTTGAGAAAGATTTGGCGACGAACACTAAAACGTGTTAATTTTGAAATACTTGTTATAAAATAAAAACCAAATTTTCAATTCCGGGAAGCAAAGTACTCAATACTTTTTGTATTAATGAAAGTATACATGATTCGGGATTTGAGCCCAGCCTCTGCCATGTAAACATCATTTTACTCCATCGTGTTTCTAAAGTTGGCCTATCAACACTTTGAAGTTCAATTACTGCGCATAAATAGCTTTTTCAACTAAAATCGAGCGATAAATAACTCAAATGGAAGTTAAAAAGCTAATTTTCATCAACATTTTTACGAAATAAGTTTCGAGTAGGAATCTCGCAATCGAGAACGCCAAGGCAAAGCTGTAGAGTGAATAATTTGATTTTTGATTTGACATATTTGAAAGAAAATTGTTTACAAAGCCTGGATAGATGTCCGCAAATGTGGGTGAAATTTTAACCAAGTTTTTCCACATTGAATCTTTTGTACACACATTTTAAAAAGTAATATGCTACTGAACTCACCTAAAACCAAAATCCTAGTAAACGCACGGTACCAGCATTTGGCACCATTTTTACCATTATGACTAAAATATCAAACGTCGAATCGGCACAACATCCCCTCCCCCCAACCCCTCAAAACATAAAACGGGCGCGCGTGACGGCCATATCATCTACTCGCGGCCAGTCGGTTGCTCGTTTTGCTTCAAATTTAAATCGGACATGTGCATTGCACGCCGCCGCGGACAAAATAACTGTTATTTTCGGTTGACTGAAACGAAAATGAAGCTTTCGCGCCGGCCTTGCAGTGAGAGTGCATCGGGTCATTAATTGCAATAAATATGCACTCGGGGGCCAGGCAAATGCACTTTGAATGGGTTTTGACGATACTTTTCCGATGCTGGGGTGGAAAGGGGTGGGAAAATAGGGGCATCCCCTTTTCTGGTCGAAACCGGGAAAATAGTGAGGCACTTAATGCTAGAACGGTTGGCCCGTGGAAGCCTGCTTTCAGGCGTTGGATTATTGCACTCAGGAATAATGTAGGTCAAAGATAATGGCTCGAAAAATTGGACAGTCATGTTATGCGTGCATTAAAGGTTAATGTTTCGACCGTGGAATCATTGGAAAAAGACAACCTTATATACAAAATTCAATTTCAAATAGTTTGAATTCATTGATTTTCATCCATTATTACCGCGATAGCCTTCAGTAAACAGCCATTTATTTTCTGTAACGGGTGTCGCGCGGATTTGCAGCCCAGTCGTGAATATTTGTCATTTCAGGTCATAAAAGTGATTTGTCCCTAGGGTGGGACGACACAAGGTACCATCCTGACGTGGCACATCTCGTGCAGAGGTTTCCTTCGCAAGGTCCCAAGAAACGCGATGCCATCAAAAGTGCGCAAAAATTCTCGCCCAGTCTTCAATCAAAACCTCCCGCTCCGCCGTAATCCAACCTATCAATAAAGAATCATTTTTCTTGCGCTGTTTATCATTCGCTCAATGTCCTTTGTTTGTGCCCTCCCTAACGAGGGGGAGGGGGCACCTCCATGGTTTATTTGATTGTTTTTTATTGCCACCAGAAGCGCCACCTAGTGTCTCTTCGACTTGGCTTCGTTGCCGACGGGTGTCGTCCTGCTCCTGGAAGAACTGCCGGCGGAAAATGGCGCGATGACTTCGATCACCTTCGGAAAATGGAACTTTTTTACGACTCATGGCTAACTTTGACTAGCACGAGGTAGCAGCGCCCTCTGGGGAGTCTGGCCTTGGTTTGGCATGCCAACAGAGCATGCTATTATTGAGAGAATTGCGGGTGAGAAATGACAGTGTGAAAATAGCAATAATCTGGAATTCATCGGTGCTAATGGCAGGTTGGAGCGACTGTTTGTGGAAAGCTTGAGAAGTGTAAATTTACGGAACTGAGTAAATATTTTTGAACTGAAAACTGGTGATATTGAACAATCTAGTCAAAAAATTAACTTCCAATCCGAGGACTCGGGATAATTGATAGAAAACTGATGATTTTGAAATTTTTTGGAGGTCCTGGTCCATCATGAAGAAGCAATAACTAGTTTGATTTCGAAACCTTTCACGTCCTGTTTTCCTAAAATGTTGGCAGCTGTGCATACAAAAATATTTCGTAAATGTTTGAAAATTTGTAACTTTTCAAGCAATTGTATTTTTTTGTATGTTTTAGGGGACAAAACCCCGCATTTTTAAAACAATTTGGCCAACGAGTTAAGATTTTCCGGGGTTACAAAATTCCCGGGAAACGGGAAATTTTCAATGAAGTTCCCGGGAAATCCCAAAAAATTTGAAATTTAACGAAAATAATTCTGATCCTGTTTCTGATTAATATTTTGCCAGAGAATAGTTTAGAGCAACAACTTTAATGTCCAAAATGAGTGTGAGGGTCATAAAAAGCTTAAATGCTTGTAAAAACTCATGCTACTTTGAGAAAATATTATATTTTTTTTGATTTTTTATGCTGTCTTTCAAATCGTTCCAAATCAAAACGATACCAAAAAAATTACTTTTGAATTTGTCTCGCTGACCTTAACTGTGAAATGAAAAAAATGTCATGCAGAAGTTATGTTTTTCATGGCAAATGATTTTTTTCGGAACAAGAATTTTCAACTTGTGAATAAATAGATAGCCTTTGAATTTGCCTTAAAAACACTATTTCATGAAACCAAACTCATAGTTTTATAATATTTGAAGCGAGTGTTTGGAATATGGTTGCATTTTTTTGGGTAAATCTAATATGATACGAAGTTGTTTTTAAATGATTTTGCATGGTTCCATTTATGGTATGATTTTAGTTATGTGGTTATATATGGCCTAATAAATTAAATAAATTAAAATAATTTTCATAATTTTAAAGTGGTTGAAAAAAAAAAACAATATTTTTTTATATTTAAAATTTATAACTTCAAACAGTTATATCTCGAATACCTTTAAACAAATTTTTCTCGAACAGCCCTTTTTGAAAAATTTAATTTTATCAAATCAGTTTTCATCCAATTTGGTCAAGGTAAACAAAAATGGTGAATATCTTATTTTCAAATGATATAACAAAAAAAAAAAGTTTAAAATAGGTTGTCGAAAATCAAAAAGGGAATATTCATTCCATCAAAGCATGAATGATTTGTTAAAAATTTTTGCTCGAGGACTCCTTAAATCCCATTTGCTGTTATCTTATTCGTATACCTTAGACAATTCCACAATAAAAACACGCATGAAAATGTTTATTTTCTTCCATTCTAAACCTTTAAAAAAATGAAGTTGAAAAAATAATTAAGAAGCTGATTTTTTTTTGGTGACATCTAGTATACTTTAAAACGAACTTGATTTTCATTAAAGAGCAATCCCATGCCAAATAGGGAATATTTCTGTATCTCGAAGCCGTTGCATCGTATCAAAAAGTGGTCAAAGACAAACTTGTAGGAAATTTGACGGGCTTTTCGATAAAAAATACACTGAAAGAAAAAAACACTCAACTTTTATGAGATATTTTGATTTTTAAGTTTAAAAGTCAAATTTGAGGGGGATCCCACGATTTTTTTTCGTTCAAATTTTATGTGAAGATAGCCTAAGATGTTACAAAAAGACTCACGAAAAATGCAGGATGGAGCATCTCACTTAAAAAAAATACAAAAATCATTTACTGAAACTGTTTTTATGAAGAGTGCTCTAAACGTCAAAATTTTCAAAAACCGAATACGGGAATCGATTTTCCAGACAATTTTACATAAAAGTCTCCATATTGACTACTCTCCTAAGTCCAATCCTTGTGAAGTTACAGCGGTTTTAAAAATAAAAATGTTGAAAAAATAGGTTTTTTGATGGTTTTTGGCAATTTCTATATGACAGACTTGATTTTTCAGTCTCGTAAATATTTTTACCGGAAAGCTCGTCAAATTTCCCATAAGTTTGTCTTTGACCATATTTCAATTGGATGTATGGGCTTACAGATATAAGCTAATTACATTGCTCATTACTGAAAACATCATATTTTTTCAGTGTAGTATAGTAACCTGGATAGTAAATTATATAGTAAATCGAGACTGAAAAATCAAGTCTGTCCTATAGAAATTGCCAAAAACCATCAAAAAACCTATTTTTTCAACATTTTTATTTTTAAACCCGCTGTAACATCACAAGGATTGGATTTAGGACAGTAGTCAATATGGAGACTTTTATGTAAAATTGTCTGGAAAATCGATTCCTTTTTTCGGTTTTTGAAAATTTTGACGTCTAGAGCATTTTTCAAAAAAACAGTTTAGTAAATGATTTTTGTATTTTTTTAGGTAAGTTGCTCCATCCTGCATTTTTCGTAAGTCTTTTTGTAACATCTTAGGCTATCTTCACAAAAATTTTGAACAAAAAATAATATAGGCTCCCCTTAAAATTTGACTTTTACACTTTAAAATTTAAAAATCTCATAAAAGTTGAGTGTTTTTTTTCTTTCAGTGTATTTTTATCGAAAAGCCCGTCAAATTTCCTACAAGTTTGTCTTTGACCACTCTTTGATACGATGCAACGGCTTTGAAATACAGAAATATTTAAATTCCGAATTACAAAAATATTTAAAACACTTACGCCCTTCTCAAATGTCATTATCGAGTGGAACTGGCTCCATATACACAAAAATGGCTTATATAAGCGTAGGATAACATGTCTAAAAAGTTTCATTGAAATCAGAGAGGGTCGAGAAAAAAGTACCTGAAAAAATTCCTGTTTTGGGCTGGAATTGCTCTAAATGTGATTTGAAGATTTTTTAAACTATAGTTTTTTAAAGGGTTAAAACGAATAAAAATAAACATTTTCACGATGTTTGTATAGTGAAATTGTCTCAGGAATACGAATAAGATAACACTTTTACCAGAAAATGGGATCTACGGGCTCCTCCGAGCAAAAATTTACAACCAAAAAAATCCAAACAATAAGGGTCTCATTTATGGGTTCATCTGCCTTATCCAAAGCGTTATCAGTCTCAGATGGTAGTCCCAGATGTTCCCTACAAGCTCCAGGTTGAATCGAGTTGATATCTAGATGGTACACTTTTTTATTTGAGTTTGAAAATTGTGCTATTTTTTCAATAATATGTCAATAACTTTTTGAAGATTTCACCAATTAGAACGATTCACCCCGCATTTTATTGCGTTTTTCAAGTCTTTTCAGATACATTTTGAATTTTGAAATTTTATTGAAATTTGCCTAAGTTACAGCCTTTTATGATTTTTAACGCTTTTGAACGATACAACTTTGTGGCCCGATTTACCCCACTTCCCGTTGACCTAGAGTGCTCATATTTTGGCCAGATGCTAGTTTCAAGCCCTGAAAATTTCAGGCAGATCGGTGATCGATCGATGCGAGGTGGGTATGCTTTGCCCGAGGACTCGCTCTTAAATGTTTGTATTTACTAAAAAAAAAACAGGAATTGTAGACTTTGTCTCAAGGATAAACTTGGTTGTTTAATGTTATGAACAAACAATCAGACCTGCTATGCTGTTTTATGTTGTGCCAAGTTGGACAACCTCAGAGGATTCAGAACAAAATTCTGAAAATGATTCTGAAACTTCCTCCCTGGTTCAGCACCAATGAACTTCATCAATTAACACTTTGGATATAATGTCCAGTATGATAATTGATGCATTTCTACAAAAATCATTGCAGTCTTCAACCGCATTGATCCTCTCTTAAAATAGTTTATAAGTCAGTTTTTAGTTAAGCCCTTTTGTAAATGTTGAACAGTAGAAAACACTGGACTGCGAATCCTACATTATTTTATAAATAATTGAAACATTCTAGTTTTTTTTTTTTAATTGAGCTTAAAATCACCGATTATGATTGGACACTTTAAAATTTTATAATTGACAACGAAAAAAAGTCTTCATTTTTTAATAATATTTTTCAAATACATTCCATAAAAGTATCTTGTTGAATATTCAGCAAATAGCAGCACGAAAATGTAACACAGGCAGACAGATTGTTTGGACGGAACCACATCCCACAGAATCAACAGAAAAGGCAAGATGCGTGGACATACCGTACCAAATGCTCCGAGTTATTTATAAATATAATGGTGGGAGGTGTGTATGGAGGATCGTTGACATTGTTTCACGAATATGGATTAAATTCACTTATTGAGTGTAAAATCTTCAAGGATTTGGTTTAAACCAAGGTTTGGTCTTCTAGTTTAGAGATTTCAAAGAAATGTTTAAAAATCTTGCGTAGCTAACTTTAGGTTGCTCTTGTTGCATGAAATTGGAAATATTTCAGAATAAATCTAAACATCTAATCCTCAATTAGTGGTCATTACTTTTTCCTTGGCATCAATCATCATATGATCAATCCAGAGCCAGAAGAATTGCATTACACGTGAAATCCACCCCAAAGCCCCGCTTTTGCACAGAAGTCTTTCCATCACGACGAGTGCCATAAACAATAATTGACCCTTCCGGCGGCGACATCCAACCGAGAGCCAGCAGAAGGGTGGCTGGTACCTTAAGTCGGCTCGAGCGGGCATCATTATTCGCTGGAACGTGTTAATTTCGCTAATTAAACCTACTCTAATGAAAGCATCCGAAAAATATCGCTTCAAAAGGGACCGCGCAGTTACGCCAAGCTGGCTGACTCTTTTATGAATTGCATGGATTCGGAACCTTTTTGGGTTCGTACTTTAACCCTCTGCCTGCAAATTTCGTAAGAATTTGAATTGTTTTTTTTAATTTTTCATAGTGTTTGTACAAAATTGCATCATAAGAATTTTGAACACATCACTTATTCTAGTTCTACAGGAATTTTACTTGTGTAAAAAAAATATTGCGTTAGGTATACTCAGGGTTAATTCAACCAAAGCTGTAGCAGCAAATATGGAGGTGATATTCTTGTGGGGACGCAAAATGCCCCAAAGCCAAGACTATCGATAGGCAGCACAGGCAGGAGCAGAATCGACGGCGCAACACTCACAATTATTTATGCACGGTAAATTTAATGATAATAGACACTTAAAAAGCATTCCTCAGGACATAATTTTAAGTTCTCAATCCCCTTCTTCTTCCTCCTGTTTGATGCATCACTTGGGGTAGAATAACTCAGAGGTTCTAGTCGTTAGAGGTGGTCTCACAATCGGCGATGTGGCAGCTCTTTTGGCGCATAAAATATGCTCCCGTCCCCCGCGGTACGGAGTTTGGAAATTCATCTTCCCGCAGGGGACGGTGAAGGGGCCGAGCTGCAGCGGCAGCAGTCGTTGATCATCATCGAAAAGGCCGAGTATGGCTATAACCGAGCATGGGCGTTCACGTTTTGGTGAAATTAAGAATTGAATTGGAAGCATTAAAACTGGATTTGGATTAAAATGGGCTGTCAAGAGCGGGAGGTATCAAATTTTCGAACGAAAAATCAAAGCATGCTTCTAAAAGGGACTGAAAAATGTATTGACAGCTGGAGCAATATTGATATCGCGATAATCGACAGGCAGAGAGACGACTGTAATATTAATTTTATAACCTCGTACACCCATGGTCAATCAAACCTTCAATCTCCAATGCCGTAGCCACTGTATAACGACGTGGCGCGAATGAAAAATTAGTCCCCACGTGTGTTTGTGTGCGCGTGACTTTGTAAGTGTGTGTTTGCAGTGTGCAAAATCCCTCAAAACATGAGTTTTTCCTTCTTCATAACGCTCGTACCGATATTCTTCCTCGAGGGCTGATAATAACTACGTCCCCGGCTTGAGAAGGTGGCATTTTCGTCAAGTTTTTTTTTCTTCAATTTTTCATTATTATTTTCTGCATTCCTAATTGGATGCAATGACGATGGTGGATTGACTCGAACGACGTCGAGTTGGTTGTCAAGACGCCGTGGAATAAATCGAATGCACACACGTGGTCATGTCAATAAATTCCCTCGCAAATGTTGCCAACATTGTTGTCGCGAATAAAATATCCATCAACTGTCGGAGGGCAAAAACATCCCCGAAAATAAAATATTATATTGATACACATTTGTGTCACATGCAGAAGCAGAGGTCGGTTGTTCTTCGAGGAAACGATCAAAAAAACAACAAACTCATAAAAGAAACCAGCCTACCAGTTGTGTTGTAATGGTCCATGTTTGGCCCGGCCGCCACTTCCCTATCAGTCCCCGGGAATCGACGACGACACCGAATATGGGCCAATCCGATCGAAATGGCCACATCCAGAAGCTCGAACCAACGGCAGCAGCTGAGCAGCAATTTAGAAGAACAGTCGTAAAATTCTTTAATTGCTTTCTTGGAAAATTTTCTCGCGCGGCTACCAGAGTCTCGGAGCTGGTCAGTTGGTGGTCACCAATTGGGCTGATTCGGGATGGGTAAAAGTTGATTGGTAAAAGCTATAAAATAATCGTATTTGGTATCGATTCGTTGCGATGGGTACGGAATAAGGAAGAGATTGTTAAACGGAGCGCCAGCAGCGCGGGAGATCTGGAGCAGTGGATAGTACTTTTTTGTGGGATCAATAACCTGGAACCCACTGATGACGGTACAATTGATAAATATCATATGTTTTTATGCATTTTTGTAAAAAAAAAAACAATTTGAATTAAACAAATTTCGTCGATCGATGTATTCCTATAGATTATTCTCCAAAAAGTGTTGACGTTGCTTTAGAACAGGCCTGCCCAACGTCCGGATCCGGCCTGTGAAGCCATTTCATCCGGCCCGCGACGACTTTTCAAAATAGTTCTATGACCGGCCCCTAACGCTGATCATGAAATATTAAATAAAAAAATTGAGTGTCTAAATAAAAAAAATAAATTTGAGATCAATTTTTTGCGATAAAATGTTGTGAATTTAACTATTATTTTAATTTGGCTTTGTAATTTTGAAATATTTTTTCTTTCGAATGCAATTTTATATGTTTAAATTTTATTCATGTCATTTCTTTATTGAAAGTTTCAGAATCAATTAATAAACTGTAAAATGGCGCAAGATAAAGAAATTACTCATTTCCTAAAAATGTAAATGAAAAAAAAAAAACTTGTATCACTGTTTAAAAATGCAAAATAAGACACTTAATTTAAAATTTTACAATTTGTACCATGTTTACTGCAAATTGAAGCTTTTCTTTTTTGAGGACTTGATTAAAATTGATTTTTTTCAATAAGTGAGTAAGCAAAGCAAAGTATTTTTTTTAATAAAATTTTGCAGTGATAATGTTTTGTTTGAAAAACCTTACAGAAAGCAAATACTCATACTAAAAATAAAGATTGCTGCAAAAAATTCAAGAATTAAAAAAAAAGTCCAAAATAAGTAAAAAAATCAGTGAGCAAAAATTTTTTTTTTCATAAACAATTACACAATCAATTTTAAACAAAAAAAAATAAATCAAATAAACATATTTTTGAAATTTATCTTTGTTTATCTTTCTAAAATCATGGTAATGAACTAACACTAGTTTATTTATTTATATGACACATAAAAAACAATTTAATAAAACTCTAGACTTGAAAGAACCTTAAATTAAAAAAAAGTTTTTATTATATTTGTGGTTTGGTTGGGCGTTTTTACATTTTCAACTTTTATCAAACTTTTGTTCCGGGCCGCCACGGGTTCAGAAAAATCAGATCTGGCCCGCAGGGCCAAAAGGTTGGGCATCCCTGCTTTAAAATGACATTTTGCCTTGAAGTATCCGTCATGAAACTGTGTAAAAATTTTTATGTAAAGTACATGCATTGTCTTCAAGCAATTTTGATATTCGTGGCTGCACTTAGTGGTTTTATTTTAATTTGATAATGGTTTTTTGACTATTTTGTTCAATTTTATAACATTGTTTTTGAGTCATAACAAAAATAAAAAATACTGATACCATTGTATTGTTTTTGGCTGTTTACACTGGAGCCTTCTGAAAAAATATAAATCATATGATCCAACAAACAAGGATTTTTTTTGTCACCCATTAATACTCGCATTACAAGAAGGTGTGTAGAAATTCACCTAAACTTATGTGAAATATGTAAAGTAAAAAGTAAATATAAGTAAAAACATAGGAACATGTAAATTTTAAGAGGTAAAAAAAGATACAAGTAAATCTGACAAAAAATCCCAATACCTACAACTTTGCTGAAGACACCAAATCGATCAAAAAACTCCTTCAAAAGATACAGATTTTTGAATTTTCATGCATCATTTTTGTATGGCCAGCTGCCAAATTTGTATGGAAAATTATATGGACAAACTAATGATGCAAAAAGGGCTTCTTTGGGCATACAGAAGGAACCAAAAAAGTTTCAGTCGGATTAAAAAATACAAAAATTAAAATTTAAGAAAAAAGACCGATTTCGTAGAGAACTGCTCAATTGTGGAACACCTGAACTTAATTGACATTTTCACAAAAAAAGTTATCATACCATTCATAAAACATAACTAAGCTGCAGTTTCATTGGTTTGAAGTAAAATTTAAAGTTGTTTGATACAGCATTCGAAAGATCGCTAGAAAAGCTTTAAAATGAAGGCAAAAGCGAGTCATTAAGATCAATTATCGATTTTCTATGATTTTTTGAACATTGGCCGATCTGTAAACTGTTCCGAATATGAGGGATGACTGTACACTAAATTTATAAATGCAGATATGTTTCGAACTAATTTTCTGATTTACAATGTCAACAAAATAATCATTCGTGAATTTTGTTGATCGTTTATAAAAAAAACATTGACAATGTTCAACTCAAGACTACTTTCCAAAACTTTAAAATCAGGGCAAGTGATTTTTTTGCGATTTCACGGAAGCCACGTAATCCGCGAAATTCGCCCCATTCCGTAAAATTTGGGAAATACCGTGAAATGCCGCGAAATTTTGAAAATTCAATCGATAAATCGCTACTCAATGCATTCAAGCTTATTTTTTTTAATTCAAATTTGGAAAAGACATTCAACAAGCATTTTAAAAGTAGTTAACAAAAAAAGCATTTTATATCAGATCTACAACTATTTTTTGAAGACATTGGTCATTAGAATATTTAACAATATGCAGATTGTTTTTTTTATTCCACAAAATTCCAAAATAATTTTAAAAGAATATTAGTCAACACTTTTTTGATAAAAACAATGAAAAAAAAAGCTTTCTTTTGTTTTTTTGTTAAATTAATTTTTATTAATCAACGATATAAAATAACGATGATAAAATTGCATTTAAATATTTTAAATATTAATTGTGAGCTTTAATTGAATTGATAAGTTAAAATAATTTATATTGAAATCATATTTGTTAACCATTTTGCAATGTATTATATTTTTTCTTGAATGATATCAATAAATGTAAAAACTGCTTTTTATGGAGTAGTGCCTGATTTTTACTAAAATACTAAAATTTTCATATTGCTGAAATTAAGGAAAGCGAAAAAATCTTTATCGAACTTATTTTAATGATTCTAGTTTTGTTGAATTAGAGGTTCAGGACGTGCTTCGTTTTTGAGGTATTTAAGCAAATAATTTTTATAAATTCTATAAAAACCAATAAAATTAAATCATTAAATTCTTGACTTTTTTTATTAGGTCCTATGAACAAATGTTAACATTGAGTGAATCCCTTTCACACCTTATTTCATTTCATTTATTTCACCGCCTTTATCTAAAAAAAATGTAATATTCATTGGAGCAAGCGCTCAATGTTTACATTTGTTTGTAAGACCTATTAAAAAAATCTAGAATTCAACTGACAGAGATTCCTAAAAATTTTCCAAGATAAATCTAATACTCCTTTTTTTCAAATAAATTATGTTGTGTATCCGGGACCGTGATGTTGGGGCAAGCGTGGTTGCATCTCACCCAGTCGGCTTGGGATCGATCCCAGAAGGTCCCGGTGGCATTTTTCGAGACGAGATTTGTCTGATCACAACTTCCGTTGGATGTAAAAAGAGGTTTTCAATTGCCTCAACAATCAAGCCTTCGGACACTTAGTTTCGAGTAGGAATCTCGCAATCGAGAACGCCATGGCAATGCTGTAGAGCGAATAATTTGATTTTTGATGTTTTGAATTTGTGTCAGGAAGTATTGTTTTCTATCTAGAACTACTGCTTACTTTTTATACATTTTTCTGTTAATAATTTTGCTAAAAAATACATTTTTACGTTTATTTTGAGCAGTTTTTAGAGTTCCGTGAAATTTCAACGTTTTGTAATTGGCATGCCGCATAATTTCGTATTTTTTTTTCTCGTAAAAAATCACTTGCTTTTTTTATAATGTTGCATTTTCGCCCTTTTTGGAATGTAAGTCTTTATTTGTAAATGCGCAAAAAACCTTTTGAAAAAAATACCAGAACGTTTCACGAATAAAACTTTTTTTACTTTGTTGACGTTGAAAAAATCGGTCCATGAATTTCACAGTTATCGGCATTTGACAATTGAGTGCTGTTTTGGTTATATTAATGGTGGACTCACAATTGCTTGCTATCTTTCTATTTATCGTCTGCAACAGACAGAACATGTTTAAGTTAACTGCGTTTTCGTTGAAGGTGATTTCAAAATCTCGAGTCGTTGTTTCAATCTGGCACTGCCTTCCTGTTTCACCTTAAAAACTTCAATTTTATCGTTTATTTATATTTATGCGGCCGTATCTCAGGAAAGAAAAGACCGCTTAGCAATGTGTCATAGTAGAATTTCTAGGAATTTTTCTCAGCTTTTAGAAAAACATATTTTAAAAGTTGTTTAAAGCTTTCTATTTTTAAAATTTGAAAATAGAAATTTTTTTCTTCTTATCGTACCTCAAGCGGCTTTAATTCAGAAACAAGATTGTTTTTTCAGTGTATAGTATTTTTTGATTGCAAATTTAGTTTAACATCAAAAATTATGTAAAAAAAGTTTATTTTTGCATTAAATTCTATTTAAAAAAATACTGCCAATACTCTTCTATGGCTCAAGGGATTCCTTTTTTGGTCCCTTAAAACAATTTCGAAAATAAAAATATGGATTTTGCAAATTCAGCTTTGAGTGACTAAAAGTTAATCTGAATTGTTAAGAGCGAGTCCACGAACAGGGCATACCCCTTTGTATGGGACGTCGTTTGGACCTCACCAAACTGCATTTTCAGGGGTTGTTTGAACATATAAAACAAGCATCTGGCCAAAATATGAGCACTCTAGGTTAACGCGAAGTGGGGCAAATCGGAACACAATGTTTGAAGGTTCAAAAACGTCAAAAATCTTATAAAGGCTATAACTTAGACAAAATTCAATTTAATTTCAAAATTCAAACTGCATCTGAAAGGGCTTAAAAATTTAACAAAATGCATGGAAACATCCCAATCGGCTAAATTTAATGGGAGACATTGGCATTTTAGTAAAAAAATAGCATAATTTTCAAACTCAAATAAAAAAATGTTCCATCCAGATATCAACTCGGTTCGACCTGCAGCTTGTAGGGGACATCTGGCACTACCATCTGAGACTGAGAACGCTTTGGGTTAGGCAGTTAAACATATTAAATAGACACTTTTATTTGTTTATTTTCATGCATTTTAACCCTTTAAAAATCAATTGACCTCCGTGTACGCACGAGAGCAAGCAGCAGTCAAGTGCTCAGTGCTCCATCGTTTTTTCGATTTTTTTCGCCGTAGTTTACCGTGATTAGCCGCGAGTTTGCTCCTGCAGCATGCCAAAGGCCGGCCGTGGCCGTGGCAGTTCGAGTGCGGCCTCGAAAAACCCGCGAAGTTCGTCTACCGGCCGTGTGCAGAAAGGTAAACAAACCAGCGCCGTGTCGGCCGCCATCGCGCAGGGGAGCGTCAGCGCTGAAGGCATCGACAAAAAGTTACTACATCCCGGATATGTCCCAAGATCACCAGTGCGAACCCGTTCCGGTACTTCCGGTGCCACGACCAGTGGCACATCAACATCCGCCAACATCCCCATCAGGAACGAGTTCCAGATGCTGAGCGACGACGAAGAAAATAACAACTCTGACGGTAGCAGCACTACCGACGACGACGACGACGATGATGGTCGTGCACGGAAAAAAGTGCCGACGTCAAAAAAGAACAATTCTCCAACGGAACGAAGACCACCTCCAATTTTTGTTTTGGACACGTTGGCGGACGATGTTGACGAGTTGCTGGAAGGCCTCGGATATTGTCTGAAAATCGGTAAGTCGGCACCCTGTACCTGTTGTACTTCGACCGCGGCACCGTCAAGATCCAAGATCTGCGGCGGACTAAGACACTGGACGGTTTTTGGGTAAACTGGCGGTTTTACACCAAGAACCCGACGGACGTAGCGCAATGCCACCGTTGCCAGAAATTCGGCCACGGCTCGCGGAACTGCAACCTCCGGCCCCGCTGCGTGAAGTGCGGTGAGTCACACCTCTCGGAGGCGTGCGCACTGCCACGAAAGGCGGACTTGGGGGACAAGGCAAAACAAACCAAGCCACGCGTAAAGTGCGCAAACTGTGACGGCAACCATACCGGCAATTACCGCGGATGCGTCGCGCGCAAGGCCTACCTGGAGGAACAGGAAATTAGGAAGAAAAAAGCAGCAGCGTCCCACCCTCCTCAAGTACGAAGTACGAGCGCAGCCGTTCCTGCAGCTGGCCAGCGTACGGTTCCAGCGGAAAATTCAGCGTTCTCTCCCGGTAGCGGCAGTACGGCCCAGCAAGAAGTTACCGGGGAAGATCTCTTCACCCTGCCGGAGCTCTTTGCTTTCGCAGGGGGAGATGATGACACAGTTTCAGAGCTGCCGGAACAAGGCGGAACAATTCCTGGCCCTTGAGGAACTAATGATCAAACACATCTACAAAGGATAAATAACCTATGATCAAGATATAAGCTTTCTCTTCCTCTATCCCAATTTCTGTAAGGTTTTTTTTGTTTATTTTTTTTTGCTATTGCCCAGGGTTGTTAAAATATCAAAATATCAGCTCTCAGCAACTACAATTATCCCGCCTGAATATTCATGCCTCAAATACAACTGTTCTTCTCTCCTTATTGAAACTCTCAGCGCCGAACATAGCCGAACACGTTTTCGTGTTTAAACACTCGCGATTGATATTTTCCTTTTCTCTCTCATTCCCGCTTGCACGATCATCCTACCGCAACAGCGTTTAACCAAAAAAGCCGCCACAAAACCAATTTCGCTAACGCAGTTTAACGAGACGTCATGCGTGGTCGGCTCCTAATCGCCATCTCGCGTTCTCTCATTGCAGTTTTCAGAGAGATTGAGAGACTCAGCGGTGAGAGCGCATAGTCGAGGAAAAGGGGAGGAATGATAGAGAGAGAAAGACATCGCAGGAAATCACGAGACACAAGAAGAGATCTCACAAGCTATAGTCACGGCCGCTATACTCTCGGATGATTTTGGTGCAGAGATAATCATTTGATAGCTTTTCTATCACTCATTTGCAACACTGCTCTAGCCTTAGTTAAAGAAATAATTGTTCCAAAATGGATTATGATGCAACACACAGCTGAAAGGAACTCCAAAACTCTGTTATGCACTTCAAAATTTACCAATAAAACCGAATTGAATTGAATTGAATTTCACAGTTATCGGCATTTGATAATTGAGTGATAATTGAACTCGACGAATTGCTTGCTATCTTTCTATTTATAGTCTGCAACAGACAGAACTTGTTTAAGTTAAGGGGTTACATACATGTAGAAAATCACAAAATGTATATTACAGAAAATTGATTAAATTCACTTAAAAGATGATTTTCAATCACTCCTGAAAGTTTCATGAAGACATTTCATGATTTAACTGAGTTGGAGACGATTTAAGCTCAAAATTTTGCCATGCGCAAAGCAAACTTTCTAACTTTCTGAGCGTTTTTCTCTGAACACCAAGTTGATTTACGGGTGCCACGATACCTCGAGATGGGACGGACCAAATTGGTTGAAATTTTGGATGAAGACTCCCAATACGTATCCCGTGTGCATAACGAAGCCCGATTTAGAAATTATGAATTTTCAAAAAATACAAAAATCAAAAACTGGCGATTTTCTATATGAAAAACAGAAAAATATTTTAATCATTTTTTCAAATAAACTTTTTGAAAATCGGCCTTCATCATGCACACGGGAACGGGATGTTTTAAAGATTATTTTGTTAATAGATGAAAATGTATATTTTAATTCCCTGAAATCAGTTTTTTTTTAAGTTTCAGTGTGTGCTCAAACCAACCTCTGACATTTTTGCCGATTTACATGCGTTTTCGTTGAAGGTGATTTCAAAATCTTGAGTCGTTGTTTCAATCTGGCACTGCCTTCCTGTTTCACCTTAAAATTGAATTTTATCGTTTATTTATATTTATGTGGCCGTATCTCAGGAAAGAAGAGACCGCTTAGCAAATTGTTATAGTAGATTTTCTAGCTTTCTATTTTGAATATTTGAAAAATTGATGTTTTTTTCTTCTTATTCGGAAACAAGAGTGTTTTTTCAGTGTATAGTATTTTTCTATTTTTAAATTCTATTTTTCAAAAAATCTGCCAACACTCTTCTATGGCTAAAGAAATTCCTTTTTTGGTCTCTTGAAACAATTTCGATAATATACAAATATAGATTTTGCGAATTCAACTTTGAGTGTTAAAAAGTTAATCTGAATTGTTAAATATTTTGATAGTATACCTTTTTTCTCTCTAAATAACCAAAACCTAAAACAAATCGATCAGAAAATTCCATTCCAAGAACAAATTTTTTAAAAATTTACATTCCATTTTTGTATTGGTAAAATTGTATGGAGACTTGTATGAACAAACTACCCAAGTAACATTTTTTTCCAGGAGTTCTACAAGAGCTTTTCAAGATAGCTACAGCATAGCAGTTTGGACCGCGGTAGGATAAAACTCTCTTTAAGTACTCTTTCAAACTCCTGAAGATGTTTTGAAGAGAATTTTATCCTACCGCGGTCCAAACTGCTATGCTGTAGCTATCTTGAAGAGCTCTTGTAGAACTCCTGAAAAAAAAAGTTACTTGGGTAATGCACAACTATTAAAAGTAGCTTCTTTTTATAAAGGGAAACTCTTCCCAATGGCTTAGCAAAATACAAAAATACCAAAAAATAAAGTGTTATGGAATCAGCAGATTTTGTGGATAATTGCTCTATTATCTAGAGTTCTTTTTAAATATTTGAAGTTTGAAAAGATGAAATATTGGATTTCCAAAGTTCAAGAAAAAAAGTTTTTTTTGCTCTTTCATTGTTACAATCAATTTCTGCTTCATTTTTCAGAATATGTCATGAACTTAAATTCAAACAAGAAGCTCATCCCAATCACACTTAAAGTAATTGTTGAAAAGTGGCATTAGGTTTGTTTTTATCCTTAAAAAAAATCAACAGTCTTTGTTTTAAAATAATTGTAACCTATGATTCTTTTATTTTTTTTGTGCCACTTCCACAAAAAATATCATTGATTTACTACCCACCAATCACACCAAGTTTTCCATCTGATGCAACCAATGTTTTGACCCAATCAATTAAAATCAACCAATTCTTCTCACTAATTATAATTGATTGACAGTGCGGCACTGATCGGCACTTTTTGTCACAGTTTCACTCTCCTTCTCTTCTGCGCTCCATTCGTCTCTCCTCAATCGCAACATTAAGCCTCATTCATAACTCATTCATTATCTCTCTCGCTCTATCTCTCTCTCTCTCCATCTGGTGCCCAAACGTCAAATAGATCAAACAAAAATTATCATCATTTTCCGCGCGGCTCCAATAAGTTGCCTCTGTTTTTCCTGCGCGCTCCCGAGACTTTTGCGACAGCAAAACTTCAAACAAGACACTAATTAAGAAAGCGTGGAAAATCTACGCCAAAGATAATCGGCCGAACGCCGCTGCTTCGAGAAACGTCCGTCGGATGTCGCCACTGTGGTTGGGTTTGAAGCGGGAAGGAGGAGAGGTGGTGGGTGTTTTTATGTTACGGACAGATGGGCGACTTTGAGAGCGAGTTAAAACAAGTAAGAAGAGAAAAAAAACTAGAGCCAAAGCCGACAAGGCAAGACACGACAAGACAAACCGCGTTGCTTAGCTCGAGACTGAGCAAAAACATAAAGTTTATCTAGATTATAAAAGAGATGTAATCAATTACGACGTCTGTGGGTATAAATATATGAAATAAAATTAATTGTAATTTGATGTCAACGATTCACACTTTTTGCTGGGGGGGAAGGAACAGCTGATCCGACCAACGGAACGGTTCTTGTGAGGCAAGACAAGAAGTGGTTGGACCTGTTCTAGATTTAGAGGAGAAAAAAAAGTCATACTGAAGATTTTATTAGTTAAATGTTGAAATATTTTTGAGGATTAATTTGCAATAAATTTTAAATTTACTAAATTTCAAACGGAAAAGACACTGAAAGTTATCAGTTTGCAATCAGAAAGTCAACAAATAACCGTCACACTTGGCTGTGGAAGTGTCAAATGAACCACGCACAAACTTCTCACGTTCGCGTTCAGTCTGATCCGACCGAACCTACACGGTTATGACAAAAATGAACGAGCGCGCGCGCTGCAATTAGTCCAAGTTTATTTTTCCCGCCCAACTCCCTGTTCCGGTCTAATTTCCAAGAGCTGTAATACTAGAGTGACGGAAAGTGAGCTTCTTTCTTCACACCCATAACTCCCTTTCCGTCCGGCCGGCCGGTGTGTCACTGGGTCGTGATCGTGCCATCTTGTCGCAAGTGCATTTTGCGTTAAATCGAGTTTTTCTGTGTCTCATATTTTGATCTTCATAGATCCCAAAACCTCGATTTCAATCTTGAGTTATCCGACAAAAAACGTTAAAACATCGTGTAATGTTGACACTCTCCATATGAAATGTAGTTCTAATCAAACCGTGCTATTATGCCACACTCTGCAATTGTGACAACATGTCAAAGGAAATCTTATCCAGAGGCCGATTTGACACTCTGGCATGTACGTCAACGTTTTCCATTTGGGTCATTCCATCTGAAGCGGAACAGCATTTGAAAATTACCCTCTCCGATCCTGCTCAAATTTGGCAGGGCTGTTGATACTATCAAAACATGCAAGAATCCGGAATTTCATCCAAATCGGACCTCCATTTTTGTACCTCCCCAAAAAATCGACTTTTTGGCGATTTTTCACCAAACCTCCTAGTTTCAAACGACAATAACTCAGGAACCACAAATCTTAGAGGGTCGGTCTTAGACTCAATTTTGAAGGAAATTGGACGTAGAATCCATTTCCGTGATCAAAATTTTGATTAATTTATTTTTTCTACCTGTATTGCGCAATTGAAAACTTTAAACGGCCGTATCTCAAAACACCCCAACTTATTTTTTATTTGACCTCACCATCGTGTTCCCGGCCAATTTTACATAAGAATCACTTATCGACAAAAATGAATATGTTTCGTTCCAGAGATATCGAATTTTAAAGTTTTGTGTTTTCGAGATTACCTACATCAGCTTCATTCGCCGCATCTGCTAGAAGCACACAGGCGGGCTGATCAATAACTGCTACCTGGCCATTTATTGAAATAATATTTCATCATAAATAATCTTTATCAAATTGTACAAAAATTTACTGTATAACACTGTAGGAAACTGGAGTTGAATCACGAATGTGCTAAAAAAAATGAATGAAGTGATTTTCTGTGCTAACCCATAGGACAGAGCAATAACGCGCACAGTAAAGGGCAGAATTGGATTCCGACGGAGCGAGCAGAAAAATGCAATTAATCTTGTTAGTAACACTGAACAATAAGTGCACGATACATTACTGAGTAAAAAATATGAACTAAAATTTATAAAATTTGTGTATACGTTGTTCTCTAGTGAAGGACGATCACAAGGAGCAGGAAAAGGATTTATGGAAAGTATAAAACTGAAAAATGTAAGAAAATCACAAAGTTTGATCTGCTGCAAAGCGGCTAATTCCCCAAATTTAGTTGCGATGATTTCGACACCGTCCGAACAACAGTATTTTTTCTTATAGCAATCTTGGATTCTTTTAATTAAATGGAGCTGGCTCACAATATAAAAATTGATTTAATATGATCAATCTTTTAAATCATAAATCGGATTTGCCAAATTATGGTAAAGTGTCACTAATAAACTATAATAATAATAATAATAATAATAATAATAATAATAATAATAATAATAATAATAATAATAATAATAATAATAATAATAATAATAATAATAATAATAATAATAATAATAATAATAATAAAGCAGGTTTTGGGGTTTTTGCTGAATGGCACTATTTTGCTACCGCCCATGATAAATGCCCTAGTCATGGCCTCGGAGGTACTCTAAAACAAAAACAACACGTAAAATTACCCAATAAATATTCCTTTCACAAAAATAGATTGATCAAGAGAGGGAACAGCATCTAATTCCAGCGTACCTCTACTGTTGCCATATCAGCGCTTTGGCATTCAATCGAGTGATAAATAGCTCAATAATAAGTGAACAAGCAAGTTTCTATCAAAAGTTTTGCAAAATTTGTTGTTTAAATAGTGCAAATGAGTAAATTGGACGAAACTAGAAGCGAGGACTTAACCTGCCAAACATACTAGAATTTCTAGGTATTAGCTATATGAATAACTATTTGCGTAAAATTATAAAAATATAAATTACATTAATCATCTCCCAGAACACCAGGTAGCAGTTATTGATCAGCCCGCCTGTGTGCTTCTAGCAGATGTGGCGAATTAAGCTGATGTAGGTAATCTCGAAAACACAAAACTTTAAAATTCGATATCTCTGGAACGAAACATATTCATTTTTGTCGATAAGTGATTCTTATGTAAAATTGGCCGGGGAACACGATGGTGAGGTCAAATAAAAAAAATAAGTTGGGGTGTTTTGAGATACGGCCGTTTAATGTTTTCAATTGCGCAATACAGGTAGAAAAAATAAATTAATCAAAATTTTGATCACGGAAATGGATTCTACGTCCAATTTCCTTCAAAATTGAGTCTAAGACCGACCCTCTAAGATTTGTGGTTCCTGAGTTATTGTCGTTTGAAACTAGGAGGTTTGGTCAAAAATCGCCAAAAGTCGATTTTTTGGGGAGGTACAAAAATGGAGGGGGTGGTCCGATTTGGATGAAATTCGGGATTCTAGCATGTTTTGATAGTATCAACAGCTCTGCCAAATTTGAGCAGGATCGGAGAGGGTAATTTTCAAATTCGCACTTTTTCGTGCACAGTTGAGATGGAATGACCCATTTTTGATTGTATTCCGGGACTTAGGAAACCAAATTTCGAGATCACGTGTATTTCTCAAAACGGCAAAAGACGACGTACGGCAAGATAGCACAATCTCGACGACTTTTCTTTTCAATAATTTGGAGCATCACGTGGCCACCGCCAAAAACGCGTGAACGTCAAACAAAGTCATTAGAGTTGAACGTGGGGCCAGGCGGTGATGGCGCAATGGGTTGACACTCGCGGAGCGAACTATAAACATCGACTTCATTTCCTCCGTACTTCCTGTGATTGTTGTTGAGTCTGGTATGGCAGAGAGCCCCGGATGGGGCAAAAGTTTTTGTTGTTGAGCTGTGCGTTTGTTTGTCGAGCTGAGTCAATTGTAGAGTAATGTGTTGTGTTGAACAAGGGATTGCATTTGTTGAACAGTTGTGTGTTCAGCAACAGTTTATTGGTTTTAGTTAAAAAACGTACGTCAAAGTGCTGATGACTCCATATTAAGTATTCGATGGAAATACGAGCTACTTGCCTAGTAGAACTACTATAATTTTCCAACGAGTGTTTGGGAAACAAATCTTAAACGAACTAATTTGAAAGAAACAACCACAACAAACCCAAACCGACACATGGTCCAGCGTGATCTTTTAACCATCGGCCCAATTGGGCAAATTTATTAGTCAAACCTTGAAGTCGGATTAATCTATACGTTTCCAAACCACAACTATAGCGAAAGCGTATAAATGGCCATTCCGCGTGCTGCCGAGGTTTGCGTTTGATAGATGGCGACAATGGGCCAGTTCGAAACGTTAGTTCTACAACATTTATTTTTATTATTTATTCAGAGTCTTTGGGCGTCCAACAAAAAACACCAGCAACACCAGCTGTTGTAGTAACAGGGACTGGACAGAATTTGAATAATGACACGGTAGCGCAACGCTGGACAGCGTAAAGAATTGAGAAACGAAATAGGTTAATTACGGGGTCCAGATACGGGTAAGCCGGCCGCCTTTGCCACCGGTGCCCAACTGGACACAGTTTACGTTGAGGTGTTACATGTCGCGCGGAATCGGTAAGGGCGTGAGGTTCACGTCATAAATCTCAGATGTTGGTTAAATGTTTGGTTAATTGCGAAACCGCAGCAGCGTAAATCACGTTGCCATTTGAATCAGTCATTTTTTTTAGGGTAAACTAGCGCTCTTGTTTGAAGTTAAAGTTTAAAAGTTAAATATCAAGTTTTAATGAATCACTGACATCAGCTTTGTTTGATTTTTGTTTTGACACTTCACAAAAAAACTAACTTAATCCACCTATGTGGTTGGTGCCTTCCTCACTCTTTTCCAACAATGGGTGATATGTGATATGATGGGTTTGGACACAAATTTCGTCTAATTTCGTTATGTTCCGGAATACAAAAAAAACACACATATCACTCAAGGGCTCATAAGTTGCATCATAAGTGGTCAGAACTCGAGATAGGGTTGCCAGATCGCCAATGTTTTAGACTCGGCCTTTCAATTATCTTACCAACGATGGGTCGTATGATGGATCCGGACATTGTTTACAAACATTTAAGTGAGATCCGGCTACAAAAAAAGTGCATAAATATCACTTAAGTGGTCAGAACTCGAGACAAGGTTGCCAGATCTTCAATATTTTAGACTCCTTGAAAAGGTCTTTCGATTACCCAACCAACGATGGGTCAGATGATGGATCCGGACATTGTTTACATACATTTAAGTGAGATCCGGCTACAAAAAAAGTGCATAAATCTCACTTATGTGGTCAGAACTCGAGACAAGGTTGCCAGATCTTCAATATTTTAGACTCCTTGAAAAGGTCTTTCGATTACCCAACCAACGATGGGTCAGATGATGGATCCGGACATTGTTTACATACATTTAAGTGAGATCCGGCTACAAAAAAAGTGCATAAATATCACTTAAGTGGTCAGAAATCGAGACAAGGTTGCCAGATTATCAATGTTGTAGACTCGTTGGAAAGGTCTTTCGATTACCTTATCAACGATGGGTCGGATGATGGATCCGGACATTGTTTACATACATTTAAGTGAGTTCCAGCTACAAAAAAGTACATAAATATCACTTAAGTGGTAAGAACTCGAGACAGGGTTGCCAGATCTTCAATGTTTTATACTCGTTGGAAAGGTCTTTTGATTACCTAACCAACGATGGGTTGGATGATGGATCCGGACATTGTTTACATACATTTAAGCGAGATCCGGCTACAAAAATAGTGCATAAATATCACTTAAGTGGTCAGAACTCGAGACAGGGTTGCCAGATTATCAATGTTAAAGACTCGTTGAAAAGGTCTTTCGATTATCTAACCAACGATGGGTCGGATGATGGATCTGGACATTGTTTACATACATTTAAGTGAGATCCGGCTACAAAAAATTACATAAATATCACTTAAGTGGTTATAACTCGAGACAGGGTTGCCAGATTATCAATGTTTTGGACTCGCTGGAAAGGTCTTTCAATTACCTAACTAACGATGTATAACATGATGATGTTTGGTTCAGTTTACTGCCATTTATTCAACTTCTGAAAATATGCGAAAACACATTTTTATACATAACTTTTGAACTACTTATCGAAACTTCAAACAATTCAATAGCACCGTATGGGACCCTAAACCAAGTCGAATGCGACTGGTTTGGTCAAAATCGGTTCAGCCAGTGCTGAGAAAACTGCGTGACATTATTGGTCACATACACACACACATACACACACACATACACACACACATACACACACACATACACACACACATACACACACACATACACACACATACACACACACAGACATTTGTTCAGTTTTCAATTCTGAGTCGATATGTATACATCAAGGTGGGTTTTCGAGCTTAAAATAAAAAGTTCAATTTTGGAGCAGGATTATAGCCTTACCTCAGTGAGGAAGGCAAAATGTGTGACAATAAAACTAGCTATAGATTTTTCTTTGGTATTCCATAAAACCTGAGAAAAAAATAATGAAGAATTGGTTCTAGGTCATTCTCTGCCAACTCACACAGCAGTTGCCCCCAACCCCTCTTCGATTTGCGTGAAAATTTGTCCAAAGGGGATATAATTATTGAGGCTCGATAACGATAACGATAGTTCTATCGTTATCGTTTTTTTCGATAAATATTAAAGTTTAATCAACCCAAAAACAGTTTAAATTCATTTTCCTGCGTTGATAATCGTATTAAGCATGTTTGAACTCCTTTGAAAACATTTTAAATTTTCATGAAATACCAATGTACAGTCCCATGAAAAGTTTTTTTTTCACGAGAAATAAATCCGTCAATTTATCGATATTTCAAAAACTAATTATCGAAAAGCAACTGGACGCGTGTAAAATGCACTTTAAAACACTTTTTTCATCCAAATGTTAGAACTTAGGCTTGTAATTGTAATTTATATATTTTTAAATATTTTGCCCTCCCCCCTCTTTGAATTTGGTCAGAGACGAGGGACATAAACTTTAAAAAAATATTTGCATCGGGCTAAGTTTATTCAGTACTCAAAATTGTTCACAAAATACCGTATTTTTCAAATGTGCTAAAATTTTCATAATATGCAGAATGCGTTTCAAACGAAGCGAAATTTTGTTTGCTTTTTCACTTTATTCCGACTTTTTTATTCTTAAATACTAAAATTTTCACAAATTACCGTTTTTTTAAATACACACATTTTTAAATTACGCAATTTGGCTATCGAACAAAGCAAAATATGATATGAGTTTTTTTTTTGGAAAATACCAAAAAGAACTACAATTTTCAAAATATGCAATATTGGTATCAAACGACGCAAAATTTTGTTTAATATGAAGCATACATAATTTTAATGCTTGTATGACGCATGCAAAATTTCGTATCGTTTAATACCCAAGTAACATTTTTTTTCCAGGAGTTCTACAAGAGTTCTTCAAGATAGCTACAGCATAGCAGTTTGGACCGCGGTAGGATAAAACTCTCTTCAAGTACTCTTCCAAACTCCTGAAGAAGTTTTGAAGAGAATTTTATCCTACCGCGGTCCAAACTGCTATGCTGTAACTATCTTGAAGAGCTCTTGTAGAACTCCTGGAAAAAAATGTTACTTGGGATACCCATATGGCATATTTTGAAAATTTGAGTATTTTCGAAAAAAAAACACGGTATTTTGTGAAAATTCTAGAAAAAACTTTGATAAATTGAAAAACCATACAAAATTTCAATATGGGTCTCAAATTTTAAATTTTGAACATAAATGTTATTTTAAAAAACACGGTATTTTGTGAAAATTTTAGTATTTCCCAAAAAAAAACTTTAATAAATTGAAAAGCCATAAAAATTTCACTTTTTTTGATACCCATATTGCAAATTATGAAAATTTAACTATTTTGGAAAAAAACATTATTTTGTGAACTTTGAAACCTACAAGATTTTCAATAGTATATTATTAGTGGAATAAAAAAAATTACATGATATGGTTGAATTTTTCGATTTTAGAAAGATTTTAAAAATGAGTTATCGAAGATAAGATTATCGCTGATAGAATTTTCGAATCTCGTGACGGAGAGGCGGAACGACCTCTTTCATTTTTGAACATGCGAAAAAATATGTGTTTTTCAGTAATTTGCAGCTTGAAATGGTGATGAGATGGAAATTTGGTGTCAATGGGACTTTTATGTAAAATTTGACGCTCGATTTGATGGCGTGTTCAAAATTCCGAAAACCCGTATTTTCCATCGAAAAAACACGAAAAAAGTTTTTAAAACTCTTTTGTTTTCCGTCACATAACTGATTTTTTTTTTTGAACGTGCCATTCTAAGGAAAATTTAATGTTACCTTCAAATCACCATAACTCAGAAGGGTATTTTTTTCCTTTAGAGCAACATTTTTCATTTTAAGATTAAGTGTTTTTTCCAACTTTGCAAGGTTTTTTTTTAGAGTGTAACAGTGTTCTACAAAGTTGTAGAAAACACAATTACAAAAATTTTGATAAGCATAAGGGGTTTATTTGTAACCGTCACGAGTTATCTCGTTTTTACTTAATAAAGGTTTGAAAAAGTTTCTATTTGTGTTTTTCTAAGTTTCCTCGTTCGTGACTGGGGTGACGAGGAACGACCGTGACCAACCAACTTTTTCAAGACTTTTTTTCGTTGAATCGCGATAACTCGTGATGAAAACAAGCAAACTCTTTATGTTTATGTATCATTTTTTTGTAATTTTCTGTTCTAGAACTTTTAAAAACAATATTACACTCTAAAAAATAACCCTATCCCTTAGGACTAAGTTTCGGGGCAACTTTTTCTGATTTCGCATGAGTTAAAAGAGAACTACTCACAAAGAAAAGCCGATTTGAGAACTTAGAGAACTAATAAGTACGACCCCTTCATTTTTGAGGGGTTTTCGATAGCCTTTTGTATGGAAAGCTGTCAAAACTGTATGGAGAATTGTATGGGCAAACTAATAATTTAAAAAAATTTCTTTGGTATTTAAAAAGGTACACACAAAGTTTCATCCAAATAAAATAAAATCAAAAAAGTATGCAACAATATGGATTGGGAGATTTGACCTTGGGAATTACGTTTTGTTTTGTAACTTCACATGATTATAAAAAAAACAATGATTTTTTTACAAAAGGGAGTTGCTTGCATTCCTCCCCAGTTATCAGAATTTAACGAATTTGTTTTTTGAGAATGATGATTTTAACAATATTTGAACCAAATTCGAAATTCAAAGTTATGAAACAAAATTGTGTCATACAAATATGTTGATCAACTAGTTCGAGCAAAGTGTGCTCCTTGGGTCATCCACTTCAGTTTCTTCTGATTGATGACTAAGAAGCTGTTCAATCCAGATATTCCTAAACATTACCAACCTTGGTAAATTTACACCACAAGAACTGCGCGTATTGCAAGAGCTATAAAATTTGAAATATAAGCCTTTTTCCCGTACCAAACAGCCGGGCGTTTATAAATTTCGTCATTACACGCGATAATCTACCCGCCAAGAGTCTCGCTCACCACTCTAGAACCGAAGGGAACAACTGGTCCGACTTCCAGGGCACCAGGGAGAGACACATTCAAATCTTAGATAAACAGGACCAAGAATGTGCGGTTAGTGGCCGGAGCCGTTCTCCGGGCGAGTTGGCTCCAATGACTCCTTGGAGTTTAAGACACTAAGAACAATAAATAAATTTAATGTGACCGATTTATCACCGGCGGTGGGCGAAATGATAAGTTTTTATTGCAAACTGGCCTGCGGAATTTGGGCCAGCGTTTTTTTTTCTCTGTTTTTCGGGACCGGTTCTCCCTGCACCGGTGAAAACCGATACGCAGCGGCAGCAGTTTTATGCAAAAACATAAAATTAATTCAATTTGTGGTGTGTGGCAACGGGGGGCGGCAGTGAATCAATACAGAGGAAGTGGGGGGGATCCTTTGGGGCACATCCTGGCTGCTGCTAATGTGCTAATTAAAATGTTTAATTAGGCAATAAAATGCTTTCGTGGACCAATTCGTGCGAGTTTCTGGCGGCAGGTGAGGTGTCCGCGTGAATCGAAACCTAAAAGTACCAACTCGCTGTTACAATGATACTTGAGGCGAAGTGGGGAGTCTGACCAATGTCCATTTGGGAATACATGATGTTTGTTTGGGGAGGAGTTTGGTTGGTATTCTAATGTGGGAAGTGGCGTGCAGCCATCGGATAGCCAAATTAATTAAACAGAAAAGACAAAGTGTAAGTAAAACCGAATGTTTGCAAACACCCAACAATTAAAATGGTCCCTTGAGAAAAAAATGAAGTCAGTTGAAAAAATAATTGTTATTCGATAACACAGAAAATATAAACCTTTCCTCAATTTCAACCAACCTCTGACTGTCAATTGCAATTGAAGAGATTGGCATGTTGATGGGACCAATAATAGCACAAAAACCACAACGACCACATTCACATCAGCAACATAAACACCCCGTCCGATCTTATTGCCGTTGTTGTTGTCGTTGCTGCTCACGAGTGCCAAGTGTCAGTTTCTGAAACACACTGTCAATTGGTTTTCTACTGGTTGCTATATTGAATGACGTTCACCCACGCAATGCTCTCTCTCACTCTCTCTCTCTCTCATGGTCTCTGGAGCAACCAACTTGTACCAGATCAAAAACTCATCACTCATCCAATTCCGGCCACTAACCGACCGTCGTCGTCGTCACTCGTCAGCTTCTCAAACGCCCAAACGCCCACGTGGCCATCGAGATCATAAAGGCAAATTAGTTGAAGTTCTCCGATTCGTTCGTCCATCGTCAACTGTAAGGCCTCGGTCGGTGTCGTCAAAAACTTTTGCTCTGCTTTTGGTCTGACTTGGGCAGGTCGGTGTCGTGTTTCTACGAAGATAGTTCCCAGCGAAACTCGATTATTGAAAGTTGACAATTTGTAATGCGATTTGACTGTGATGTAGAAGGGCACCGATGTGGGCAGGTGCGAGAAACTTGTAAGAGTTTTGAAAGTTTGAAATTTTCTGTTTGAGTACAAACTCTTTAGTTTTTGCTGAAAGTAAGAGAATTTGTTCTCCTCCCTGCGTTACAAATTGACGTTTCAAGACACATCTCGCAAGACATTGCACCGCAGTCTGCCAAATATCGTCTTAGAATATTGGTCCTGCGTACACAAGCTACTCCCCCATCTAGACAACACCCATCCCAGTGACATCCGTCCACGAAACGGCACAACGACGCAGATGAAAGACGGTTTTGAAAATTTCACCGTTCCGATATCTATTGGCTTGAGTTAATACTTTGGAGCTAATTAATGCTATAATTAGCTGACATAACCAGTTGTCTTTCGTTTTTCTTTCCATCAACGTGCGGACCAAGTCGTACACGTACAGTCTTTGGCACCGGCAAAGATCGTCGTCTCCGCTAGTTTTTCTTCGGCTTTTCCTCGCGCGCTGCTTTTCCGAGGTTTGCCCAGTCACTCACGACGACGACGACGAATGCCGAAGATGCACTCGCTCTTTTGGCGATGCTGCAATGATGAACTTCTTTGCTCTTCTTTAGGTAACCCTCAAAGAACTCAAGTTAAAATTGATTGCAAAAATAACTTTATTTTTCAGCTTAATGACAATAAGTATCGGTTGCATGGTAAATTTAAATTGTCGAGCAAAATTTTTGTAGTTCGACCATTTAATGCATGTTATTGCTGAAATTAATCACATCACATAAAAAGAAAGGACTTTCAATATCTTTTGATTGAAAATGCAACTCTAACCCCAAAATTAACCTTAATTCAAAATTTTCAAGCACAAAGAATCATAAAACTGCTCCTGTCAAAAGATACACATCTAAAAAAGTAGTAATCCAGCAGTAAATAAAAACGATCGAAAACTATGTATTTATTTCAATTTTTAATTGCATAAAATTGCCTTGTAACTGTTTTTGTCGATTTCAATGAAATATCTTGATATCATTAATTGAAAAAAATCAATTAAACTTCATGACAATTTTTTTTTGTCAATCATAAAATTTATTGAAAAATTGTTTTGATTTCGAAAAACAGTTTTTGCGGAGCTGTGCTTCTTTATTCCAATATTATACTAGAAGTTTATGCAACAAGCTACAAACAGGAGATTTGTTCAGCACGAATCGTACATTTATCCAACGAGGTTTACCAAGTTGGATAAATACGACGAGTGCTGGCAAAATCAAGTTTTGCAAGGAGTTCCATACATCTTTCTTTTTTTCCAATTCCGAAAAACACTCTTTGAATGGAATTTTAAATCAATTGTATTTTAATCAAAACAATATTGAAAAGTATAACTTTTTTAGTGGAGCTTGTCAGCTCTTGTATCAAAAAGTTTTACTTTTCGATTAATTTATTTTTAGCAGAGAATTAAAGGCTTTTTTGGCATTAATGGAAAAGGAGGATTGAAAAGTTATTAGTTTCACAACGGAATTATAAAAATATGTATAATTTATAAATACTTCAAATTATCTGCATTGATAATCATATTTAGCATGATGGAAAAAAAACTGGACAGGTGTATATTGCATTTTAGAAAACTTTTTCATTCAAATGTTGAAACCATGACTCGTAATTTCAATTTTTAGAGCTGAGGGATATAATCTTCAAAAAAAATTGCAACAGCGTTAAAAAAATGAAAAAAACGTATACATTAAAAACAAAATTTTAATAAATAAGTAAACGTTAAACGTAAAGTTAATTAGTTAAGAAAAGATATTAATATAAACAAAATAAACAAAAGCATAAAAACAAAGAAAAGACTCTTATAAAATTTTGTTAACAAATCGTTAGCTGTGTGCTATCTTGTGACATAGATCATTTTGGTTTGGAAAATGAGTTAATGATGACGTTTTGCTATACTTAACAAACACTACAAGATGCTTTTACCCGATTTTGGAAACTCGCTTCCGTTTCCCGGATATCGCAATACACACTTGTGACATACCAATGTATCATCAAAATGATTGTGTATACTTGTGACACGTCATACATGTTGTTGGAAAATGTGGAAAAATTTTCTAGTTTTTCACAAATTTATGTCCACACATTCTTTCTAAAGGCAATGCAACCTTTTGTTTATAAAACTATACTGATTAAGTCGATTAAACAATTGATTTGAGCTTGTTTTAGTTTGTATGGGAATTCTGTGCACACTTGAGACACGTAGTACAATTTTACTTTCGAAACACACTTGTGACACGTGCTTTTCTGATTTTTGTTTACATTATTTACTGTATCTTTTAACTGGTGTAACCAAATTAGTTGAAACTTGGAGCGTTTGTTAAGCGATAGTAAACGAACTGATTGCTTCAAAAAGTTTGGCTATATCATTCATAGTTTTGAAATTATTTATCAACAAACTTTAAAAATCGATTTTCTCGAAAAGTACTAAATGGTCTTTGTCACAAGATAGCACACAACTAACGAAATGTAAAAAAATGATTCAAGGTTAGTTTATGAATTGAGATACTCAACTTGTTTTTTCCCAATATCTCATGAACAGCCAGCATTGAAAAATATCAAAAGTCGCCACAGGCTGGATGAAATAGCTTCGCAGACTATTCAAATAATTTATAATTTATAGTTGATTAATGATTATTAATTTTACCATAAATTAAGTTCAAAACTTTAATAACTTGAAAAGCATGCCTTTTTTTAAAAAAATGTAATTATCTATTTGATTTCAAGTTTAACTATTAGACACAAAAATAAACTAAGGAATTTTAAATGAGATTTCATTTTTATTTTTAAACTGCAATTACAAAAAATCATATTTCGCCGGCAATGCTTTTGTCCGCAGTTCACTACATAGCCCTTCAAAATATCCAAAATTTGAAATAAAAGATTTTGGAAAATAATATTCTTATGCTATTTTAGGACTGTGGGCCAAATATTGGCAAAATCGGTCAACATTCACCCATTGATACATATAGGTGAAGTTTGTATAGAAAAAATCGAAAAAATCGAAAAAATGTATGAAAACCCTAATTTTCTTATAGTTTGGTCTGCACGGTGCACTACTTCCATCCAAATATTCCCGAAAGTTAGATTCTCATTGCTCTACAACTTTGTAAAACAGATATAAAACTAAAACTGTAACTTGTTAGCAAGTTAAAGCGTAATTTTTCTATGAAAAACATGTTTTACCCAGCTTCAGGCTCCGGTATCATTGGATTAATCTCAACAAATTTTGCTCATAATTGACACAATTAATCCAAAAACTCGTTTTCCGTTTGTGGAGCTGGTGGTCAATTTTTTGGGCACCCTATTGGACTGCTACCTATATTTTATAGAAACTTGTATGTGTGTGTGTGTGTGTGTGTGTGTGTGTGTGTGTGTGTGTGTGTGTGTGTGTGTGTGTGTGTGTGTGTGTGTGTGTGTGTGTGTGTGTGTGTGTGTGTGTGTGTGTGTGTGTGTGTGTGTGTGTGTGTGTTTTTTTTTTTTTTTTTTTTTTTTTTTACAAGGTCGGAATCTGCTACCAGACACCTGAGAATTCATTCCTCAGGTAGTGTGGGGTTGGGAAAACAAAAAAAGAGTTTTCCCGACCCACTAAACCAGTCCTTGAACGCCGTGCCCTTGTCCCCCCGGGACCACCTTTCGGTATAACTTCGGGGGGAGGCGTTGCATTTTCTGCACTAGTCTACTTACAGGATCCATGCCGGGTGCTAGAACCATTTCCTGTCCTACATACATATGAGTCCATGCTAGGGTTTAACCGCGCCCAAGAATCGCGTTGCTTTTGATCGGCTAGTCATATGCAGCCCTCTCCTTGGACCATCGAGACGTGTACCGATTTGGTAGAGCCAACCGTCATAACGTGCTCTCCTTCACAGCCACACTCGTGGGTTCTCGACTCCTGTGACCATCGAGACGTGTACCGATTTGGTAGAGCCGACCATCATAACGTGCTCTCCTTCACAGCCACACTCGTGGGTTTTCGACTATGCTCCTAGTCGTTCCTCCTCTGATCGTCTCTCCATTTCCGCTGGAGAGCCGAAGTGATCTGCGTCACCGCTCCGACGACCGCATTCCACTTGGCGATGTCGCTGCACATTCTTCGCACCACATTATCCGGGCTGGTGTCCGCTCCGATAATGGCCAGCATTTCGCTTCGCGCTGCCTCGAAGCGAGGGCAGGCGAACACCACGTGCTCCGGTGTTTCCTCGCAATCGACGCAGTCCGGACAGAGAGGAGACTCTGCATGTCCAAACCTGTGCAGGTACTTCCTGAAGCAGCCATGGCCCGACAGGAACTGTGTGAGGTGGAAGGTGACCTCTCCATGCCTTCTGCTCACCCACGTGGATACGGACGGGATAAGCCGATGCGTCCATCTGCCTTTCTCCGTGGTGTCCCACTCACGTTGCCACCTTGCCAGCGATTCGGCTCTCGCAGCTTCCCGGATACCTCTCGTGCCTCTCCGGGTGTAGCGCACGGTGTCCTCCTCCAGTGTGATGCCGATGGGGATCATTCCGGCTATGACGCCAACTGCTTCCGACGAAATGGTCCTGTACGCGCTTGCAACCCGCATGGCCATCAGTCTCTGCGTTCTGTCGAGCAGCGCTCGATTTCGCTTCGTCCCCAGCGCCGTCCACCATACCGGTCCGCCGTACCTAAGTATGGACGTCGCGACACTTGCCAAGAGGCGGCGCCTACTGCTCCTGGGTCCAGCGTTGTTCGGCATCATCCTCGACAGTGCCATGATCGCCTTAGCCGCCTTCTCGCAGGCGTAATCGACGTGGCTGTTGAAGTTCAGCCGGTCATCCACCATCACCCCGAGGTACTTGAGCGCTCTCTTCGAGTGCACGACGTGTTCTCCAACGTGAATTTGGGCCTGCTGCACCTTCTTGTGGTTACTAACCAGCACCATCTCCGTCTTGTGGTGAGCGATCCGCAGCTTCACCTCGAGCATCCAGTTCTCGATCATTGCGATTGCCTCCATAGCCAGCACTTCGACCTCCTCGACATTTTCGCCGGTTACCGTCAGCACTATGTCGTCTGCAAAGCCCACAATCTCTACGCCGTTGGGTAGTCCCAGTGTCAACACTCCGTCATACATTCCATTCCACAGTGCTGAACCCAGAATGGATCCCTGTGGAACTCCCGCGGTAACAACAACGGTTTTTGTCCATCGGCAGTGTCGTAGACCAGCACGCGGTTCTCGAAGTAGCTCTTCAAGATCATGCACAAATAGTCAGGCACCTTCATTTTGTGCAGCGCTGCTGCTATGGCCGCCCAGCTCGCACTGTTGAACGCGTTCTTGACGTCAATCGTGACTATTGCGCAGCAACGGTTCCCCTGCGTTTTTCCTCCGCGCTTCGTCGGCTTTCTCGACCACTCTCCGGATGGCGTCCACCGTGGATCTCCCTTTACGGAAGCCGAACTGCCTCGCTGCTAAGCCATGCTCGCTCTCCGTGTACTTGGTCAGCCGGTTAAGGATGATCCGTTCCAGAAGCTTTCCGAGGGTGTCCAGCAAACATATAGGCCTATACGATGATGGGTCCCCCGGTGGTTTGCCTGGCTTCGGCAGCAACACGAGCTTTTGAATCTTCCACGGGTCGGGGAAGTGTCCTTCGTCCAGGCATTCCTGCAGGACTGTTCGAAACCTGTCCGGGAATGCTAGAACCGCCGATTTCAGGGCGAAATTCGGGATTCCATCCGGACCGGGAGCTTTCTTCACCTTCAATCTCTTCGCTACTGCCACAAGTTCCTCGTTGGTGATCAGATGACCTTCGGCGTTGCTACCCCTTCGTCGTTGTACGGTGTAGGAGGCCATGTCGTTGGGTCATGTCTTGGGAAGAGCCCTTCCACAATGACCTTCAGCTTGTCGGGACACGTTTCAGCCACCATCGATGGGCCTCTGATCTTCGCCATCGCTACACGATATGCGCTCCCCAAGGGTTTGCATCAGCGTCTTGGCATAACTCCTTGAAGCAGTTTGTCTTGCTGCATTTGATCGCTTTCTTGAGCGCGGCCTTTGCAGACCGGTACTCCTCTCTGCACTCCTCTCTAGTTGCTTCGGATCTTGCTCTCTGGACTCGTCTTCTGGCGCTGAGGCAACTTGCCCGAAGGGTACCGAGTTCTTCATTCCACCAGTAGGCTGGACGACGACAGTTCCTTGGCTCCAGTCTCCGCGGCATGGTTGTGTCGCATGCTGTCACCAGTTGTGCTGTTAGCACGTCGGCACTCAAGTCTTGGGGACCATCACACCAATGGAGCGCTTCCACGAAGAGACCCTCGTCGAAGTACTGCAGCTTCCATTTCCTTCCGTAGGACCGGCTGCTCCTATCTGGTACAGGGGCTCGTCTCCCGATGCTGTACCGGATCGCTTGGTGATCGCTATGGGTATAGTCCTCACTCACCCTCCAGTTCATGTCGGCCGCCAGTCGCGGGCTACAGAACGTAACGTCGATAATGGACTCACGACCGTCTTTGCGGAAGGTACTGCTGGTTCCGCGATTCGCCAGCCTAACGTCTAGCTTTGCCAGAGCTTCCATTAGGCTATGCCCCTAGCATTGGTGCATCTGCTACCCCACTCGACCGCCCACGCGTTGAAGTCACCTCCGATAACGATCGGGCTTCGTCCGATCAGTTCATCGGTCAGACTATCCAGCATCTGCTGAAACTGCTCCAAGGTCCATCTTGGGGAGCATAGCAGCTACAGAAGAAGGTTCCGTTTACTTTGGCGATCACGAATCCTTCAAACGCCCTCGAGACCACTTCCTGTATGGGGTACCGCCCCATCACGTGTATCGCCGCCATTCTTGCTGTATCCGCGGCCCAGTTTCCGTTGTCGTGTGGAACTCGGTACGGTTCTGCAATAATTGCCACGTCACACCCCGTCTCCGCGGTCGACTGCCACAGCAGTTGCTGTGCAGTGTCGCAGTGATTGAGGTTCACCTGGGACACCTCCATTACTTTTTGCCCGAGGCCAGCTTCTTGTACACCGGGCAATTAAAGCCACCCGTCGCATGGCTATTGCCGTCGCCTTCTTTACAGAGCACGCACTTCGGCTGATTTTTGCAGTCTCTTGCCATGTGGCCTTCTCTACCACACCTTCTGCAACTGTTGGTTCGATCGGGACCGTCGCAATTTCTCGCCTGGTGGCCGAAGCCCATACAGCGGAAACACCTCGTCATCTGCTGGGTCACTCGAGGAACAGGCCTCAGTGGGCACACCGACCACCCTACTTTGACCTTGCCGGTTTCCAGCAGCTTAGACGCCGAAGGCGTCGATAGTCGGATCGACGCAATTTGCGTGCCGCCGTAGGCTTTCCTCAACCGGATTGCCATCGGTGTCGTACGGTCATCCAGAAGAACGATCAGCGCATCTTCTAGCTCTTCCTCCGTCGTGATCTCGTCCAAGTTCCTGCACTCGATCGTTGTCTCCGGTGATAGCGCTCTTACCTTCGACTCGTAGCCTACGGCTTTCTCGACGAGGGACTTAAAAGCTGAGCTCTTGACCGCGGGATCCTTCTTCAGCTCAAAAGCATCGCTCCGGTTTGGGTGCGCCTGGTTTTAACCACGTTCTCGCCAAGCTCCTTGAGTTCCGGATCGGTTCGTACTTTCCGGAGGAGGTCTGCGTACGAAACACCTTCCTTCACCTCGACCACCAAAGCCTCGCCTTTGTTACGCTCCCTGCGAAACTTGGGTTTTTGGGTGTCCTCGTTCTGCTTCCCTTTTTTTTCTTCCGCTTCTTCTTCTTGACCTTCTCCCATTCCTTCTCCTTCCCTGGGGTTGGTTCTGGTTCCTTCGCCGGGTCCGGACTGTCTCCATTCCCCTGCTTCTGCTTCTTTGCGTCCTCCTCCTCTCCAGGCGTTTCCCTGTCCCTTTTAGAGCTTGGGCCGGGCGGCGTTTTCGGTTCTTTCTCCCGTAGCGCTTCCTCCTCCAGTTTTGCATTCAGCGTTTCTTCGGCTCTTTCAGCTCTGAGCTTCAGTGAATTCCGCGTCACCACCAGCGAGTTGTTTTCGCGCTCTGCGGCATTCATGGCTGCCTTGACTCCATTCACCATCTGCTTGATTCTGGTGTGGACGTTGTTTTTGTCCTTGATGAAATCAAAGAGTTCGTTGACCCTCCTCCTGACCTCCTGTAACGCGGTCCTTCCAAGCAGGACTCCGTCCTGAGGGGTACTGCCGGCGAAGTTCAACAAGGATGACTTGGGAGTCTCCTCTCCAATTACTCCTATCTGCTGACTCGAAGCAGCCGCCTGGTTCAACACTGGGGATCTCAACACCTTCCCGCTTCCACGGAACGCGCTCGCCACTCCGCCTGCTGTGTCGCCGCCGTTTGACTCGCCTCCTGCCATTTCGACGTTTGCGTCCTCTTCTACCTCCGTGTTTTCCGATGCTTGGGGCGCATCGGGACCCTTTGTTGGTTTGTTTCACTTGTCTTCATTTTGAATCCCACGAGTCGCTAGGAAATACGGTCCGCTGCGCCAGTGCCCTGCCGTGACGCAGTAAGGGCAAATTACGTGTGGGGTTCGCCCCTGTGCCCCACAGGCTCCGTTATCGACTGGGAATTTGTTGAACCCCCCCAGCCATGCATCCCTCGACACGGGTCGCATCACATCTTGGATTCGGGGTTTGGTGAGGTTTTGGGCTAAAACACTTATAGCGGCGTTCGATCGCTTGACAGAGGTGTTTACGGACCCATGTGGTTTTTCGAAGAAATTAAACAGTGCCCTTGTTCAATTCCGCCACGTCCTAGACATCCTCCCGCTGCTGGTCCGGGGCGATGCAATGAATGTATGCAATCGCCGCAGCTAAGCTACCCTCACCGTCCCCCGGTTCACTGTGTGTGTGTGTGTGTGTGTGTGTGTGTGTGTGTGTGTGTGTGTGTGTGTGTGTGTGTGTGTGTGTGTGTGTGTGTGTGTGTGTGTGTGTGTGTGTGTGTGTGTGTGTGTGTGTGTGTGTGTGTGTGTGTGTGTGTGTGTGTGTGTGTGTGTGTGTGTGTGTGTGTGTGTGTGTGTGTGTGTGTGTGTGTGTGTGTGTGTGTGTGTGTGTGTGTGTGTGTGTGTGTGTGTGTGTGTGTGTGTGTGTGTGTGTGTGTGTGTGTGTGTGTGTGTGTGTGTGTGTGTGTGTGTGTGTGTGTGTGTGTGTGTGTGTGTGTGTGGGGTCCAATCCAATACCCGCTAACCGGTAGCGAAATTATGGGAAAGTATAATTTGTATCAGACTGTGTACATGCCGAATGCTGATACAGCTAATCTCAGTCCCGGGTATTAGGTGGTGATAGCCCTCGCGCTGCTTCCAACGACCCATTTCAGAATGACAGAGCTCCTTGCGGTCCAATTCCGAGGTCGCTGGGCATTGTTCGGCCCCGCCTAAACATAGAAGCAAGCATCTGAAGCAGGGATACCAGATACACAGATTTGTCTGTGTTTCACAGACTTTTGAGCTTGTGTCAGACATTTTTTGAGGTGCACAGACTTTTAAAAAACTTCATTAAATTATTATTTTGTAATCTTTTTTGTCGAAACTTATTTCGTAAGTCTTCAAATGCTTAAAAACGCAATTTCTGATGGATTTCAATGACTGTGAATTGATACATTTGAATTTAAGACAAAAGCACAGACATACACAGACTTTTTTACAGACATTTAGAAAAAAACAAGTGGCATCCCTGATCTGAAGGAAACTCGATCTATATTTAGACTTCCGATCCCCTCAGGCAAATCAGGGATCAGCGCGTATTTAATAATATAAGAAGAAGAGATAACATGTTTCAACACTACGGATCAATTCACTGCTAGAGTGTAAACCTTCTGATGGCCGACTGCTTAGCGTCCCAGACCACCACCAATCCAAAGGTGTGAGTTCGAATCCCACCTGATTCATTTTAGTTTTTATTCATATTCAAATTCCTGATTCCAAATTTCAAAGGTACCGACCGGGATTTGATCCCTGAACCTTCTTCTTGGGAGACAGAAGCCGTAACCATTAAGCCACGGAGCCGGTTGATTTTATAAAAACTTGTATGGGTGAACCAATAATACTTAATGGAAAAACCTTCTCAAAATTAAAAAAAAATTACGAAATCAGTTGATTTTACAGATGATTCCTTGAATTAATTTCTCAGAAGCAAGAATAATAAATTGTGTGAATCAAAATTTGCGGTAAAATTACCTTTTTTGGTAGAAACAACTGCTAAATGTAAACTTTAACTCCGTATCTCCAGAAATTTTCAATCAACAGGTAGGTTTAGGTTGCTTTCGGATGTAGTTTTTCTTTTAAATCAAATATCACGGGTTCTGCAAAGGGTTTGGAAAGTTTTTTTGTGTTTTACTAATTTCATGGGAAGCTTTTTTTATTTTTTATTTTATGACATATAATTACTTTGATAAAATGCAATCGAGGGTTAAGGAAGATGCGCTTTCCAGCTCTTAAAATGTCGGTCGTCTCCGGCTGGATCTGGAGCACTAATAAGATGCCCGTCGTTTTGTGTGCCGATTGTTACGAATAGATACCCTGCCCCTTAGACCATTTAGAGAGGTAGGGGAATTCCCGGCGACAAACGACACGGTGGCGGCGGCGGCGGCAATGATGCACTTTGCTGATTACACGTTTAAATGGCAGAACGAAAATTACTGCCGTCTTCTTCGTCTTCGGATGCGATCGCAAGATGTCACTGTTAGTCATTCCACACTGTGAAATGGAGAGAGGAAACCGGCGCGGAAGCAAACGAGATACTAATTAAGGGACGGAACCAAGCGAAAACAAACAGTCTCGCGTGTCACCGAAAAGGGCACCAGGAACTGTTTGTGCCCAGGCGAGTGACATGCCGCTGGAGCTCTGCTTAAGTAGGATAGAGATCGACGTTAGTAGGAACGTAATTAGAGGGACTACTCTTCATGATGTTGCTGGTTATATTTAGACACAGCGATTCAATACAAAGTCAAAGATTTACAGATTGCAAAATAACTTCAAAGGCATTATAATTCAAAGAATTCTTCTGATATTTCTAAATACCTCATAACCTAAATATTTCACAACCGTTAGCTTGCTACTTCCGCCGCAAAACCAATCCGACAGAACAGACTTTTTTCAACTTCTCACATTTGCCGCCATCCCAGCCCCAATGTCCGCTGTTACAAAACACTGCGACTTGAACAAATGTACTTTGCTTGTCCAACGTTTATTGAGGCATCAACACGCGTCGTCACTCGCTCTATCGACGTTAATTTTTTTTTCCTGTGAAGTCTTCGAGTGTGACCTGACTCTTGGCAGCACCGGCAGAACACGATTCGATACTTATCATTACGACACATTTCCCGCGAGTGCCAAATCACGATGCGCAACGCACCGATCATCATCACGGCAGGGCAGAGGAGTGGGTCTGCGCGGTGTTGTGTTTCACTTTTGAAAGCTTACCAAACTTCTTACAGAAATTTGGCTACAGTCGACCTATGATTATAAACTGTAGATAGACTTTGTTTTTTGCTTTTTGCTTTTTGCTTTTTGCTTTTTGCTTTTTGCTTTTTGCTTTTTGCTTTTTGCTTTTTGCTTTTTGCTTTTTGCTTTTTGCTTTTTGCTTTTTGCTTTTTGCTTTTTGCTTTTTGCTTTTTGCTTTTGCTTTTGCTTTTGCTTTTTGCTTTTGCTTTTGCTTTTTGCTTTTTGCTTTTGCTTTTGCTTTTTGCTTTTGCTTTTGCTTTTTGCTTTTTGCTTATTGCTTTTGCTTTTGCTTTTGCTTTTTGCTTTTGCTTTTTGCTTTTTGCTTTTTGCTTTTTGCTTTTTGCTTTTTGCTTTTTGCTTTTGCTTTTGCTTTTTGCTTTTTGCTTTTGCTTTTTGCTTTTGCTTTTGCTTTTTGCTTTTGCTTTTGCTTTTTGCTTTTTGCTTTTGCTTTTGCTTTTTGCTTTTTGCTTTTGCTTTTGCTTTTTGCTTTTTGCTTTTGCTTTTTGCTTTTGCTTTTTGCTTTTTGCTTTTTGCTTTTGCTTTGCTTTTGCTTTTGCTTTTGCTTTTGCTTTTGCTTTTGCTTTTTGCTTTTGCTTTTGCTTTTTGCTTTTTGCTTTTGCTTTGCTTTTGCTTTTGCTTTTTGCTTTTGCTTTTTGCTTTTTGCTTTTGCTTTTGCTTTTGCTTTTTGCTTTTGCTTTTGCTTTTTGCTTTTTTTTTTGCTTTTGCTTTTTGCTTTTTGCTTTTTGCTTTTTGCTTTTGCTTTGCTTTTGCTTTTTGCTTTTTGCTTTTGCTTTTTGCTTTTTGCTTTTGCTTTGCTTTTGCTTTTGCTTTTGCTTTTTGCTTTTGCTTTTTGCTTTTGCTTTTGCTTTGCTTTTTGCTTTTTGCTTTTTGCTTTTGCTTTTGCTTTTGCTTTTGCTTTTTGCTTTTGCTTTTTGCTTTTGCTTTTGCTTTTGCTTTTTGCTTTTGCTTTTTGCTTTTGCTTTGCTTTGCTTTGCTTTTGCTTTTGCTTTTTGCTTTTGCTTTTGCTTTTTGCTTTTGCTTTTGCTTTTGTTTTTGTTTTGTTTTGTTTTTTGTTTTTGTTTTTTTTTTTGTTTTTTGTTTTGTTTTTGTTTTTTTTGTTTTTGTTTTGTTTTTTGTTTTTTTTTGTTTTTGTTTTTGTTTTTGTTTTTTGTTTTTTGTTTTTGTTTTTGTTCTTTGTTTTTGTTTTTGTTTTTGTTTTTGTTTTTGTTTTTTGTTTTTTGTTTTTTGTTTTTTGTTTTTTGTTTTTTGTTTTTTGTTTTTTGTTTTTTGTTTTTTGTTTTTTGTTTTTTTGTTTTTTGTTTTTTGTTTTTTGTTTTTTGTTTTTTTTTTTTGTTTTTGTTTTTTGTTTTTTGTTTTTTGTTTTTTGTTCTTTGTTTTTTGTTTTTTGTTTTTTGTTTTTTGTTTTTTGTTTTTTGTTTTTTGTTTTTTGTTTTTTGTTTTTTGTTTTTTTGATAAATTAAGTTTTGAATGTTGTTATTTGTGGGTTAACTGTAAGCCCAAAATTCCGTTCTTCACTGTCAACATCAAATAACTTCGTCAATAAGCAGAAAAAGGAACAAGCAACAAGTTGCTGTCATCTCTAGTAGCCTTGTCCCCCTGTTTTGAGAAGAATACTGTCTACGATGTGTGTGAGTTGTTCCTCGACTTGCCCTTCAGCCTCACTTATGTTGGCCCCACCAAAGTCATCGTCTCCAACAAACCCGGGCCGGAAATTGATGTATGTAAACAAAATTAGCTCGAATTACTCAATAAATTACGCCAACGAAGAAACAAGACGGAAAGAAAGAAAAAACTACAATATTTTGATAAACTGAATCGTTTCGGTTGCACTCTTCCTCTTTTGATCTTGGAACGTTTAGTGGGGGTAATTTTGTCAGTTTTTACACATTTCGAGCAGACTGGCTGCTGAAAGACGACGGAAGAGTGCCGGCCGTCAAGGCAAATTGGGCGACGACGTCAAACGACCAAATGGAAGTTAGATCTAAATGGACTAATTTCTGCCACCAACGTCTTTGCCATCGGTTTTGGCAGGGTTCGGTCTCTCGAAGACGTCGTCGTCGCAGTCGTAAAACGATAAAACAATTTACTTTTGGCCGCGACGACCGACCGACGGCTGGTTGAAAGAGTCGAGAGAACCTGGTATGTGGTTTTATGATTTTATTGCAGAAAATGTATTATCGCCTTTAGGCGATGTTGAGCGGGTTGTAATGGGTTGAAGACAGAGCACCATTCATAAACACTGGATGAAAGATTGAAGGAATTTGCAAAGAATGGCAAATATTGTGCCCACTACCGTTGGTAGTGTTAGTGCTGTTAGTACTCATGGGTCATCTTAAGATGCATGATCAAAATACAACTTTAATCAAATCGAGGTGTGCTCGAGTTGGCACTACTTGATGTGTCGTTCCAGAGAATCACTACACCTCTCGCTGGGAAGCTCTAGATTTCATCGAGGTTCGCAAACAGGTTTTTTGCCCCAAAAACAACCAACAATTATTCATCATTCTTTCGTTGATCTCCGCTTTTTTCACCCGTTATGATTGCTCAACACTTCTTCCCCCTATTTCTTCCTTCCATAGCCATCAGATTTAGTCTATTCACCTCTCCCTCCAGCTGGGGTGGCTCCTCGTGGATCGTTTAACTTTTTTTTGTTTGTACATAATTTCCGTGTGTTTTGTTTGTAAATTCAAATTTTTCGCCCCACGAACTCGCTCTCCGTGGAGGTTCAAGTTCAGTCACACACCACGGGGCGAACGCAACTTCGCGATTTATGTGGATCGTCTCCGCTGACTAGACAAGTTCTTCCCACCTTGGTGCAGGGTGCCCCACGATCATCGGACGAACATGTTTACCCATTTTAATGACAAATTTTATGCTTTGCCGCGCTCACGGTGAAGAAGGGTTCTGTCATGGTGAAAATAGTTTTTTTTTTGTAGCTCGCCTTCCCCTGTCAAAATGATCCAATTTCTTGCTGATGGTTTGTTCTAGCCAGGGTTGTCTCGTTTCCGGCTGGGGGTCCATCACCATCGAAAAAACAAAATAAACGTGGGTGGGTGGCCACCAGAACCGCCAAGACGATGACAACAGGTTGGTTGGTTTTGCTCTCGACAGAAGATGATGTTGTTGTCTGATTTTATGGGTCCGGATTTTGTTAGTTTTGAGAGGCAGTGAATGAAATAGTTTAATTTAGGGTGGGTGAGAATTGAGGACCCACCACGGGTACGGTGCAATGGCGGACGTTTAGCTTTACAAGGTTCGGAAGCCGGGTGAAAGATGAGCTAATAATTCTAAAGTGTAATGGTAGATGTCAGTCGGCTTGGGTGGTGAGATGCTAAGAATTTGTGACATTTCTATCCTTCAATCCGAATTCTTCTTGAAACAGCATGAAAACAGAATGCCATGTATTTGAAAGATATCACTGTGATATTTCAGAAAATTGCAGTGATAATTCAGTCCTGGAAAACATCCGACCTAATTCTGACCCAAACAATATCCAATTCTTGATAACAACCTAACTGACATGTTGTTCAACTCTAGATTAGTAGCTATTTTCCAATTTCCTCCTCCCCTGCTGCCCACTCCACCACCCAAGCTGACCACCAACCGCCTTGCTGCCCGCAACGGCCAAACAGTTATCGATTCCGGTTAGCAGTAAGCTTCGAAATCAACCGAATGTAATTTATTCCACCACAAATTAACATTGACACCTCGGTTCGCCATCACCAGGCCCGCGCGCAGCACAAACCGACCATCGTCGTCCGATCGAAACCCGGGGGTTGACCAGTTCCAATTCTGCAGGAATCTAGGCTGCATGCACTATCTGCTGCACAGCGCACATGGACCGACATGGACACGGTGAGCGCGATGGTGAAGTGCAGGCAAAACATTCCAAGTGCGGCAAAAACCGAGAGACGAACCTGCAGCAGGTGACCATTACCGTCGTTGGAGTTGTGCTTGCTTGGTACAACTGTAATTTGGAGGTTATTTTGAAGCTATCTTCTGAAAAAGTGTAAATGATGTGTCTTCAGTTTTTAAGGAAACATAGGGTATATTACCCTATTTTGGACCTAGTACCTATTTTGGACCTATTTTTATTAATCGAGGTAGTTCAGGCTTTTAAAGTACGAATTCACTGAATCCAACCAACAGAAAGTGTAAGCAAGATCGTTTTGTAGCTTACCTCTTCCAAAAATGTGAAAATTTTAGAATATTTCCGCCTTTTCAGCCACTTTTTCCAATGTCATTCGTATTTCCTACCATTTTCCTAGCACAAAGATTAGGTCCAAAAATTCCAGCCTCGTTGCTTATCAGATTTGACTCGCGACCCCTTGATGTTTTTTTCTGTTTTGCACTGACACCAAGCAATTTCGTCCGGTTTCCGAGCAATGTAACTGTTGTTTATTTAATTCTGTTATGTTTTACATCACTAAACCATTGCAATGACTATTCTATTATCGAAAAAAAACTCAATTCAAAATATTTTTTTCAAATCAGCCGCGTTGGATCAGTTTTTGGAGCTACTTTGCCGGTTCGGTTCAAGGCTATCACCAACACATGTATAACAAGGTGTTGCCAGTTTAGTTTATCAATATATTTCGGTATTTCATTGAAATTAATTGATAATCTTTAATTTAATATTTTGAATTGAATTTCTTGACACTATTTGACAGAAATCTAAGTTTTAAAAAGCAAATGATAAACAAAAACAACGAAAATATGTTTTTTAAACGATAAAAATGCAACTTGATGATAGAGATTTAGATTATTGTTAGTACCGATTGCATAGTATCCCAAAATTTAAACTGATGTTGATTTATTTTTGTCTTAACATCATTATCACCAGTTTAGATGCATATATTTAAAATTTTTGCTTTAAAAAATGCAAACTGGCTACCCTGTTGGAATTGAAGGGGAAACGATTGAAAAACCTAAAGGGTCTAGTTCATTCAATCGTCAGCTGTCACCGTGACAGGAGCTGTCAACATTGCTTACGAGTGGTTTTTGAAAATGTCGTATGAATTAAATTTTAAAAATCTTGAGTTAGTTTTAAAAAGATCCTAAGCGCTAGTTATACACAAATCAATTTTTGATCAGTTCTCGATCAATTTACGAGTTATAAATAAAAAATGCTTTGAATTGTTAGCTGCACGACTTTTAAATGCTATTTACTGGAAAACAAACAAAATTTGGTTTGACTCAGATAAAAAAAAATCACATAAGTGTCGGAGAGCGTGATGGCTGTTACGACGTCTTGCAAACTAATCAGAAAAATATTCACATGAAAAAAATACCACGTCAATCATGTTTGAAACACAATTGAACCAGCAAGAAAAATAAAAATCTTCGAAAAAAAAATTAGCATAAGAGGTGAATGCAATTTTAACTTTCTGAATTTTATGATTTGAGACATATCTGATTACCGTAAATCTGGGTGACTTTGAAAGGCTTGAGATTTTTCCGCAAAATTAAGAGTACAAATTAAATACGTACGGAATGGTATGGAATCATACTGACCGTGGTAGAGAAGTGCTCAAAGTACCTCATGAAGAACTTTTCATGAATTTTTTAGAAGTTTAAAAAGTTAGTTAACTATAATTAAGAAAATGTTTATAAATAGCATTATTCTAATCTTCTCAAAGTGTCATGATTTTCTCAATGAACATAATTTTGAATCATAAAACGGAATGCATTTTCAGATTCTTCGGACAATCTTCTACTAGGAAAAGGTAAAATAAGTTTGTAAATGATAAGTCTTATTAAATATTATTTGTTTTTGAAACATAATTAAAAAAATCTCCTAACTTAAAGGCATTTTCAGTAAAACAAATTTCATAAAAAATGTAAAGACTTTTGATTCGTTCTTTGAACTTAGTTAAACATGTAATATAAAAATATAATTTAATTAACAAAACTAGTTTCAACAAATTTCAGGCCTAGTTCGAAATTTTTAACAACTTTACCTAAAACGTATATGTAAAAGGATAAAAAGCCTATAAACTTTGTTAACTAAAAATTGACACAAACAATTTTCTTAGAAATTATATCAGCAACCTAAGTGATGGTAAGTTCGAAGTAAAAATAATGTTTGAACACCTCAAATCTTCCTTTAACAAGACAAAATGACTATCAAAGGCACCTTGGTATTCAAACACAGATTTTTTCAAATATTTCATTGTTTTTAAAAGTGAGAATGAGAAAGTTTCAAACCAAGTTACAAGCTATTATCTCCCTTAAAATTTTCTTGATTGTTTAATAATATTTGAACTTAAACTCTCCGTTTGAATCTTTTTTCATTGTAACTTGTTGTGTATTGTGTATGTATCTCTGTCATTCATTTAATTTTAAGTTAAGGTGTTTTTATTGCGACTAATAACGGGTTGTCTTTTATATTCTAATGTTTGAACAATTAGGTCGTAAGAATACGCAAATTGTGAATAGGACAGAGACCTGCTTAAGATGCGCGAGTTTCCATTCAATATAATTAAAACACGTTTTCAAATTCAAATCCATTGTTTTATCATAATTGTGTAATTTCTGTAATAAATATTTTCCAAATTATAATCGTGGATAGGCCCTTTGGTTTATCAAACCGAGTTTTTGTAAGTGTGCGTGTTGCCGCCGCACGTCGCAATAGAGCTATCTAAGCCCGATCTCACACACACTAGCACACCATTTGTTTTGCTGGCTGGTACAAAATTTAACCTCACTTTTTTCGTGTACGTACACGCAATACATGCGCACGTAGATAACTCTATTCGAGTTGTCCAAATTTCAACCAATCAGAGTGTAGGCCCAAAATAGGTTCATCGATGTATCCAAAATACATTCAATAAGTCCAAAATGCATCCAAAAAATGTTTTACTTGAAATGCTTATTACAATGAACTGGTTAAATTATTTCCAATTTTCAAAAGTACACTTTGTTAAGCATAAATTAAGGCACAAAACAATCTTGAAACGAGTCAAATTAGTTAGACCGTTCCTGAGAACAATGCGAAATATGTTGACGCTTTGCATAGTAGGTCCAAAATAGGGCCATATACCCTATATCAAATAAATTCATCAAGTAATTTGGAATACACATTTTTTTTTGAATGTATAAAAAACCAAAACAAAAACCAAAACCAAAACCAAAACCAAAACCAAAACCAAAACCAAAACCAAAACCAAAACCAAAACCAAAACCATAAGGCAGAGCAAGAGCAAGAGCAAGAGCAAGAGCAAGAGCAAGAGCAAGAGCAAGAGCAAGAGCAAGAGCAAGAGCAAGAGCAAGAGCAAGAGCAAGAGCAAGAGCAAGAGCAAGAGCAAGAGCAAGAGCAAGAGCAAGAGCAAGAGCAAGAGCAAGAGCAAGAGCAAGAGCAAGAGCAAGAGCAAGAGCAAGAGCAAGAGCAAGAGCAAGAGCAAGAGCAAGAGCAAGAGCAAGAGCAAGAGCAAGAGCAAGAGCAAGAGCAAGAGCAAGAGCAAGAGCAAGAGCAAGAGCAAGAGCAAGAGCAAGAGCAAGAGCAAGAGCAAGAGCAAGAGCAAGAGCCAATATCGGATTATCCTAAATGGCCGAAAGTCAGTGTAAATGTTTCATGTCAAGCTTTCATGTGTGTTTGCCTCATTGTTGTACCATACCACATTTTATTTGAAATGAGGCAAACAAGCACAAAAGCAGCAACTCGTCCAGCTGTTCGGGGGATGGAAACGACTCAAGCAGACCTCGTGGAGTACCCCGCGCGAATGTGTATCATTTTCACCTGAAGCAGTCTCGGAATCATAATTAAATTAACACTCAACGAGTTGCCCGTGGATGGCTGGTTGGTTGGTTCGCCGGTCGTAACGAGTTCCGCAGGACTGGGCTGGGCTTGGTTGTTTCGTTGTTGGTTCTCCAGAAGTAGTCCTTGTGCTGCGTCAGAGTCAGGTAAAATCAAGTGCGACACTTGCATGCTACCGTCGGCCACCATTCATTGACGACGCCACCGACGACGACCAGGAAATGCAATTCATTTACAGGTAGCGCAGACCAACCTGAAGTGTCAGAAGTGTCCCCGCAGCCGGTTTTGAATGCAGTCAAGGGGGGAGGGGAAGAAAAAAGTTGCAACTGTCACACTGATACGGTTGGGACTGTTTCGACGTGAAGTGGCGGCGGCGACTCTTAATTGTTTACGGAAATTCAAGAAATGCCTTATCGGAATGATGATGAACACTGGTTGGTATGAATGGTAGGCACTTCCCGCCAGATGTTTGGAACTTGTTAACTTGACTATCCAGGAAAATGAACAAAGATTTTAAAAAGAGAACTTGAGGAAAAAATCTCAAATTAAGTGAAATTAACCTGATTGTCAAATGATCCTTGCCATTTTATGTTTTAATCTGAAGGATTTTTCCTCACAAATAGGTGTTTCGTTGCTTTGGTAGGACATTCGTTAGCATGAGACACCATCACCGTCAGCAGCATTCCGGAGTACCGCCACCGTTAATTATAATCATCGTGCTCAAAGTCAGTCGGACGTTAAAAATTCGCTAGACGTATGCAAATTAATTAATCCTCTCGAGCTGGCCACTTTCGCTGCCTGGAAATGAAGGCTTCTCTCGAACCCGGGGGACAAGACTCACTCGCTGCATTTTTGTCCCCAGAGTCAAAGCTATAGCACGGTTGTTCTTATGAACTGCAGGTCGTCGCCCGAAGGGTCAGCCGTCGTTGTCGTAGTCGTTGGTTAAATTAGATTAGTGTTACTGGAGGTGTTAATTTTTCACCACTTTTTTTGCCTCTTGCTTTAGTTTTTATTTCATTTCTGCATTTCCTCTACGAGCGCGACAATTAAGCACCAGGGACAATTTGAACATGACACTCGTTAGTGCGCGAAAGTACCCAGGCGCAAACGGTTTGTCCTCGCGCCGGGTTAGGAGACCCACTCGGACCATGGACAGTGAAAGGTGCCTTGGGAATGATTCCGGAATGGTTGCAACTAACTGACCTAATGAGTCCTTTTTTATCTTCTTGCCAGCAAGAAAAAAGTGATTTTCCTGTTGCTGGAATTCAATTTACCAAAGAACTTTTGCATCAACCGTTATTTAAACTATTTGATTTCTGTTTGGGAAATCGTGCAATAAATAGCCTTTTTTCGTTGTATCATTTTTAATTGCGATTTTTTTTTAATTTTGGGATCGAAAAGAACACCAATATCGTTAAACTACTCTATGGCAGCTGCCATACATCAATGGTACGTAAATATTCAAAAATCTGTAACTTTTTAATGATTTTTTTAACAACAAGTCTTCGGCAAAGTTGTAGGTATTGTTGAGGAATACCCAGATAAAATAGGTACATGAAAAAAAATCGCCGCTTTTAAATTAAATTTTTTCCACAAAAAACTAACATTACCCAACATATTTTTTGAAGGTTTTTTGATAACATTAAGGGGACCAAAACCCGCAACTTTTGAGCCTTAGAGACGTATGTTCGAAAATTCTACCGCCAAGTTATATTTTTTTGAAAAAATAGTGATTTTTGGGAAAATTCTTAACTTAATTCATTAAATTTTACCTAATTTTTTAATGTAAATTTCAAATTCAATTTACATTTGAAAAGTACTTAACAGATTTTTTTCAGCGAATTATTTGCACTTTTTTGATTTTTAAAAATAGTGACCATGAGTGACCATTTCTGAAAACATATTTTCCCAAAGTTCAGAAAATAAGCAATAAAATTGTCTAAAAGATATTGAATATTGGACCTCTGAGTGCAGAGATACAACACCTTGGAGAAAAAGAAACTGGAAAATTTAAGTTTTCTAAGTCTCATTTAAAAGGGGCCAAACATTACGGCTTTTTAAATTGTTTTGTTTAAATGCAATATGAATCGGTATTTTTGTAAACTGAATTAATTTTAAAAAAAATTCAGGCAAAATTACTTTACAAAAAACATGCCTCAAGGGGACAAAAAAATATTTTTTCAAAAAATATCAACATTTTAATGGAAATCGAAGTCTAATCAACTGAGAACAATCTGAAATGCCTTTTTCTGCATTGATAATCATATTTAACATGTTTGGACTCGTTAAAAAATATTTTGAACTTTTTTTTAAATTACAATGTACAGCACCGCAAAAACTATTTTTTCTCGCAAAAATAAAATTTTGGAAATCAATGATTGCAAAACAACTGGACAGGTGTATGATGCATTTAAAAACACTTTTTGCATTCAAATATTGACACAGTGGCCTGTAGTATCAATTTTTAACTTGTTTTTTTTTCCCCCTCTCGACTTTGATCAGAGTCGAGGAACATAAACTTCAAAAAATATTTGCAACGGTCTAAACTTAGTAAACATAATAAAAATAACGATTTTTTATCATATAAACTATGGAAGCAACCTGAGAGATGGTACAAAAGACGTAAAAAGTACACTTGAACACTTTATATCTGATTTTAGCAAGAAAAAATATGACTACCAAAGTCACCCCGGAATTAAAAATAAGAATTTTTCAAAGCAACTAATTATTTAAACACCATTGATTTTTTTTTTACCAAAAACAGTGCATGGGCCTCGATAGCACACGCCAGTACAAGTTTTACAAATAATAATCTTGAAACAAACTTTTACAGTTAGAAAATATGTCACCCCGGTTTACGGTAGTTGAAAACCCTATCGAACGATTCTAACACAATGATGATCTGGCAGCCCTTCCTCATGTTATGACCGCTTAAGTGATAATTATTTACATTTTTGAAGCCAGTTCTCACTTAATGGAAACTATGTCCGGATTCATCATCCGACCTATCGTTGGATAGGTAATTGAAAAGTATCCCAACGAGTCTAAAGATCGAAGATCCGGCAACTCTGTTAGTACTTATTGAGCTAGATTTTAATTGGACTTGGTTGGTTCCATACCATAATAGTAGTTTATGCAACAAGTTGCAAAAAGAAGATTTTTCCAGCACGAGTTGTACATTTATCCAACGAGGTTTACCGAGTTGGATAAATACGACGAGTGCTGAAAAAATCAAGTTTTGCAACGAGTTGCTTACAACATTTTTTGAAATTCCGAAAACGCTTTTTTAATGGAATTTAATGTCAAACATTCATGTGTTTAGTAAATTCGTTCAAAACAAAACAATATTGAAAAATTTTACTTCTCGATACTCGTGCTGAAAAGTTCTACTTTTCAGCACCCATTTCAGTGCTGAAAAGTAGAACTTTTCAGGACTGTTATTGAAAGGTATTAATTTTCCATTCTGTTATTTTTGGTAGGGAAAAGTAGGCCGTTTCGTTTCTCCAGAAGGGCAGGCAAAGTTGACAGTTTCACAGTGGAATTGCAAAAACAATGTTTTCTGCTTACTTTGTTTCCAATAAATTTATAATCCAGATGGAAATTATTTCCTAATTTTTCATGTGATCGCCAGCAACGTAGGTGGATTGAGATAGTTTCTTAGTTGAAATGAATTAACTTTTTCCTGAATTAATGAGAGATTTCAGAATAAAAAATGTTTAAACGACCCATTAAATCTTATGTTGAAAAACAAGAAAAATTAGTGTAAACTTATACATTAATAAATATTTCGAGCTTAAAATAGCCACTTTTGCACGGAGACCTTCAATTTAAATTTAATGGGAATTTCACGGGACCAAGAACAAAAAAAACAGAAGTGGTTGATTTTTGAGAGTTAAATAATTTGTTAAAACCCAAGGCATCAAACCGAGTTACAATCTGAAAATTAAATTCAGATGCAACCTTTGAAATGAGATGAAAGTAAATTTGTTTCTACACGTAATTTACCTGGCACATTTTGTAATATTAGTTGTTCCATTTAATTTAATTTAATGCGCCAAAATAAACTAATTATAACGTTTTGAAATTAATTGTATAAATTTATTTCAATGGAAGTAAATATTTTAATTAAAATGAGCTTTAACAGAAAAAATGCAACAAACATTTTTTTTGCTGAACTGGGAGTATAACTAATATTCAACATTATTTCTAGAGCAACATTTCTTCCCATTCAAACACGTGTGATGCATTGGCCGTAAGAGCAATGTCGTACCGGCCTTTTAAAATGTTGCTCCAAATTTTATACAAGCCCAATGATACTAAAAGTACAATAAATGCAGGAAAACGCAATTGTTTTCAGATGATTTCATCTCTTATTTCACCAAACATTTCAAAGTATTTTGCCACTGTAAATTAAAGTTAAATTAGCATCAAAATTAGAGCACTTTTAATTTGAGGCACACGCAGAAAAATATTTTGTAGAATCAGCCTGTACGAGGTTTGATTCAACAAAATTTTTGTTGAATATAATCAACGCAGATTTTGCGTTGAAACAAACCTTGATTTTCTCAACTCCACAAAAATCTTTTGTTGTTTTGAAAAAGTTGCTTTGACGTTTAGCGTTGATTCAACAAAAATCTTGATTTTCAAATCAACAAAACGTTTTGTTGATTCAAATATGCCTTATTTTTCTGCGTGCAATTAGGTACTAATATGAAAAATACAACATAAAAAACGCAAATGCCTATTAAAAAATCTGGAGTTGCCAATCTATGCTTCCAAAACTCCAAATAGGAAAAAAGCTTGAATGTACCAAATTTAATAACGCTAAAATATTATAAATATAATGTTTCAAATCGATTTTCAATGAAAATTAATATTTTAAGCATATTTTGAACAATTTTGAAAAGAGGAAACAAAAAACAATAAACTAAACTTGCCATAGCCAAACCGCAATCATAATTTTCTCTATATATAATCATTTGATGATTAAATGATTCTTATATAATACGTTTTTTATGTGAATTTGTAACACTTCTATTTTAAAGTTTCTGACCCATTCAATTATTAGAGATCAACTCAAGAGTTTTAAAAGTAAATTTCACGTTTTTTGAATTTGAATCAAACTAACACTAAAAAACTAACTTAATCCACCTATGTGGTTGATGCCTTCCTCACTTTTTACCAAAAATGGGTAATAGGAGTGGTTTGGACACATATTTCAGCTATTTTTTTAGATCCTGTGAAAAATAATTACACAGATATAACTTAAGTGGTCATAACTCGAGACAGGGTTGCCAGATCTTAAATGTTGTAGACTCATTGGAAGGTCTCTCGATTACCTAACCAACGATGGGTCGGATGATGGATCCGGACTTCGTTTGCATACATTTAATTGAGATCCGGCTTCAAAAAAGTGCATAAATATCACTTAGGTGGTCATAACTCGAGACAGGGTTGCCAGATCTTGAATGTTGTAAGCTCGTTGGGAAGGTCTTTTGATTACCTAACCAACGATGGGTTGGATGATGGATCCGGACATCGTTTGCATACATTTTACTGAGATCCGGCTTCAAAAAAGTACATAAATATCACTTAAGTGGCCATACCTCAAGACAGGGTTGCCAGATCATCAATGTTTTGGACTCGTTGAAAAGGTCTCTCGATCATCTAACCAACGATGGGTCGGATGATGGATCCAGACATCGTTTGCATACATTTAATTGAGATCCGGCTTCAAAAAAGTACATAACAATCACTTAAGTGGTCATAACCCGAGACAGGGTTGCCCGATCTTCAATGTTGTGGATTCATTTGAAAGGTCTCTTGATTACCCAACCAACGATGGGTCGGATGATGGATCCGGACTTATTCGGACTACTTATCGAAACTTCAAACAATTCAATAGCGATATATGGTACCCTAAACCAAGTCGAATGCAACCGGTTTGATCAAAATCGGTTCAGCCAGTGCTGAGAAAACTTGGCAAGAATTTTGAACACATACATACATACACACACACACACAGACATTTGTTCAGTTTGGGATTCTGAGTCGATAAGTATACGTGAAGGTGTGTCTCTGAGCTCTCAAAAAAAAGTTTATTTTTGGAGCAGGATTATAGCCTTACCTTAGTGAGGAAGGCAAAACCATTTTGGATAAAATATTTGTAAAATTTTTATTTTTATGCATTGATTTCAGAAAAAAACCTGAAATTTTACGGGATTTCGCGGACTTGGTGGAATTTCACGCTGTCCGCGAAATCGTGAAAATTAACTAACCCTAGTTATTTATTTCAACAATTTTATCAATTTAGGAATGAAAATTTATTCTAACTAAGAAAAACTGTTCCAATTACAGCCATCACCAGACCCTCCCCAGGACAGTCATCGCCAATAAAACAAACAAACAAAGTTGCTCTCACTCTCCTGCTGCTAATGGCCACCAATCTCCCGAAATTCATCTACCAACACCGAATTAACGACCACACTCCGCCACCAGCACCCAGCAAAATCCCAGGACACCTGCTGAAACGTCCCCCCTTGCCTTTTGCTAGGGGGGATTAACTCGTTCCCCGGGAATCTTACCTGGAGCTGACCTGCCGAGGATCCCCCGCTGCGTGTGTGACTTTATTCCACTGGTTTTATTGTATCGACGCCTGGGACCGCCTCGTCTAACCGCCCGTCCAAGAAGTGGTGGCTGCCGTAGAACCCAGCCATTCTACACCACGTCGCGTTGCGTTGTTTTGTTCCCACTCATAATTTACCCCGGGTCCAACCTCCGAATCACCATGGGTCCCCCAAACTCGGCGGCGTCTCGTGGAATTCCCACCTGATAGAGAGAGACACCACACGCGAGGGACCACATACCATCGGGACTGTTGACTGGCGCAGACAGAAGTTATAAAATTGAAATTTCGCTGTTAACATATTTTTAAAGTTTTATTGATCTGCCATCGCGTCCGTTTTTTTTCGGGGTGCTTGTGTTATTTTTTTCTCATTTTTGGAGAGACTTGTGCTTTCTTCAATGAAGAGAGGTTAGAAATCTATGTTTGGAGGACTTAGGATGTCCTAACTATGTTTCAAATAAAATCCAAAGATTCAAAACCTTTATCCGACCTCACGTAATCAAACCAAAGTGACCACTTGGTAACATTCAGACCACCTGCAAGTAGTTGTGCAAACCCATCGTTGATGCCATACCACCTTCAGCAACAAATTCACGCTGATAGCAAAACCAAATCTGTCATGTCGGCCTAAAACTCGACCACGTAGGTACTTAATAATTTTCCTTTCATCGCATGTTCCACCAGTTAAAGCGTTCGAAAGGATTTGGTCTCGCACCAAGACCATACGAGAGCTATGTCCATATTCTACAGATCGACCTGCCTGCAGGTTCGCCACACGTTCTCCACGCGTGTGAGTCAGTCAACCTGTCCCGGGCGAATGCACTATATTTACATAACTCCGGCCGAAAGTTACCCCATCCATCCAGTCCAACGCTTCCAACTATGGTCAGCTGCTCCAGATCAGGTGCTCGAGGGCACTTACTGTAGCGCAGGTAATCTTTTGTACCCAACGGTATAGATCGGCTTGCGCTGACTTGCAAAAACATGGGGCCACGCGGTTGCATTCCAGGTTGACTTAAGGAGGTCTAAGTGCACGGGAAACTTCTCTTCGCAATTTTAAAGTTTTTAAATTTAAATATTTAATGAATTTATGTCTTTAAAATTGCAAATTTTCAGAAAGTCTTATCAGTGTTTAACTGTCAAATTGACTTATGTTAACACAGATTCATTTCCAGTGCATCCAGCATAGCTTCTTGCAGTGAAAAACAACTCAAACCCGTCATGTCCCAAGAACGTGCGAACAGGCTTCTGTCAAAAGCTTTTTGCGTCGAGAGATTTCCATTCCATCCGCCAATAGCAACCACATCCCATTCCAGACCCCGGCTAGTGGCCATTTATGCCCTCAATCACCTGTCCCGGAGCAGCACTTTTCTAAGGCCGCTGGTAAAACGGGTTTGCTCTGCGCGCGCGTACTATCTGGAATATTTACGGCAAAGTTGAATAAAACTTAAAATACGGTTCTGCCTACGCAATTTTTTGTCGCCTTTCAACAGTCAAGGAGACGCGGGTGCCGTTTCTTGGCCGCGACACTTTGGAGTAATTTCGCGTGCGCGAAATGGATTGGGGATGGGGTGGAAATTACGTAGGAAATTATTTCAAGCACTGTGGAGTCGGATCGAGTCGGCGAGTAAGAGTCTGTGTTGGAAAATCTCCAGAATCTATAATTGGAGTCGTGGTTGCTAAATTTTCAGAAGTTGTTTGGAATTCCAAAAGTTTTAGCTAAATATAATTAAAACGTGTTTGTTTTTGCAATTTTGTTAGTAAAACAACTTACTTTTCTTGTAATTCTGGAACGATGAAACAGCCTACTTTTATCTAAAAAAAAAACAGAATCGAAAAGTAAAACTGAAATTGGTGCTAGTGAGTTTAACTTTTCAGCAATTGTATTGTAAAGTAATGACTATTACACATGGACGTTTGACTTAAAAAATATATCATATCATGTTCTAAAACCTTGAAAAATGCTTTCAGATTGCCCCGTATTTCACTTTAAATCATAGTTAGGAGTCCTACAAATAATGTTCTATATACATATTGATCCAGGAAGTCGTCATTTCTCATTGGCAGCATGTCGAACAAAATTAAAAAAAAAACCCGATTCAATCCCACTTGGGGTGAGATAGAGCCTTTCTTGCAAAAGGAAGATAACGGCAGTTGAATTGTTTTCAAAGAAATAGCAAAAGAAAGAGTGGTCCATTCATGAATCAATTCAAAACTCAAGATGATTTTTTCATAAAACTGAAGGGCTGGTTTTTGCCTCATTTGCCATGGCCGGGTGTAAGCTGTGCTTGCACACAAGCATTTTCGATTTTTTAAATCAGAACAAATTATTTGTGAGGCAGAGAATCAGCTCACAATTTGCGATGTTCGTAATGTTTTCTGCCTATCGCTAAATTGTTCGTAATCTCTAAGTGTTTGTTGCACTTTTCAAAATATCAAGAATTAACGAGAAAACAAAATAATTCCGTCTTGCTCCAGAGCGTTAAAGTGGTCACAAAATGACTGGCAGAAAGTGTTCCCACACCCGAGAGTTTGCCGCGTTGTAAACGATGTAACGGTAAAGCCGCACAAATGTTTTTGAAAGCTTTGAAACGCCTACTGGAATTCACTAAACTGACATTTAGGCGTTAGGCAAAATTGTGAGCTTTCAATAAGCAAGCCAGAAAATTATGCATTTAGGCGTTTTTGGGATCGGGAAGCATACTGCGACTGAGCGCTAGGTTAGACTTCACTACGACAAACGCACGCTGGGTTCATTGCCGACGAGCCGATACGATGAACTTAAATACTAACACACAAAAAGGCTCGTACCGAAGCTAGAAAACCAAACCCGCGATGTGCGTTGTCATTGGCGCATGGGAACCTTGGACGCTAACCAGAAATTCGTTTACTCAGAGATCTATCAGAGAATGAGCAAAACAAAACAAGAAAGGCAAAAGAATGAGCATAGGGCTTAAGAACGGATAGCAGCTTGCGTCTAGTATGCGTTCACTGAAGCTTAGCATAGATAATCATGAAAGGCGATGTGTGATGAATGAGCAATCGATAATGCAACTTGCACTAAAAGGGGGTAATCTAGTATCAAAACTCTATACGCGCCAGCATCACGCGTCAGCATTGCTCGCGTCTGCATGTGAAGCTCAACTTGACAGCATCGGAGCCAAAAGCAAACCCTATAGGGGAAGGTGGGACAAGACGACCATATGGGGCAAGAGGAACAATCGCTCGTAAGGCCTTAATTTTTCAATTTTGATTATTTCCAGTATGAGGAATTGTTGCTAGCAATGCAATTAGCTGATTCTACTACCACATAACCGCCAAAACGACGTAAACGCCACGGGGCATGAGATTTAATGCAGTTTTTTTCAAAATCTTTGTTTTCTTATAATATTTGGAAAGTACAAAATAAGGCTTAGGGTTCGATTTAAGGCTCATTTTATCAAAATGCTATTTTTCCTAGATCAGTAGTGTCCTTACCAATGACTTGCACCTATTATAAAGTATGATTTAACTTTTGGCTATTTTTGTTGAGAGCTTTTAAAAAACCTTGTCCAGGTGGGGCAAGTGTACCATATGGATTTTTATTATGGAAAAAATACGAATTGCTGCAACATCATATTTTATTGGGAAATAAATACATAAAAGTACTTAAAAACTGATAAACAATTGATAAAAAAATTCCGTACAAAATATAGTGATATTATGAAAATTTCCTTTTTTTCATCTAAGTAATAATTTGTTTTTGTATAAACGATCAATTTTTTAGTAAAATATTATTAATTAATCTAAAAATTAAAGAAACGTTTCAAATACATTCTAATCTGATGTATTTAAGTGATAACAGTTCAATTGTTAGCAAATTAACATGTTATTTCATGCATTGTTCCTCTTGCCCCAACGGGTTGTTCGTCTTGCCCCACTAGTTGAGAAGAACGTACGGAAAATCATTTTTTTTTAAATCAATTTTTTACATTAAAAAACAGGATTTTTTAAAAACTTCTTCTATCAAAGTCTTAGTCAAGACCTGGAATAAGATGATTATAAAAAAATCCGACAGATTTTTAACGTTTTTGATGAGTTATAACGAGCATTTCCTTAGCTTGTTACACTTGCCCCACTTTCCCCTACCTTTCTTTAGTAAGAAAGGCAAAATGCGGACAAATGAAATTTCCTGCCTGAATTTCATATGAATTTCTTTCACAATTTTCAAGATTTTGAGGAAAACAGGTTTTTGATGAAAAAACATTTCTATTATTACACAGCAAAAAAAGTAGTAAAAATGGGTTGTGTAATTATTTTTGTGTAATATTAAGTAATTTACATAGAACACCCGCGCCTGATTTTGCCTTACATCAATTACACTAACAATGTGTAATATTATACACATTTTTAATCATAAGGCATTCGCGTAATGTTTGCCTTTCAGCTGTCAAAATGTCCAAATAGTTTTCAAATCTCACGAATCAAAACAACGCAGTAGATTTTGAAATTGATTTAAAGTCAAGAATTTGATTAGTTTGAGGATGAAAACTTTATTCATAGATGGCATCTACCAACCCCGGAAACGGAAAAGCTTGTCTTGCTGTACAGGTAAGTGTTGTTACTTTTATCGAATAAAAAAACTCATACTTTATCACTACTTTTAGAACCTGTTTTGTCTCGCAACCTTCCAGAATCCCAAACTTATGGCCATTTACCAACTCCGAGGTGTATTCGATACCTTCTCGTTCCTCAGCCCTGGCTATCAATCGGCGTAACCATCGAATCTTTCAAGGCCGGTTCCGGCGATGTACTCGCCAGGAGGCAGCCCAACGCAAACAAGGTAATAGTCAGTGATCGCGAGGTTCCTTGCCAAAGTCGGAAGCTGACGATTGAATGTGGTGGCTTTTAAGGTCCCGGTGGAACCGATTCTGTCACAAGAAACGACAAGTTAGCTGGTCACCGACGGAAAAATTAAAAAATAATCTTTTTTTTTTGCCGCAGCTTGATCATTTGAGCGGCCAACATTCTGGTTGAGATCATATCACCTTTTGAAGGAAAAAGGCTGTTCCAATCAAGCAAAACAACTGGTGGAGGGCTCTGACCAGCTGAAATGTGCTGTTGTAAACGAACAGCCGGACACCAAGGACTCGACATCATCATCAGCACCACTTTGATCACCCTTGATTCTTCCTTGCCAAAAAGGGCCACCCCAAGCAAGAAGGCGAATGGTAAGTAAGTATATTTTGTTGACGTGTTGACGTGTTTGATACAATTTTATTCCTTGAATTTTACAGGGAATGCCAGTGCCTGACCTCCACAATCGCTGGACTCGATCCGATTTTCGCCGAGCAAGTCTCGTGGCGGGGTTGCTGCGGGGATGGATAGCTATAGCTATCGGTACGGCTCGCGAATTCCTTCGCCGACGGCTTCGAGCGGGATCGAAAGTAGGTCGAAAGCAGGGCCTGGCAGGCTGGGAACGACACAAGCGGACGCACCTGCTGCAACAAACCGACAAGCTGCTCCGAGAGCTGCGCAAGCTGGACAACCAAAAGTGTCGCGAAGTGTACTAAAAGATGTTATTCGCGCGACCGATGGCTAAGAAGACACTCCGGAGTCCTTCCTTAACAACATTGTACGGGGCGTATACAACTGTGACGAGCGGCGGGACATTCTGTCGGAGTTCGTGATTTATCCGCTCTTTTCCGAGTGACGGTGAACGACAAGACGGACGTGCCGTGGTTTGGCCCGTTGTCGGACAAAGTCGTCGTGGGCGGTACTTGTTTGGCAAGCTTGGTACAAGGGTCGCGCCGCGCGGACGTTCCTCTCGCTGTAGTGAGTATTTTTCGTTAAAGTTGAACAAAAGCTTTATTTTAAAATCTTTCTCTCCACAGCTACGAGGATCACAACATTTTCGAGGACTTCATGATGCGCATTTTTTGTCCCACTCTGCCGCAGGGTACGATCACGGCCGGTGGTGGTGGCAACCCTGCAGGATCTACGACCGGAGGTGCCCCGCTGGCGGCCGCTCTCATCACAGCTGGACATCCTCTGAGAGTGAGTTTGGTTAGTTGTGAATTGATCAGCACAAGATAAATTTCTAACCCGTCCAGGAAGAATCCGGTTCCGACAGAAGTAGATAATAACGACCAGCAAACTTGGCTGAAACTGATTTGTGATCGCCACCGAAACAGACTAAAAAATCACTGCAATAAATCAGATTTATAAGAAAAATTGTTTGTTTATGTTTGGCTTGACATTTCTAGCAAAAGAACCAATTCGATATCTATCCCTACACTCAAAATGGGCATTGTGTAATATTACACGATTATAAGAGTACATTCATAGATGTAATTTTAAGTGATTTTTTTCACAAAGGTGATGTGCATGCTTTTGCATGCGATTTTACCATCGGATTTTTTTCTGTGTAATACAAATGTTAATTTTTAATAAAAAAACGCAATTTTCATCAAAATCTTTTTTTTAAATGTTATACAAATAAGTTGAATGTCAAAAATAAAATAATATGTTTGATATCTTATTAGCACAATTCAGAACAGATATTGTATATAAAACATTTATCATATTGTTTTTGATAAAAATATTTTTGTTCCAAATTAATTACAAAAAGTTTGACAAAGGTCCATTTCAATTTCAAATTCTTTTATTTCTTTTATTTTTAAGAAGACATTTATGATTGAACAAAAGGCCATATGAAAAAATTCCTTTCGCAAAAATGTAAATAATTTTACAAGCTTTAATTATAAAGTAAATTAAATTTAAAATTCGAATAGTTTGTATTGCGACTTTAGTCTATATTTTTTTAAGGAACATGAATAAAATTGATATTTTCAAGGAATGGATTGTATTTTTTCTCAAGATAACTTTTCATGATAAAGTTTTGCATGAAAAAAAGTTTCAAAAATTGAAGCAAATTAAAAAAACACAAAAATGCGAAGAACAAGAAAAACATTCAACATTTCAATGGAAAAAGGTTTTTTGAAATGTTTTTAGCACCATTTATTTTCTCTCGAAAAAAAACTTTTTTGCGGTAAGGTACGTCAGAATTTTCACAAAATTAAAATACTTTTAATTGAACCCAAACATGCGTAAAATGATTTTCAACGCAGGAAAAAAAATGTTTAAATATTTGTTTCAGTCTAATTTTTCAGACCGGTTTTGTAAGAAAGGAGTCACATAAACTAAAAAAAAAACTAACTTAATCCACCTATGTGGTTGGAGCCTTCCTCACTTATTACCAACAATGGCTGATATGATGGAATTGTACAAAAATTTCATCTATTTTTTAGATCCGGAATAAAAAAGTACATAAATATCACTTAAGTGGCTATACCTCGAGGCAGGGTTGCCAGATCATCAATAATTTGGACTCGTTGGAAAGGTCTTTCAAATACCTAACCAACGATGGGTGGGATAGTGGATCCGGACATAGTTTACATACATTTAAATAAGATCCAGCTTCAAAAAATGTACATCAATATCACTTAAGTGTACATATCTCCTGACAGGGTTGCCAGATCTTCAATGTTTTGGACTTGTTAGAAAGGACTTTTGATAATCTAACCAACGATGGGTCGGATGATGGACCAGGACTTAGTTTACATACATTTAAGTGAGATCCGGATTTATGTGAAAACACATTTTTATACATAACTTTTGAACTACTTATCGAAACTTCAATCTGTGTAAAACTCGATCTATGAGACCCTAAACCAAGTCGAATGCATCAGGTTCGGGTCAAATCGGTTCAGCCAGTGCCGAGAAACGTGAGCTAGTTTGTTGGTCACATACATACATACACACTCACATACACACACACATACACACATACATTTGTTCAGTTTTCGATTTTAGTCAATATGTATACATGAAGGTGGGTCTACGACGTTTTTATACAAAGTTCATTTTTAGAGCAGGATTATAGCCTTACATCAGTGAGGAAGGCAAAAAGTTTGCCTAATAAATGAAAAAAAAAATAAATGAAATAGAAACAACCAAAAACATTTTCTTAAGGGATTTTTAAGGTATCAGAAATCTCCCCCAAGAAGAATTAAAAGCCATTTTTGGATGTAAAAAAGAATTTGTAATCATAAATTTCTCTGTGAAAATTGAAAAAATGCTTAATTTTCATGTTTGAGCCAGTTTTGGATAAAATTGTCAGGATTTTTTGCTTAAAAGTTATTAGCTTCCAAAAATGAACATTTTTACAAGGCAGGCAAGCTATCACGCACGTGATTTAAAAAATAATTGTTTCTAAGTAGCCCTTTAGAACCGTCCGTTCGGAAATGGTAATTGTTGGAGGCTAATGATTTTTAAGCAAAAAATTAAAAAAATATTGTGTCTTCGGAAAAGTTTTTCCAAATTTCATAAAGATCTTAATGACAAGAATTGGATACTTATTGCGCCTTCCACATGTAAAAACTAAAACATTTGATTCTCTCCATAAATTTTGTCGATTTTTCCCATACAAACTTCAAGGGCTTAGAGAGAGCGGTTTCTGCCCTTTTTACACCTCATGTAAATTGTCATTTAAGTGAAAGGTACACTCTTGTTCACAAAAAAAAAAAAAATATGTTAGGCTTTTCAAACTGTTGAAGATTTTTTTTTAAATTCCGTCTCTTATTTCATTTTACTTGACCACAAAAACATATAAAAATGGAAATAAAAAAAACTCTAAGGAGGTAAAATTTGTCAATATCGTTTTTTGTGATACAAATGTAGATAAAAAATATATTTTTTTTCGAGTACCAATTTTTCGAATATTCCTAATCATAACATACTACGTTGCCGAAGAAACCAATTCGATTAGAAAATTCCTTCTCAAGATGCAGATTTTTAAATATTGGCAGAGCACTTTTCTATGGACTTGAGGACTTATATTTTGATGCAAAATAGCTAATGAATCGACGGACAAAAGTTTCGTGAAGTTTTTAGAAAACAATTATTTTTGCCCCTTGATTTTCGGGTCGATTTTGAAAGAGGCCCATCTAGAGCTGTATTCTCTATGCCTGTAAATGGTACCACTATTCTCTCGGCTCGATGCCATTTTTCTCTTGAGCGAGCGCTGCAATGTTTAGGGTGTATTATTATTGATATTATTACACAGTTGATATCAAAAGATTCATTTTAAATAAAAAAAAATGATTTACGGGAAAGAATACAAAGATGTTAATTTGGAAAACAACGAAATTTACGGACGACCCCCAAATCTGCTCGCTATTCTGCACTGATCCATGCGAAATATCTTTGTGGTTCGGACCACTTTGCTCGGTTAAGGTGGTGCACACTGCTTCGCTCTAGTCAGCAAGTCAGTCAGGTCTCGCTAAAAGCTCTTGTCCACGCGGTTAAAGTGCGCCGCACCGGAGTGAACCAAGGAGATAGACGCGGTCCGTTCCGTTCCATCAGTGCCGAAGAACAACACATCAGGTGTGGAAAAGCAATTACCGTTCTGGCCTGTCGGACTTCTTAGAATCAGACTTATGAGAACTTGAGTGCGGCTTATTACCGTTTCGTTTGTGAAGTAATGATGGTTTTTGAAGAATGGTCTAAAGTGGATCATAAAAGGGGAGAACGGTGACAGCTCTTGCAGGTCATTTGCTCTGAGGTTGAAACTGGACAGCTTTTGACAGATTCTTTTTAACTGTTGTTTCATGTTTCTTTTCAACCGATTCAATCAATTTCATTCGATTTCGATCTATAATGTTTAAAGGTAACCTTGACCCTGAACTTCGAACAGTTCTCTTACTGTTGAAACCATTCGGAAGCGGCCAACTGTCAGCGGGTAGAAGCTGTCCCTCCTCAGGAAGTGGCACAAGATTAATTGTCACCTGGATTAAGATCGTTATCGTGGTCGGTCTGTTGCGGCTGCGTACCATGCCCGGGCGGGCATTGCATTGTTGTTTGTGGTGGTCCCAATTGTGTCCCGAAAGGTTTCTCTGGTTTTTTGAAAAATGGTCCTTACCACGTTCCTTGGAATTCCCGTTTCTTCGCCGGGTTGTGGCTATTTTTAACACTTCTTCGTCTTGACTGTTTTCCTTTTCTTTCTCAACCTCAAATAAATCGGCCACACTTTCGAGCCGTCATTTATTTCTTCTTGCGGTCACGTTTCTAATGTGACATTTGTTTTGCTCGGGTTCCTAATGCATCGTCGCAAAAGAATGAAAGCCAAACAGAAGAGAGAACAGGAAAAAAATGCGCCAAAAAAGAGTCACTTGACCCCAGAAGTGAAAAAGATTAGAGGCATGTGGATTGAGTTACCTGCGGTTGAAGTGTTGGTGAGAAATTGCTCAGACATCAATTCTTGAAAGGATTGAATATCAACAACAAATGTGGAGTAACATTTAAAAAGGGTGCATAAGAATGTTAACAGCTGCAAGTATTTTGCATATTCTAAGACAGTGAGTTACTATTTAGCAAACCCCGAAGTATTGAGAGGTAACTGAGAAGGCCAGCTATTATTTCACAATTTTCTCGAAATCTTAATACTTCACACTATAAAACTGATCACTTTATGAAATAGATATTTTTCGATATTCGAAATTTTTTGTATCGTTTTTTATGGACACTGGAGAGCTGCACAGAAAAAAATGATACTTTGACTTGTTTAAATATTTACGTAAGCAAATTTACTATTCAGGTTTCTACCACACTGGAAAAAAATGTTCTATTTTCAGTTATGAGCATTGTAATTAAGGTCATACATCCAATTGAAAAGCTGTCAAAGGCAAATTTTTGGGAAATTGGACGAGCTTTCCAGTAAAAATATTCAGAAGACTGAAAAATCATGTCTGTCTTATAAAAATTGCCAAAAACCACAAAAAATCCTATATTTTCGACATTTTTTTTAAAACCACTGTATCTTCACAAGGATTCGAAATAGGACAATGGTCAATATGGAGACTTTTATGTAAAATTGTCTGGGAAATCGATTCTCAATATTCGGTTGACGTTTAGACCACTTTTCAAAAAAACAGTATTAGTAAATGATTTTTGTATTTTTTTTAGGAGAGACAGACCATTCTGCATTTTTCGTCAATCTTTTTGTAACATCTTTTCCTATTTCTTCACAAATTTTGAACGAAAAAAATCGTGACATCTCCTTCAAATACAAAGCAAAAAAAGTAGTAATCCAGCTGCGTGTAAAAGGCCTGGGTGTAAAATAAATGTTGCATTATTTTATGAAATTCTATGTAATATTACACCCTTGAATATGTGGCCCATCAGTATGGGAAACCTACTTGACCGAAATGTCAAGCTCATATATGCGTTTATCCTTTCCATTCTTCATCGGTCTGATGGCCGAGCGGGCTAAGGCGCCAGTCCTTACTGTTGGTGCTGGGTTTGAATCCCGTTGGTTGCAACTTTTTTTTGTAAAAATTATGTAAAACATTTGTAAAATTTCCTGATCTCCTAAAAAACTGGATTTAGGACTAGCATTTCAAAAGGGCTATATATTCAATATGATGCCCATTTTGTGACAACTAAATTCGATTTTATTTGGGAAAAATACTGAGGTAGGATAGGATTAAGGTAAAAACCCTCAAAAAAGTGTCCGTGGCCTTCAACGTGGTTTAGTTTAAAGCCAAACAGAGATCCAAGGATTTTTTTCAAACATGTTTTTTTAAAGTGGTTGCCTCTCACCTAGTCGGCTTGGGTTCGATCCCAGACGGTCTCGGGGGCATTTTTGTCGAGATTTGTCTGACCACGCCTTCCGTCGGACGGGGAAATAAATGTTGGCCCGGGTCTAACCTAGAGGGTTCGGTCGTTAGCACAATTCAGGTGTAGGAGTCGTCTCTCTGGGTCAGGCAGTTGGACAAACAATCCAAAGGTCGTCAGTTCGAATCCCGAGGTGGAAGGTAGCTTAGGTGTAAAAAGAGGTTTGCAATTGCCTCAACAATCAAGCCTTCGGGCACCTAGTTTCGAGTAGGAATCTCGCAATCGAGAACGCCAAGGCAATGCTGTAGAGCGAAAAGTTAGATTTTTTTCATTTGTTTTTTTAAAGGGCTTAATTCAATTCCAAATATTCGATACAGATAAAAGATATCTTGTATCCCAATAAAATCAAATAAAAGAAAAATTAAATGAAATTAAATCTTACTTGAATATTTAACAGTTTTTTTTTTGAAAAAAATAATTTGTTGATTTAAATCCAGAAAGCCATATTTTTTTGGATAAAAATAAAGCAAAATGTTTAAACAATATTTTGGTATATTTCCCAAATAAAAACCTAACCAAACATCCATGAAGAGCACTATCTATCTTTGTGATCGCCACTGCAGCCACCCCCAAGAATCCATTGTACTTGGGGATTGCCACTTTTAGCCGCGATCCGTCTTTTCTTTTTCTTAAGACTGTCACCAGACCAAACTAGACTCTTTCTGCCATTGCTGTCGGAAAAAAAAAAAGAGAAATAAAAACAGCCGATGCTCATTTATTTTTGGTTTTGTTTTGTTTTCACTCCCCATCTCCACCCAATTCTTCCACACACCACCAACCGATAATTAATGATTGTGTAAAGTTAAAATAATCACATCACAAATCACCTTCGGTGTCATTTTTCATCAAAACGAAATCTATTAATTTTATGTGACATTTTTTTTCTTATTACTTTCTGTTTGACTTTCTTATCGGTTTTGTTTTGATTGCCAGTGCCACCGCAAACGTTGCAAGTGGTCTTGGGTTGTTCTAGGTTTTGAATGGTTATTGTTGATTTTCATGATTTTATTATGAACTTTGTTGGGTGGGTGATGATGTAATTAGAGTAATTTGTTGACGATATTGTTGAACTTCTTGGATTGGGTTTTATTTAATTTTCGACCGTTTTAAATTTCAATTTAAATTATTATTTTGTTATTTTTTTAAACCATTAAGTTAGAAAAATGATTTTGTTTTGATGAAATATAAAAAATTACAATGAAAGACTGCATGAATCAATCTCCAACCAGTTTCCTTTGGGAGCTCATTTATGCTCGAAGACAATTAATAAAAACGGCAGCTGAAGCTCATCGGGTTGTCGCTCCAAAAACGAACCAAATAATTTCATTAATTAACACCAACCGATCTAACCTTGCCTCACCGTTGGTGGTCCCAGAACTTGTTCCCCAAAATTCAAGCCTTGGTCAGTTTTCTTGTCCGATGTCCAGCGAAGATAGAGATCACCACAAGAAGTCCAAAAATGGTGTTTCATCACACTGACTTTGACTCCGAATTGGTGGACATTCTAACGAAGGCGATTAAAAGACACTTTGTGGTTCCCGCGAGACTTCGAGCGATGAATAATGGCCTGCGTGGTGGTGATCGACTTCAGTCGAGACTTCGAACCCGGGGCCATTTGCCATGTAACTCGATCTCACGATTAGATCCGAAATAAGTTCTCGGGGCTTGAAATTTGAGAACTATGCGTGGCTGGCGTGGTTTGTTTTGCTGATAATCGCAACAATTGTTGGCGTTGGGGCAATTAAACACACCGTGTGTGGTGGCTGGTTCTCAGGATGATGAAGCTGGTTTGATGAGGTGCATTTTAACCTTTAATATGGTCGTCAAATTAAGGCGTGAGTTTGGTTTGGGAAGAAGCTTCAGAAATAATAAAGATTGAAATTTATTATTTTAGATTTCAACCGCAACATTCCAAACATTCGAAATGTCTCGTATTGATGACTCACGTGTAACATTGTTCAAAATAGTTTTTAAATATCTAATTTTTATTTTTTTTTTGTTGAAAAACAATATTAGACCTGCCATCAACCTGAACTACAGTAATACGACTATTGTCTTCACCTGGCACATTAACCGTTACAGGCTGAAATATATTACCAAAAGCCATTCCGTGACTTGCCGGACATTTGCGGCCCCATCCTCAGCCGGTGACCAGCTTTTGATTAACTTCTTTGTCGGCACAGGTTTTGCGCTAAATTCAAAGAGAAAGACCACTTTAGAGCTTGCAGCAGAGAACCAAGCAGTGCCATAATTTCTAGTTTTATGTCAGCAACCTGCCTGGTCTCTGCCTGCTCGACATTCATCCAACCAGCAGCATTCCAGAGTGGAGGCCCCCGGGGCAACTCTGGAGTCCCGAACCGGACACACAATGCCCGGTGCACTATTCCAAAGTGGAACCGTAAACTGTGCCGGAAAATTATTTATTGCAAAATTTTCTGAACGGTTCAACGAGGGCTGAAGAAATGGAACTGAAGAGATCGAAGCGTTTAGAAGACTACGTCATTAGGGGAAGTTGGGGTATCGTCACATTACATCATATGAATTTGCTACATATTAGACAACGCTGAATTAAACTAAATTTAGTTTATTGGTTTATTAGTCTAAATAAATAAAAAATCTTAATTCCAATTTTTCCCTAAAAAGACAGGTACCACTCCAAAAGCGAAGAGACCAGCGTCCAAACTATTATCATCTCACCGTCTTTAGGCATCTTGGCCCCAGCTCTTCTAAGCGGAAATCATCGTTGTAGTCGGTGAGAAAGCCCAATCCCAAAGAAGCCAATAATTTATGAGAAATAATATTATATTTATTTCACATATAAAAATTCACGAAAACACATAAAACACACCATCGATTGGACGGGCGAATTGATCGGGGAGGTCAGGGCCGCATCGTACCTTACCGAAAGAAGACCGCCCCTTCAAAGCCGGACTGTCGGAAATAGTTTGGTTTCGGAGTCGTCGGTCAAAGGACGGTTAGGCTCTAGTTTTACTATTCGGGTTGCATCTTTGCATTTTGCATTGCTGCGTTTTTTGCTGGACCTAAACCATGCTGCACAACTTGGTTTGCAGCCATCTTTCAATTGAAAGATACCGCACTTTAAATAATAACGAAGAAGACAGGTTCAACGAAAATAGCGGTAAAGAGATGACTTTGAGCATAAAATGCCGATCAGGCAGGAAAATTATTTTCAAGAGTCGCACTTCTTTTTATTTCAGTCCATAAGACGTGATTAGAAAAAATGGATTTTTCCCATTGAAGTCTACAATAAATGAAACCAATTCAGAGATTTGGCATATAGATAGCCATCCTGGGGTGAGACATATTCGTTCTAACTTTAGAGAATATAATAATGCTGTTATTTTTTATATTTCATAACAGCCTATTTCTTAATGTCAACTTCTGACACTTGCAATCAAATAGAGCGTCGAAAATAGATAAAGTGAAAAATTGGTCGAAGCTTTTTGAGAAAATTTTCTAATTGTTATATTTTGGCTAAGTAAGAAAGGCACCACATTTAATTCATAATAATAAAATAATGAATATTCCACCTTTCACCAAAATTTGTGGAAATCTAGTGATGTCAGTGTGTTCTAAAAATTAGCCATATTTGGTGACAACTAGTTTTAGCACTCATCATTCCGGTTTTTGTTCACTCGATTGTAGTTCAGTTGTTTTTCAATTATTTGTTTTCGGAAAATCTATGTTAAAAAGTTTCGACGTGGAAAAATATACATTTTCATCTATTAACAAAATAAATATGAAGAAATTTGGATGTACTATAGCCGAGATATATAATTTAAGTTAGAAGTTTCAAAAAACGGGTGCCACGATATCTCAACACTGCTTTGACCAAATCAGCTCAAAATTTTGGTGAAGACTCGTCAAACCGGTCCTGTGTGCATGACGAAGGCCGATTTTCAAAAACTTAATTTAAAAAAAAGATAAAAATATTTTCATGTTTTTCATATAAAAAACGTCAGTTTTTGATTTTTATATTTAAAAAAAAGCAAAATTTCAAAATCTGCCTTCTTCATGCACACGGGATACGTCTTGGGAGTCTTCACCCCAAATTTCAGCCAATTTGGTCCATCCCATCTCGAGATATCGTGGCACCCGTAAATCAACTCTTTGTTTAGAGAAAAACGTTCACAAAGTTTGACAGTTCGCTTTGCGCATGGCGAAATTGCGAACATAAATCGTCTCTCACTCAGTTAAGTCATATCTTAGTGAAACATTCAGGAGTGATTGAAAATCATCTTTTTAGTAAATTTAGTGAATTTTCTGTAATACGACATTTTGTGATTTTCTACATGTATGTAACCCCTTAAGTTGATTGCACGTTTATAACGAAGTTTTTATAATATTTTATTTTGCTATTTGCAAATTTATACAATGTTCTAAACCTTTATCTTTTTTGAAACATCAGTTTATTCTATTTAAATGAATATTTCAAACATGTGAGCGGCCGTGGCTGACTGGTTACGGTGTTCGCTTTGTAAGCGAATGGTTCTGGGTTCGATGCCCATCTGCTCCCAACGAGAAAGTTTAGAACATAGAAAATTGAAATGATGAACGAAAAATCAAAGTCGCTCGAGGCGGGGTTCGATCTTCCGTCCTTTGGATTGGTAAGCAAAAATGCTAACCACTAGGCCATGACGACTTGGTGAGCGTGGACTGGAATTAGTAATACTGTTACAGAGAGCGAGTTGTGGCGCTATAACCACGGCAAATAGAGTCCAAGGGCATTCGTGGAAATACAATGTCCCATCCCAGAGGGTCCCGGAGTACCAAACCTTCTTAGCATGGTGCTCCCAACGAATACAACCAAATCTCGGAGCGTATGGTGGTGTGTCCCCACGCTTCTTCCTCCCCTGTCGATTTAGAATTGTGTTGTTGTTCGAACACTCAGTGCTCAAACTCAACCCAATTACGAGTCATCTCTGCGATACGGCTTTACGCAGTAGGCCTGGCCGCTTTAACGCTTGTGATGTTTCAATGCATTCCGATGCAATGGCGCACTACAAATGTTAATAAATGACAAGAAGAGTGCTAGGCGTCATCTAACCTAAGGCACTCTCCAGGATCCCTTCGAAAGATTGGCTGCGCTAGGGTCTGATTAGATTAGATTAGAAATGATTATTTCAAACATGTGTTGTAGCTACTAAAAGAGATTTGTCCTAGCTCCTAGGCCCGCGGGCCAAATCCTGAAAAATCTTCTTTGACTGACCCGAATACCATACTACTGACCCTTCACGAAATTTAATTTGTTTGTTCAATGCATGTTAATTTTTGTTGGAAAAAAATCGTTTGAAATATTTTCTAAAAGTTTTTTTTTATAAATTTATGCAATATTAAATTTATTCCATGTCAAAAAAAAACATTCTACTGAACCAAAAATTGCCAAAAATTGAAGAATTTATGAACATGAAAATTTGTTATGATTAGAGGGTGACGATTCTCGAGATTTTCAATTTCCCGGGAATCGAGAGTTGAATTTGGTAATTTCCCGGGAATTCCAGGGACCCGGGAGTGTTTTTTACTATACCAATAGTGGCAATAATTTAAAAGGAAAAGCAATAAATTTGTTTTTTTTTTAAATGAAATTACTTACAATGTTTTCATACTTATTCTATGAAACGTTATTTTAAGTATTCTTATTATTTGGAGGAACTATATGTACATTTTGATTTTTTTTTCTGAATCTGCAAATACAAGATCGTTTCTTGAGCTTTTTGGGACTCACAATTTTAGTTTAACATGTGGGTCATTCCATCTGAAGCGGAACAGCATTTGAAAATTACCCTCTCCGATCCTGCTCAAATTTGGCAGAGCTGTTGATACTATCAAAACATGCAAGAATCCCAAATTTCATCCAAATCGGACCACCCCCTCCATTTTTGTACCTCCCCAAAAAATCGACTTGAGCTTCATTCGCTGCATCTGCTAGAAGTACACAGGCGGGCTGATCAATAACTGCTACCTGGTCATTTATTGAAATAATATTTCATCATAAATAATCTTTATCAAATTGGGCAAAAATTAATTAACTTCCGACGGAGCGAGCAGGAAAATGCAATTAATCTTGTTAGTAACACTGAACAATAAGTGCACGATACATAATTGAGTAAAATATATGAATTAAAATTAATAAAATTTGTTGATACGTTGTACTCTAATGAAGGACGATCACAAGGAGTAGAAAAAGGATTTCTGGAAAGTACAAAACTGAAAAATGTAAGAAAATCACAAAGTTTGATCTGCTGCGAAGCGGCTAATTCCCCAAATTTAGTTGCGATGATTTCGACACCCTCCGAACAACAGTGTTTTTTTCTTCTATCATTCTTGGATTCTTGGAACACAATACAACTGCTGTCCTCACGTATAAGGTTTTTTTTTTATCAAATGTAACTTGACCAAAATCATCTTTAAATCAAATGGATCTGGCTCACAATATAAAAATTGATTTAATATGATCAATATTTTGAACCATAAATCAGATTTGCCAAATTATGGTAAAGTGTCAATAATAAACTATAATAATAATAATAATAATAATAAAGCAGGTTTTGGGGTTTTTGCTAAATGACACTATTTTGCTACCGCCCATGATAAAGGCCCTAGTCATGGCCTAGGAGGTACTCTAAAACGGTTAGCAACACCGTCAACTGGGGCGAATTGGGACACATGGGGCGAATTGGGACAGCATTTTAACCATGTTAGAGCACAATATTTTGATTTTTCTGGTAGGTTTCAGATAGAACAGACTCAGACCAACAAAATGTCTTCACCCATTTCCAAATTTAAAACCTTTAAGTGCTCTAAACACTGCTGTCCCTATTCAGACTGTAGTCCCGATTCGCCCCAGATGACGGCACGTAAAAAACGGTGAATTCAAAATAACCCAATAAATATTCCTTTCACAAAAAAAGATTGATCAAGGGGGAACAGCATCTAATTCCAGCGTTCCTCTAATGTTGCCATATCAGCGCTTTGGCATTCAATTACAGCCGTCAAGCGTTTTCAACTGAAATCGAGTGATAAATAGCTCAATAAGAAGTGAACAAGCAAGTTTCTATCGAAAGTTTTGCAAAATTTGTTGTTTAAATAGTGAAAATGAGCAAATTGGACGAAACTAGGAGCGAGGACTCAATCTGCCAAACATACGAGAATTTCCCCTATTAGCCATTTGAATAAATATTTGCGTAAAATTATAAAAATATAAATTAAATTAATCATCTCCCAGAACACCAGGTAGCAGTTATTGATCAGCCCGCCTGTGTGCTTCTAGCAGATGCGGTGAATGAAGCTGATGTAAGTAATCTCAAAAACACAAAACTTTAAAATTCGATATCTCTGGAACGAAACATATTCATTTCTGTCGATAAGTGATTCTTATGTAAAATTGGCCAGGGAACACGATGGCGAGGTCAAATAAAAAAAATAAGTTGGGGTGTTTTGAGATACGGCCGTTTAAAGTTTTCAATTGCACGATACAGGTAGAAAAAATAAATAAATCAATATTTTGATCTCGGAAATGGATTCTACGTCCAATTTCCTTCAAAATTGAGTCTAAGACCGACCTTCTAAGATTTGTGGTTCCTGAGCTATCGCCGTTTGAAACTAGGAGGTTTGGTAAAAAATCTCCAAAAAGTCGATTTTTTGGGGAGGTACAAAAATGGAGGGGGTGGTCCGATTTGGATGAAATTTGGGATTCTTGCATGTTTTGATAGTATCAACAGCTCTGCCAAATTTGAGCAGGATCGGAGAGGGTAGTTTTCAAATTTGCATTTTTTCGTGCACAGTTGAGATGGAATGACCCATGTTTAAAAATAATATATAATTTCCCTGTATCGAGATTTTTGCAATATGATAAATAACGACTTAAACAACTTTTTTTTTCCTTTTTAATGTCAATTATAAATATTCATTGAAGAAAAATTTACAGTTATCCGGAAAACCCGAATGATCACAAATGGCGGACATTAACTTTACAAAGATCGCCAGAGTTTTTTCCCCGAAAATATAATCCTAGAGTTTTCTTTATTTGAAAAGGAACGAAAAAAGACAAAAGCTTAAAGGACCCTTTAAAAAAATCTCTAGAATTTAAAATTGTGGTTGACGTGAAACACAATATGACTTATTAACACCAAAAATGAAAATTACCTTTAAACAGCCAAATTAACTTAGGGTCTAAAAAACAAACTATGAAGATTGCTATGCTCGAGAAAAAGCTTTCCCCTTTAAAAAAAATAATTAAAAAATATTTCAAAGAAATTAGATTTTATATCTGAGAAGAAACAGCTAAGTATACTTTAAGGTAAACTTGTGGACCAAATTTTTTGCTTCTTTCAGTTATAATTATTGGAATTTAAAATTTACACTTTCTGAATAAGAAGATTAGAGAAGAACTTGAACATCGAACATTTCACATACAATGTTCGAAACAATTTAGAATTCTTTAAATAATTTTCTAATTAGTTTACATAATTTTGCTTTGATATTTATAAGTTCAAAATTTCCCGGGAGTCTCGACCGAATTTTCCGGGAATCGAGAGGTCTAAAAATGGTCGATTTCCCGGGATTTTTTTCCCGGGAATTCCCGCTCGACACCCTCTAGTTATGATACGTCTTTTATTTGTATATGAAATCATTAATAAAAACATTCATGATACAAAACAAACGCTATTTTAGATCCGTTGCAGTTGATTAAAATTGTGCTATTCGGGTACAATTTTGTAAAAAAAGATTTTATAAAAGCGTTCAGTTTGACGTTAATGTGTAATCAACATGAGATCAATTTTATAAATTTTAGTTGACCTTAGAAAATTCATCAGTTTTGTATCAACTTTGCCAAATCTTATTCTAATTACAATAAGTTTCAAAGAATTTTAAAAAAGAAGATGCCTTAAACCTAACGGAAATTGTAATTTTGAACAAAAAAAAAATATTAAGAGTTTATGAAAGCCTCCCAACAATTAAAAAATCAAATGGGGAAAAGACACAAACTTTTTTATAGGTCCATCCAATTTTCAACTGTACCTGTTTGTTATTTTATCTTTAAAAATATTAATGTTATTTAAATGCAGTAAAAAATTGACAAATCTTTATCTAATCATTTCAAATAGGTTTGAAATAAAAAAAACAGGATTTGAAAGATTCAGATACCTCAATAACTCAAAATTTGTTAACAGATATTTTTCATCGAAATAACCATGATTTTTAAAATGTTAAGAGTTTCCTCGTTCAAAAGATGATATTTGTTTATGCATCCCATTTTACTCATTTTTTAACTGAGTACAGTATTCGAAAAAAATAAAACAGAAAAAAGCATTTGTATGCATTCAACCACTTAAATTTTAGTAAGGCCGCAGAGTTCTCAAGAGCAAAAAAATAAAAGAAAGAAATTTTTAACTGGTTTAATTATTCGAATTATTCCGATAATCGAAACTTCGGAATTGTTAATTGAGTCTGAACTGTATATACAGTATAAGGATACCATTTAATTTGTTTATTTTATTTCTTTTTCAAAGTCACATTTTAAGGGAGCTTTGTAAAAAAAACTGCCCACTAATTCCTGATAACGGTAAACAAAGTCTGAATGCATTTTCAAGAAAAGTTTACACTATTCTCTCAAGCAAAGCAGAAATCCGGCCTGAACGCTTCATTAGAAAATGCCACGGCAGCATTATCCCTAGCGCCCTTAGAACGTAAACTCCTTGTCCTCGGGGACTCCCCTTTTTTCCTTGCCGATCATGAACTTTAATAATAAATTCTGCGGCCTGTAAATATCGGCACAATCGTCGTAAAATGAATAATGAGAATGAAAACGTCCCCGGTCGCGGTTGTTTGAGTTGCCCTTGCGCTCTCTAGCCGCCACAAACCTGTTGTAACTACCCCTAGCCTGGAACTAAAGCATAAAGAGCCGGAACCCTATGCGGAATGCCAACCAACCGACCGACCGACTGCTGCTGAATAAGGAAACTCCACGAACCAATCGGGCAAATCGACTGTAAGAGGTGCCATTCCTTGAACGAAGTGCACTCAGTTGTATGGAGGAAAATCTTGTTAGAATAACACGAAATATCAATTTATTTTTTTGCAATTCCGTCGTGAAACTACTTACTTTTCCTGTCATTCTTGAACGACGAAATAGCCTACTTTTCTGTACCAAAAATAACAGAATCGAATAGCAACACTTTTCAAAATAAATGCTGAAAAGTAATACTTTTCAGCACTCAAATGGGTGCTGAAAAGTTGAACTTTTCAGCACTTGTTTCGAAAAGTAACACTTTTCAACATTTTTTTGATTTAAACGATTTATAGACAACATACATGAAAATTTGACTTAAAATTTCACTCAGTGTGTGTTTTTTTTGGAATTGCAAAAAATGTTGTATGGAACTCGTTGCAAAACTTGATTTTTTCAGCACTCTTCGTATTTATCCAACTCGGTGAACCTCGTTGGATAAATGTACGACTCGTGCTGAAAAAATCCTCTTTTTGCAACTTGTTGCATAAACTACTATTATGCAACTGAGTGTACAACATTGAAAAGAAAGGAAAGAAGGTTGGGAGGGGGGGAGGCAATTGAGAACGATGTGCAATTTATGTAATGAACGTATAATTATTTATGTAATAAACATAATCAACATTTGCGCCGTCGCCGCCATTGAAGCCGATGAAGGGGGGTTGGAAGAAATGGTATTGGATCAACACAATGGCTCCACTTTGGGAAACAACCTTCTTGACTTTTCCCGCCAACAACAACAAATACATGGTTGACAGTTGGGGAAAGCTCAAGCGTACGGGGGTGGGGGTGAGGAAATGTGGGTTCTAAGTGGAGCGAAAAGTGCAAAAGAGCAAAATATTTTAATGAACTACTGGTTAGTTGCTGATATCGGGGTGGCGTTATGAAGAAGCAAGTGTCTTGATACAGTTGGATTGAGTTGAGCTTGGAAGATGAAGATAATGACTGTAAGGCAAGGGGAATCATGTGTGAGCTTAATAATTAGTCTAATTTGGAATTTGATAATGATACCTTAGCAATTTGACTGTTGCTTCAATGCAGTGCAGAGTATTTGTTTTGCAATGAGAGCTAGTTTTGATTAGGGTGATCATTATTTCATGTGATTGCTTGCATTGAATTTGTCAGTTATATCCACTTCGAAAATTTTAGTTATCTAAACAGATTTTTTGTATTTAAATGCAACTTTCATAATTCCAGATATACACTATTCATTTACTCTTATTTATTTTTGCTGGAATTTAAAATTAAAAATAAACTAATAACAAGAAACATCACCCTAATGATAACAAACTGCTCTCATCGATTTTGGCACGCTAAACAATGATTGCATAATGGATCTACTTATTTGCACTATCGGTGGCGGTGCGCTCAACTTTACCTCCAGCTTCATCATCAACTCAACTCCAATATCCAATCGCGGGAGGAGTGGAGGCGTAGATAAAGAGCATCATCCTCCCCCTCTTCCAAACATTTGAACGAGTTGTTTGGCGGGACGGGCATCTCGCCGTTGGTGTTGCTGATGCTGCTTAATTTGGGCGTTTGTTGAAAATTGGGTAATTTACACCGATAGTGTACTCGGTACACGGTGGATAATAGATATGCGAGATTTTAGGGGAGAGAAGGTAATTTTACAACATTTTTAAAATTATCAATCTGACAAAAGATTTTATTACGTTAAAAAATACTGAAATACAATTTTTGTAACAACGCCAAAAATTGAAAGTTTCCCCTTTTGGATCGAAACCGAATTAGCTGACTGCTAATAGATCACGGACGGAGGCTCATTTAGGAAGTGGGCCATCAAGTGTGAATCACGGATTCGACACGTTCGGTCCATAATCAGCTTGTTATTTTGTTTGGCCTTTTTTTTGTTTAACCGAGGTCAGCTATTGAGTGCGAAATGCTTTAATTCGCAAAAAAATCAAGAAATCTGCAGAAATATGATAATTTATTTTGATTATGTTCAAAATTTATTCTGTCAAGAAAGAAACAAATTATCTTGTCACAAAAAAAAAACCTAATCTCAATTGCAAATCCCATTCAAAAACTTTGAAAATAGAACGGTCCTGGTAATAACCACAGAGTAAATCACTTTCTCCAACTCCCCCATGGAAACGAAAGCTGATCCCTGGCTGATTCTGAAACTATTTCCAACTGCAGCTTTACCATATAACGAAGGTCGTCTCTCCACTTTAGAGGGTATCACATGAAGCTTTTGTCTGGTATCTTCACAGAACCCAAAATTGAATGTGTTAAATTTTATAAAAGTTAAAAAACAAAAAACAAAAAACAAAAAACAAAAAACAAAAAACAAAAAACAAAAAACAAAAAACAAAAAACAAAAAACAAAAAACAAAAAACAAAAAACAAAAAACAAAAAACAAAAAACAAAAAACAAAAAACAAAAAACAAAAAACAAAAAACAAAAAACAAAAAACAAAAAAAAAAAAAAAAAAAAAAAAAAACAAAAAACAAAAAACAAAAAACAAAAAACAAAAAAAAAAAAAAAAAAAAAAAAACAAAAACAAAAAACAAAAAACAAAAAACAAAAAACAAAAAACAAAAAACAAAAAACAAAAACAAAAACAAAAAACAAAAAAAAACAAAAACAAAAAACAAAAACAAAAACAAAAACAAAAAACAAAAAACAAAAACAAAAAACAAAAAACAAAAAACAAAAAACAAAAAACAAAAAACAAAAAACAAAAAACAAAAAACAAAAAACAAAAAACAAAAACAAAAACAAAAAACAAAAACAAAAACAAAAACAAAAACAAAAAACAAAAAACAAAAAAAAAAACAAAAACAAAAACAAAAACAAAAAACAAAAACAAAAAACAAAAACAAAAACAAAAACAAAAACAAAAAACAAAAACAAAAAACAAAAAACAAAAAACAAAAAACAAAAAAACAAAAAAACAAAAAACAAAAAACTAAAAACAAAAAACAAAAAACAAAAAACAAAAACAAAAAACAAAAAACAAAAAACAAAAAACAAAAAACAAAAAAAAAATAGCTCAAATTCAGAAAAAAAACTCTCAATTTCTGTGTGCAAATCTTCACATTTTCCTTCCTTCCTTCCTTTTCGGGATAGCTGGATATTACTTCCTTGTCAGTTGCCACGGGATGTAAAGGATTACTAGCCTTTGGGAAGCAGCAGCAGGTGCATTTATCATCATTAGATACAGCAGTAGCAGCAGAAGCAGCCCAGCGAGGCAAAACGAGCGCCGAGTTCCTGGGCAATCCTGGAGAATGTTATTACACCAAGGACATGGTAGCAAAAAGAAGAAAAAAAAACTGAGGAAAACCCCGGAAAAGGTTACGTTTCACTGAAACACGAGTCAAAGTTCAGAATAATTAATATTCACTACACTACCGGGGGGAGGGTTACCAAGGTTGGTAAAGTTCTCCCAGAAGTTGATGGTGGTGATTCAACGAGGATCAAGGTCCAGCAGAGAGCACTTCCTTGGCGTCGTCGATGGTCCAGTTCAGGAGCACTTAATGAAAATGATTAAGTGGAATATGTCACACAATCCATCATGGAAGCAGCAGCAGCAAACTGCTCTCGGGTTGAGGAACGCAAATTGGACGCAAGAGGAATTCCAACGCTTTCAAGGAGGTAGATCTGGTGTTGAGCGTGGAGGATCTTGGACAGTTGGGGAAGGGAGGAAGGAAGGCAATTTAATGTTATGATGGGGCAATTATATCAAAACAATTTAAGTTTAATGTTTCACTCGGGCAAGAGTGACACTGGCACTGGGCCAGAACTGGTGAGTCTTTTGCGAGGAATGGAATGAAGGAATGAAATGCACGAGACGGTATGAATCTGGGCCTGGCTGGCAGGGACATGACAGTATGATGTGTCACGTAATTTGAGGGAATGTTGAATGGAACGGATATGTTTCTGAGAATCCGTAACTTTTTCAAGCAAATGGATACAGGAATAATAAAGGCGTTTTTGGAGATAAATATTTTTTGCAACTCTGTCGTTTAACTAATGTTATTCTTGAACGACGAAACAGCCTACTTTTCTCTACCAAAAATATAATGGAAAATTAATAGGGGAACAGCATCTTACTCCTTCGTGCCTCTTATGTTGCCATATCAGCACTTTGACGTTCAATTACAGATCAAAAGATGCAAATTGAGTTATTTCCATGTATTTAAATTTACATTCTATGCATGCAAATAACTCGCATAGGCATTTGGATGGGGTGAGCTCTGCCGAGCTTCGGTGACCCATTTCTACGCAGGCTAGCCGTGCGCGAGGTACATCAGCTTGTATCGACAAGCCCCGCCCTAAAGAACGTTTGCATAAATCGAATTCAACCGTATTTAGAACTTCCGAACCCTTGTCGAATGAACAAAGATACAGCGCGTATATAGTTTAGTAGAAACAGTTTCCCTAATTCCAGACATAGCTCACCTAGCCGTGATGGCCTAGTGGTTAGCATATTTGCTTACCAATACAAAGGACGGGAGATCGACCGCCGCCTAGAGCGGCTTCGATATTTCGTTCCTATTCTGAGTTTCAAGAATTCATATTTGCATAAGTTTTTTGACCCACTGGATTATCTCGGCACTGGCTCAACCAATTTTGTCTCGATCCCATTCGATCCGTCTTGGGGTCCCATCAAAACAATTTTAGCAAAAGTCCGGAAGATTGTAAAAAGGTTAGTTTGTGAAAGAAAACCCATCATGTTATACATTTTCAGAAAGGTATTTAAAAGACCCTTCCAACGAGTTTAAAAGATTGAAGATCTGACAATCCTATCAAAAGTTATGAGCACTTAAGTGTTATTTATGCACTTTTTGGAGGTCGGATATTTTGACGAAAACGTTGTCCGGATCTATAATGCGACCTGTTATTGGATAGGTAATCAAAAAATCTTTCTAACGATTACAAAACATTGCAGATCTGACAAACTTAACAAAAGTTATGGGCACTTAAGAGCTATTTATGAATTTTTTGGTGGCCGGATCTCAGATATTTTGATGAAAACGTTGTCCGGATCTATAATGCGACCTGTCGTTGGATAGGCAATCAAAACACCTTTCCAACAAGTTCAAATGATTGGAGATCTGACAACCCTATCAAACATTGTAAGCACATAAGTGATCTGGATTATGAAGTTCTGACTACTCAATATGAATGTATGAATAATGAGTCAAATTGAAAGATCACTGAAAGGTCCGCCCATTTGTTTGTATTTTGGATAGCATTACGCTTTAAATGTGAGGAAGGTACCAACCACCAAAGAGTGGATTAAGTAACGTTATTTTATTGAAGCAGATGGGAATCGAACCCAGGACAATTCGCTTACAAAAAGAACGCCGTCACCAGTCAGCCGCTCCGTTACAGCTCATATTGAGCGTTTTCAACTGAAATCGAGTGATAAATAGGTCAATAAGAAGTGAGCAAGTTTATATCAACAGTTTTACAAACTAAGATGCTTCAATAGTGAAAATCGGCAAAAAGGAAGGAGTTAGTAGCGAGTGCCAAACATTCCTAACATACAAAAATTTCCCTTACGTTTCGATTATATTTTTTAACACTGAAATGGGTGCTGAAAAGTAAAAAGTAATGCAATACATTTGATTTGAACAACGAATTGACTAAATTTAAAAAATGTTGCATGCAACTTGTTGTGGAACTTTTTTTTAAGCAATCGTCGTAAATCTCGTTGGCAAAATGTACGACTTGTGCTGGAAAGTTTTTATTTGCTGGCAATAAGAGACACATTACCAAAAATAACAAACAATGTGCAACATAAAAACAAACCAATTGAGAAAAAATATCGAGCTAGTTTCCAGTATATCTTAAGTGCCATTTCGACGTCGTCGTGCTATCATGTCGCACCCGCCATTTTGACGTTCCGAGAAAAACGCGTTTTAATGTTTGACCTTGAATAAATAAAAACGAAAGCATGCAATGTAAACAATAACAAACACGTTTTGTTTGGCTGACCATTCTGTGCATTGTTCCGAAGTTTGGTTAAAGTTGGTTGCTGGAGTCCCGAGTTATAATTACAAATGTTTACGGTAGTCTAGCTTTTACGTGACCTGAAATCCGTTTGGCCATTTGTCGTGACCTGAAATCCGTTTGGCCATTTGTCGCACTTACATCAATTTTCAGGGAGCGACAAGATAGCACGACAAGATTGAAACTACTTTCATATGAAAAGTGACAAAAATTTTCGGAGATTTTTTGGTTTTTATTGAATATCTTAGGATTGAAATCGAATTTTGGGGATCTGTGAAGGTCAAAAGATGTAGAATTGTGAGCTACACAAAATGGCGTTCTTAACTCAATTTGGCCCAAAATGCACGTACGACAAGTTAGCACGACGGCGACGATTTGTAAACAAAGCAGCATCCACAATAGATATGCTTAAAATGGTTGATTTATGGATTTTTAAATTATTTGAAAAAATACTATGATGCGTTTTTCATTGCTTGAAATCACACCAAAATTGAGTTAGAAATTATCAAAGTACTATGAGGAGTAATGATTAATAAAAGATCAAATCAAATCATTTTTATTTATTTATAAAACCTTTTAAAAACTCAGGCAATATTTCTGTACATTCTGTTACATAAAGTCACGAAAATTGTGCAAAATACGACAATTTCACTTCTCTCATATTGAACTGATTTTTTTCTACGATTTTGAGTATGAGTCCTTCCTTCCTTCAACTTAATTCCTAATAAAAAGTGTTAGGTGGAATTGACGCGTTGCGCAATTCTCCACGAAATTGATCAATTTTATTGCAATTTAAGTGACATTTGAATTTTCTTTTTTTTTTAACTAAAGTTTTTCAGGGACTTTCCAAAGAAAGCCAGAACAATAAAATTAAATCATTAAGCAGATTTCGGTAATTCGATTTTTTTGTATTTTTTAATCCTACTGAAACTTTTTTGGTTCCTTCGGTATGCCCAAAGAAGCCATATTGCATCATTAGTTTGTCTATATAATATTCCATACAAATTTGGCAGCTGTCCATACAAAAAAGATGCATAAAAATTCAAAAATTTGTATCTTTGGAAGGATTTTCTTGATCGATTTGATGTCTTCAGCAAAGTTGTAGGTATGAATAAGGAATACACTGAAAAAATATGATACATGATAAAAAAAATGTGCCGATTTTTTATTTCACTTTTTGTCACTTAAACTTCAATTGCAAAAAAAACAATGTTTTTATTTTTTTATATGTTTTAGGGGACATTAAAAGCCAACTATTCAGATAATTCCAGGTTGTTCCAAAAACCGTTTACAGAGTTATATTTTTTTAATTACTGCCCACTTTTGAAAAAAATATTTTCAATGGCTGAGAAATTCCTCTAAAACATATAAGGAAATGAGAAAAAATAAAAATAGTGTTTTTTTGCAAATCAAGTTTTAGTGACAAAACAACTTTGCCGAAGACACCAAATCGATCAAAAAAATCCTTTAAAAGATACAGATCATACATCATTTTTGTCTGGACAGCTGCCAAATTGGTATGGAAAATTATATGGACAAACTTATTATGCAAAATGGCTTCTTTGGACATTCCAAAGGCACCAAAAATGTTTCAGTCAGATTAAAAAAATGCAAAAAAAATCGAATGACCGAAATCTGAGAGAACTGCTCATGAGTAAAAAAGATTTTTAGAAAATCGTCAACAACGGGCGGTGCCAAAAAAGAAGAAATCAGCATCAAAATCGCAGTTGGATTAACAATGACAAATGTTTATGAGAACTAAAATATGAGTTATACTGCCAATGTTAGCATAAATGTCCCATATGCAAAAACAGCAAGCTGAGAAAAACGCATTTGAAGTTTGTCCCATACATAAGGCTACGTGTTAAGTTTTTGCGAAAAAACTGGATTTCCTCCTGATTTCTAGAACCAAGTACTGGATGTTATAGGCTCTTTTGAAAGAGCACACGATTTTGAACCAAACTGCATCAAAATCTCGAATTCGATGAATATGCATATGGGACATTTATGCTATCAGGGGCAGTATAAAAGGGTTGAATTTAGCAATTTCTTGATCGGTGCGCAAATGAATGATTGGTCTTAAAATAAGTTTTCGATGGTTACTTTTTGTGGCAAGTTCCGTTTTCAATTCGAATCTTTAATAATATTTTAGTTTCGGAATGGGTTTGATATCATATGAGCCCTATTTTGAAAACAAAAAAATGAAAAATTTCGTGACGTTGCAACGCCGGAATGTTTCATGCATATACAAATAATTGAATAATCCAAGCCTGAGCATTGGCATGTTTGTAAAAGTAAACATAGAAAAAAGCGCAAATAATATTAATAATTTGAATTGTGCAAATAAGAACCATTGAAAATAATAGAAAGATACTCATAAAACAATAGGACCATTTCATTTCATTTAATTGGATGTCATGAAAAGGTTTGTAATTACCTGATAATGAAACAGAACAGTCATTCATTCCAAAACACCCGGAACCAATTGACCAACGGTTCCAAGAACCAATCAATTTTAACTGCGTGCAGTTCCACTTTTTAAAAACGTCAAGCTCGATGCTGATTGCGCACAAAGCGCGCACTCCTGCAAATTTACCGTTTGTCGATAAACTTTTGATTGATTTTCGATGTTCGCCTCAATTTCGCCGCAGTTTCTTCGCAAAGCGATGTCCAGTCCAGTGCAGCATCTTTGACAGACTCTCAAGCGAGGGACATCGCACTCACACCTCGAGTTGTCGGTTGCTCGAAGAAAGTGTCGAAGAAGTAATGGTATTAAGATAGGAAGTCACCATTCTAAGTGCTTTTCATGGTTCGGCACCCCGCCAGAGTGGTGCATTAAAGATGCGTGGGACGAATCGTTCACGAACTCACACACACACAAGGCCATTAATTTGGTTTGCATATCAGCGCACACATTAAGGATGCACTGCAGGGTGGTTACAGTTTTAGGTTCTAAGGGAATTCATCTTCCGATAAAATTTATAATTTGAAGGTAATGTTTGTATTGTTTATGTGCGTTTTCCAATTTAATCCTGGGTTCCTTTCTCAAAATTGCTAAGATTTGCGAAAAATTTACCATGATTTGAATAACGTCTTCCCAGAGAATTGCTAAGCTCCAAACTCGTTAGAGAGATTCGACAGTGCCGGCAAGAAGGTTCTGGTCGTTATGCCATGGGAATCTCCCCACTGTTACAGTCACATACATCAACATGTAATTACAGCACAGAATAATTCACTGCACCAACGCTCCAAGAAGGACCTGCAGGCAGCAGCGTGTGCACTAACAAGTTTCAATCTATTTCCGTGCAGCTTATCCGATGCAAAATCTCCACCAACTCCATACGAGACTCTTTGCACGACGACAAACGCCACCAGGAGGAGAGGCCCCTTTCAACTTTTGATCCTGACACACATTTTATAAGTGTCCCTCAAACATCCGGAACATCGCCGCCGGGGTGGAGGTGGTTGTGCGAGAGTTGGTCTCTCTTGTTGTTGTCGTTTCCGTGAGAGACTGTAACGACCTGACGTAGGTTGGGTTGGCAAATATCCATTGTGTGTGCGAGTGCATCGTGATTTCGTGTTTCATGCTGCTGATGTCCCGAGGTCACCAGGACATTCATTACTGCGTGACACTTGGAGAACACAAAACGAGGAACCCTGCAGGGGGTGTTTGATGTTGGGGAAACCATGAAAGACATCTATCGCGGGGAACTTTAAGGCCATGAATGGCATCGTGCTCCATTTTACCCAAGTTGGTTTAACCCGCTACAACCAAACTCCACCTCTAGACGGGCTTCCATCTGAAAAATCGCCAAAAATCCAATTTTCAACCAATTTTTGATATTTAAAATGCATTGGAAAGAAGAACTCTTAAATTTTAGAAAATGGTAGGGTAGGCAGTTTTACTTGTTCTATGTGACTTTTCCAATGTTTTAAAAAATGACGTTATTAGGGGTCAATTTTGGCTGTGTTTTTTTACTAACATTTCCTATATTTTTATTAAAAAGAAGTATGCAGTAATTTTTGTAATGTCCCAGACAATGCCTCCACGCATTTTTTACAATTTAAATGATAATGTTGCCATTCTGTAACAAAAAAATCTATAAAACAAGCAAAAAATTGGAAAAGTTACTGTTAAAACATGAAAAAATACGAAAAACATACAAAACTTAACAAGATAAACAAAAATTTGAAAAATTAAAAGTAAAACAAGAAAAACATATAACAAAGGAAGTAAAAATTTTCGTAGAACAAAAGTTGCTCAAAATGAATTTCTGAATACGGGAAAAATAAAAATTAGACTTGACTTAAACTATAAATTCCGTTTCTACATGTTGGCTTTTTGAAGTGTTCCACTAATAATAATTACTGTTTAATTAAATTTTCGCTATTTTTATAATTGAAGCAATATACAAGCATTGAATAATGAAAAATCTTCATGCTTACATAATTTGAACTACTTTTTCAATCTTTAAATATCTCAAAAAAATCTTTTGGAATATATTTTTCAAGCAAACTGGTCTATTTCTAGGTGGTGGTCTATTTCTAGGTGGTTGGTACTTTTGTTGATTGTTGTTATTATAAAATAATAACACATAACAAAAAAAATTAAGTATTCACATTCATAGTACAGCAACCGACAGTTTTTTATTTTTTAAATATTTTTCCATTATTAATCGTATTGTTCAGTTTTGAAATTTTTGGAGAGTTCTCACAAGCAATACATCTCGAAATATGATTAATAGAACTTTGAATGTTTGTTTTATTAGATGAGTCTTTCTCATGATTGATCCAACCTCGATCGCTTCTGAAAATTTCACTACTTTCCATTCAAAACCTTGGATTTTGAGTTTAAATTTTGATTACCTTCACCTAATTCTCATACCAAGGCAAACTTCTAAAAATTCAAGTATTCTTAGATTTTAATTTGTTTGAATAAAGCCCGAAAAAAATTTGCATCATTAGTTTTTCCTTGCAATTGTTTTTTTTTTCAATTATCTTGTATATTTTAAAATTTTTAGTTGAGAAATGATTTGTTGATTCAACATTGTAGGTTATGATCAGAAATTTTAGAATTTTGAAATTCTTTTAAAACTTTGTATCGCTACAAGTACAAGTATTTTCAAAAGAACATGATTCCAATTTTTTTTAAATTGTGGATAGTTTTGCAGAATTAAAAATGCATCATTTTCACTGTTGTATGAAATACCGGGTTGTACCGGACTTGAGATTTTTTTAAAAATGGGTAATTCACCGCCAACTCTCACAGCATTTGCACCGACCCCTCTTCGATTTGCGTGAAACTTAAGTGCACACGAATTGTTAAACTCAAAATAAACGACTAATTTGATTGATTGATTGAACTTTGTCCTAACGAATCCGTGGCCCGTTTTTTGTTATCTTGTGACGGAGGGGTGGTGCGACCCCTTACATTTTTGAACATGCGAAAAAGGACGTGTTTTTCAAAAATTTGCAGCCTGAAACGGTGATGAGATGGAAATTTGGTGTCAAAGGGATTTTGCAACGAAAAAACACCTAAATTTTTTAAGTGCTTTGCCATTTTCCGTTACTCAACTGTAATTTTTTTTTTTTGGAACATGCCATTTTAAGGGAAATTTAATGTTCGTTTCGAATCTACATTAACACAAAAGGGTCATTTTTATTTAGAACAAAAATTTCATTTTGATATTTTGTGATTTTTCAAACTTTGCAGCGTTATTTTTTAGAGTGTTAAAAACAAAAATGTAGAGCAGACAATTACAAAAAAAAAAAATACAAAGTCGTGTGAGTTGGTAGAGAATCACCCAATTACGTAATGATTTGTTTTTATATCGAATTTTGCAATCGAAAATGACTTCCCAACTCTTTCAATAAGGTAGTTTTTTTTCAAGTTTTAGTCTTTTAAGGAACTCAATTTAGTTTTTAATTCTATTTTTCACTTTGTTGATCAGACCATCAACTAACGATACTTTAAAAAATAATATGTCTCTTCGCAATGTTTGAAAATAAAAAAAATAAGCGCTAACTTTAAAAAAAATAATTCAAGCGTCAACAGACGAAAAGCACATTTTTTTCGTTTCCATGAAAAAGGTTCTATATGAACCGAAACGTCAGAGAAGAAAACAAATTGGTGTTTGATTTTACCAAGTGACAAAAAACCAAAAAGTAACCTAAAATAACTGTAACGGTCGTGAAAACAATACTACAATAAAAAAAAAACAAATAAAATTAAAATTGAAAACATTAAAAATAAAAACTATTATTTTTTCTAGTTTTCTGTTTCTGCTACGATTTATTTACCACGTTCTGCAATATTGATTGAAAACTTAAATTTTTGTCAAATCTTAATTCTATTAATGATTTCCATTTTCGGCTTCAATTTTCTTTCATTATTAAAACATTTGGTTTTTTATTTAAATTCTAAAAATGTTTTTTGAATAAAATTTTGGATCAATGATTGAAAACTAAAATTTCATGAAACAAAATTGAGGCAATGCATAAACTCTTCCAATAATCCAAAAATTATAACTTAAAAACATGTTGTATAAATACATCAGCTTAATCTTATGAGTAGTTTATAAACCTGCAAAACAAAGACTTTTTTCAGCACGAAATGTACTGAAAAATTTCACTTCCGTCGTGAACCAACTTACTTTTCCTGTAATTCTTGAATGACGAAACGGCCTGGTTTTCTCAACCAAATATTACTTATCAAAAAATAATACTTTCCAGTACTTTTTTAATAATGTTAATTTTAATGTTTTTTGGTTAAGTCGTTAACACATGTAATTTTAATTATTCAAAAATTTCCAAAGTTTGTATGGAGAACTAGGGCGGTTCATTGTTGTTGCATACAAGCAACAGTTGCATGCAATATACGGGAATAGCGAATAGCACTAATGCGCTATACTAACTTTTGAAAAAGATCATTCGGCCTTGTCTAAATATTTTTGAAAAATTTTCTTTTCTAGGATTAAAAATCTTTTTCTGTTCATTCTAAAACACCCCGAGTAAAATCCGTTGCAAGTTTGTTCTTTGGTATAAAATGAGATGAAATAATTTTATTCTTTATTTTACTTTTAGCTTATTCTTTTTTTAAATATCATCATTTTTATAGTTTTTATTACTTCTATTCAACAAAGTGCTTAACTTATTTTCATTTTGGCTTATTACTTTAACATTTCATTCCCAAAATTGCTTTAACCTTTACCTATAAGAAAAATCCTCCATTAATACACGTTATCAAATTTCACTTCCAAGAAGCTTTTTGCTAACTGCCCTCCTTCTACAAAACCATCACTGCTGCTGTTCAGGACGACTGAGTTTTTTCCATTTTCATTTTCCATTTGCAGTTTTTCACGCTCTGTTTTCCCAGCATTTTCTCCGGCGCACCGCGTTTTTTCACGGCGTTTTCAGCACTACCGCTGACAAAAAGTCAAACTCAAACCGGCTCGTTGCACCGCCAACAAGGCAATATTACTGCAGACTATGCACCGCGAAAAAAAGTTTTTTTTTCGTTAAAAAATACTCAAAAATGTTAAACCTTTATTCACAATCTTTTAATCCTAGAAAAAGAATTTCAGTTTATCTCCAACAAAATTTATCAAAATTAGTTTGCACCACCTGCACTGCAATACGATATGAAAAGCCTACCTAGAAGGAAAATCAGAACTAAAAAAGACATTTTATGCGCCTTTGACGTCCGACTGTAAGCAGAAGAAAGAGCGAAAAAAAGAAACCACAGTCAAGGTGGGAAAACGGCGACGGGAAATTGAAAAGCATTTTCCCTCGGGGTGCGAGAATAAATGTTACTGGGAAAAAATCATTGTGATGGAAAACAAGCTTTTCATTGGGTGTGTTTGCATAAAAGTTCTGAATTGTTTTTATTTTGAAAAATGGTTATTTAAATTGTGATTTTTTTTTTATAAAATTCAAAGACTTAACTTTAAAAAGTTAAAAATGTAAACTAAGCCATAAAAAAAATTAAATATTCTAAAGACTCTTTAAAAACGTTTTGCTGAACACAATTTGGCAACACTTCTCACCCTTAACTACTGCAAACCAGCTGAAGACAGCCCCGGTTATTGATGACCCTCTCACTCGGTATCTCTACCAGACACTCTCGATTGCAGCACCCACATGCAACTAGCCATTAGAGGTGCCAGTTATTGCTCACTGACTATAGTTGACTAGTTGGCAGCGGAGAACATTTTTTGAAGGGAAATAAAAGCACACTCCAAAAAGCTCAAATCCTCGAAGCCATCGAAAAAAAAAAACGAAAAAAAAATATGGAAGATCTGAAGTGGTAACACGGCAAAAATGCTGCAACTCATGTTCGATGAGATAAAACATTGCCCGAGAAGAGGACGCTTTTTTGTGCTGTTTTGAAGGGGAATTCTTTGTAAAAACAAATTTGTGTTTTTCAAGTTGGAGTAACTTTTCACTTAAGAATTATTCGTTTTTTATGTTAACATTTGCAGACTTTAATTAATTTTTGAAAGGTTGAAAATTTTATTTGGAAAAATGAAAAATAAAGATTCAAGGCGAAAATAAATGGTTTCTGATTTTAGAATGATTTTCATTCGTCAAATTTATAAAAGGTATAAAATTTTCAGAGAATACCTTTCCTTTTGTTTTTGCTGCCGCTGATGGCGTGCTGCATGTTGCATCACTGCAGCAGCCACCGCTTCTGTTTGGGTGCCCTTTTTTCGACGATCCACCCCAATTCCGCTCCACTCCACTCGTCTAGTCTGAGCTGGGGATGCACTAGACGAAGCTCGTGTACCGCTACGCGTAATAATGCTTCCAAACCCCAACCGCCACCACAAACTTCTCCATGCTGAAGCTGTGTGAAAACTAATCAACAAGTTGAATGATGATTTATTACTGCATTTACTCTCCTTGGAGCTGGTTTTGGGCGAGCACACGCGAAAAAGCTACTTTAGGGCTGAATTATGACCAACCACGCAGAACTGTTTTCATGCAGTTGCGCGGAGGGTCACTTGCTGCCCGAGATGGGTTTAATAAAGTTCACTTGGCCTGGCAGCTCGTCGACACACAGAGTTAATGGGGTCAGTAGGAGATAGATAGACTCTTCTGCTAAACTTTTAGCGCAGAAACATTGCATAACTCTGGAGCTGAAGTTGGTTAATGTGAAATGATTGGATGCTTACGGAGCGTACCGGGATCTTGGCTGGTGAAGGAGGTACCTACTGCTGCAGCTAGTGCAGATTAAGTGCCATTACTAGGGCTTGACGTTTCGCTCAATTCGCGCTCAAATTAATGGTGCTTTTAAGCGGGGAGCAGATAACATGGCCTGCCTGGTTGTCGAGCCCTTCAGCATAATAGACTTAAACAGCTTTTAGTGAAATGATTGTGCTTGCAAATTGATCACCTCTCCGGGCTTATTAAATAGATTCGCTAGTTTGCTGCAACTTTTGAGAAGTGAATTAGAAATAACAAATTCAACTTTCAATTCAACCTCAAAAGCTCCAGCTGGCGCCTCTTTGAATTGCCCTACAATTTCAGTCATGCTCATGACCTGCTACAACTTTGTCGGCCAAATGTTGGTCACAAAATCGGAACAGCGTCCATCCTCGATGGCATGCATGCAAGTTTACAATCGGTGCAACAAGGCCGCACGGAATGGCACGCAAGGACAGAGCAGATGCACATGATGGGACAGAATTCCCGTAATATCGAGCAGCAACTGTATACAAACTACTGCACATACTTACCAGACATGATTTCATGAGTCGATGGATGAACCGCGTGCTGAGCAGTTTAACCCTCGATTAGACGATAAGTTAGTTTTTTTTTGTCTTCTGTCTAGATTTGTACAATTTTGAGGATTATCTTGAACCAATCTGTTGAGGGTTAATTCTGGCCACATGGACACAATTCCGCAGGGATCCACGTGGAGAAGCGTGGGACAGGGCAGGGCGATGAATCGAGTCGGCAAACATGTCGCTCAATGTAAATATGTTATGACAAAATCGTATGTTTGTGCACACAATAATTCCGGGGTGTAATTCATCGTCATTGGATCGATTCTGGCTTCTTCCTTCTGCTGTGCCGGGCGAAAGGCAAAGACGTCTTGGGGAGTGCCATTCCGAGAGACAGTTGCTGGAATCGGGCAGACAGTCAGACAGACAGATGGACAAAGTCTAGCAGTCACCGGGTGTAGTCAAACAACAGGCTAGTGATAGAAATGACTTATTATCGTGATTATCTTGCCGCTTATCGAAGGCCAATCACGGAAGCGCTTTTGGTTGGAAGTTGGGAGCGATTGGGCATATGGTGGAGGGGCAGTGGTGGTCAACCTTTGATTTTCTATTTGGCTATCTAATTTACTTTGCATTCTGATCAGTGAGCAGTGCATTATTTAATGAATTATAGTATAAAATAAAACCGAAAATTAGATTTCGATATAATGACATCTAAATGTTTAAGATACTTAACAAAAATGCAATGTAATGTTATAAGGCTAAACATAGTTGGCATTGGCTATGCATTCTCGTAAGCAATTTTGAAAGGGTTTTAAAATATTCGAACTTGTTTGTAAATCCTTTTTATTTAAATTAACACAAGAGATTTGTGTGAATTATTGAACTTTGACTGATGCTCTTATAATCCCGAACCTGGATTTTTTTAATTAACAATTTCAACTTTGACCTAAGGAAGCATAGGTGGCCACTCAAGTCGGTAGATCGGGAAGGTCGGGATGCAGTCTGTGATTCGCCAAAATCCGCAAATAAAATCACAATCACTTAATTGGTGTTGAGCTTTTCACAATTTTGATCAACTTTTTTATGGTATATTTTATTTTGAATCAATTGATTGGAAATTTTTCAAAACAAAACCGCTGGAAAAAATCATTTTTTGTTCTTTATCATTTGAGTGACGAAAATGTCCAAAACTACATGAAATGAAAAATAAAGAACAAATCGATGTATGTTTGAAAGTTTCATAAACTAAAATCACGTGATTTAAATTTTCCTAATAAACAACTTTTTACATTTTTTTTTCGAAGATATTTGGCACATTTAGCTTGAAGATCGTATGAGCTTCAATTTGGGCCAATCATTCCAAAACTTTGGACTTGAAAACTTTTTTATTCAGTTTGGGTTACAACATGTAAATTAAGATTGATTTTAATTTATTGGAAAAACTTAACAAGCTTATAAAATTCAATTGTTTCGCAAAAATTGTGCAAAAGAATTAAAAAACCTTTTTGCTTTATAGAAAAATTTAAAATATTTATATTGTAAGAGTGATAAATTAAATTCCTGAGGTTTTTATTTTATTTTGGTCAAAACCAATATGTTTAAAGAAGTAGTCTCTTCAAAAATAGGCGCAAAATTATAGGTAAAGCTCTCTTTTCAATTTGATTTTCATTTGAATAAAATAAAAATTAATTAAATACCGACAATTTAATAAATCAACACGCATTGCATGAATTGATAAGTAAATACACAAAATAATAAAGGAAACACTTAAATATTTAGACATTTCTGAAAGAACATAGCTGTACTCATGCGTTTATTGAAAAAATAATACGAAAAATTCTAACTTTTGACAGCCTGTTCCAAGGGGACCATGGTTGATACATTATAAAATGTTGTCTCGTCAATTAATTTCATTTATTTTTCTAGCATTCAAATGAATAAGGGCTTGAGGACTTTATTTTGCACCGTTGCAAAAAAGATTTCGCAATCGTTTTAGGTAAAAATTCCTATTATTTAAAGTTTTGGAAAAGTCGAGAATTTTAAAATGGGATTTCAGTCACCCTGCAATTATTGGGCCTACCAAAAATTATTTTTTTTACAGTCAAATACAGTTGAACTTTCAGTAAGCATCAAATTGATGATTTATCACATTTTAGATATTGTTTTTCATACTATTAGCTATTACTTTTAACACGTTTCTCAGCTTCCTTACAAATGTTGCTGTTTTACTTAAGTAACTTTTGAAAGATTTAATAAGTTTGTTATTTTTTCAAATTGTTTAAAATAAATTGTACAATTTGTAATTTTTTTATTTTGATGAAACAATATGAACAATATTTTCAAAATTTTTAAACCTAGACTAATATTTTAAAATGGCATAATATTGAATGTAAGGCCCTTTGGAAATGTAAGTCTTAATTCAAAAATTTTAAAAATATTTTTTTAAATCAGAAAATTTCACGAATGTTTCATATTTTAACATTGTAATTCGGACTATTAGTTGCTGAGATATCGACGTTAGAAAATGGTGGGTTGTTTGGGTGAAACATGGAAAATATCAATTTTCATGTTTTTAAACCTCAGCAACTAAGGGTGGTATCAATAAAGTTCAAAAGACTAAAATATAGAGGATTTTCTAAACTTTTCAAAAATATTTTTTCAATAGTGGGCAAACATGTGCACTAATTTTTAAAAATGAAAAACTGCGAATATTTTCAAAAATCAGTTTTGATTAAAAAATTCATTAATCGGTCAGACATTTTTTGCACAACCTGGAAATTTCTGAAAAATTGGCATTTAATGTCCTCTAAAACATATAAGAAAATAAAAAAGAAGTGTTTTTTTTGCAAATCAAATCTTAGTGACGAACAGTTCAATAAAAAATCAAATCGATCAAAAAATTCCTTCATTTCATTTTTTATGGAAAGCTGAAAAATTTGTATGGAAAATTATATGGACAAACTAACGATGCAAAATGGCTTCTTTGGGCATACCGAAGGCACCAAAAAAGTTTCAGTCGGATTAAAAAATACAAAAAAAAATCGAATGACCGAAATCTGAGAGAACTGCTCAATAATGTCTCCAAATTTGAAATTTATTAGTAAAAGTTGGCTTCGAGTGCTGATACGTTAAAGGTAGAGAGTGTGACAAGCGGAAATTCCCGGGAAATTGGCCATTTTTAACCTTTCGACTCACGGAAAATTTGGTCGAGACTTTCGGAAATTTTGATACTTATAAATATTGAGACAAAAAATTTAGAATCCAATCAGCGACAAAAAATAGTTAAATTTAATACACCTATGATTATGATTATTTATAAAGAAATTTTTAAGTTGGACTCTATCAATGCTTCTTTGGCTTGCAAATTCAGATATTGTTGAATCATAATTGTAAAGAAACCACAACATGTGTAATTAATGACACGACCACTAAGTTGGAAAGCACAAATTTTCGCTTAAAAAACAAACAGTCACAGCTGGGTAATTCTCCGCCAACTCATACAGCAGTTGCCCCGACCCCTCTTCGATTTGCGTAAAACTTTGTCCTAAGGGGTAACTTTTGTCCCTGATCACGAATCCGAGGTCCGTTTTTTGATTTCTCGTGACGGAGGGGCGGTACGACCCCTTCCATTTTTGAACATGCGAAAAAATAGGTGTTTTTCAATAATTTGCAGCCTGAAACGGTGATGAGATAGAAATTTGGTGTCAAAGGGACTTTTATGTAAAATTAGACACCCGATTTGATGGCGTAATCAGAATTCCGAAAAAACGTATTTTTCATCGAAAATAACACTAAAATTTAAAAAAAAAGTCCATTTTTCGTTACTTGACTGTAAAATTTTTTGGAACATGTCATTTTATGGGAAATTTAAGGTACTTTTCGAATCTATATTGGCCCAGAAGGGTTGTTATAATTTTTCCATTAAGAACAAAAAAAATCATTTTACAATTACAAAAATTTTAATATTTAGACATAAGGGGTTTGCTTATAAACATCACGAGTTATCGCGATTTTACGAAAAAAAAAAAGTTTTGAAAATGTTGGTCGTCGTTGATCATGGCCGTTCATGGTCACCCGCGACAGACACGGACAACGAAACAAAGAGAAACACAAAAAGTAACTTTTTCAAAACTTTTTTTTCGTAAAATCGCGATAACTCGTGATGTTAATAAGCAAACCCCTTATGTCTATTTGGGCAGCGAATGACCGAAAGGTTAAAGCTGCCGGAAATAAAGAAATTAACAACAACAACCCTTATGTCTATATATCAAATTTTTTGTAATTGTCTGCTCAACAACTTTGTTAAACATTGTTACACTCTGAAAAAATATCCTGCAAAGTTAGAAAAAACACGAAATTTAAAATGAAATTTGTTGTACTAAATGAAAAATGACCCTTCTGGGTCAATGTGGATTCGAAAAGTACATTAAATTTCCCTTAAAATGACATGTTCCAAAACTTTTTTACAGTCGTTTAATGGAAAATGGAATAATTTTAAAAACTTTTTTATTGTTTTTTTTCGATAAAAATACGTTTTTTCGGAATTCTGAGTACGCCATCAAATCGGGCGTCTAATTTTACATAAAAGTTCCTTTGACACCAAATTTCTATCTCATCACCGTTTCAGGCTGCAAATTATTGAAAAACACCTCTTTTTTCGCATGTTCAAAAATGGAAGGGGACGTACCGCCCCTCCGTCACGAAATATCAAAAAACGGACCTCGGATTCGTGATCAGGGACAAAAGTTACCCCTTAGGACAAAGTAATACGCAAATCGAAGAGGGGTCGGGGCAACTTTTCCCGATTTCGGGTGAGTTGGTAGAGAATTACCCAGCTCAGATATTAAAAACTAAGGTAGTCAAAATAAGTAAAGCTTTTTCCTGCAAGGTTATTTCGAAGTTTTTAATTTTGAGTTAGGATAAGGCACCAAAATCAATTATTATTATTTACTCTGACATTTTTTATGGGTAGAAAAGACTCAGTTCAGTTTTTTCTTGTAACTATGAATAATCATTTAATGCTAATGAACAGTAGAGAACGAAGAACATCATTCAAATGTTGTTTAGAATTCTTCTTCGTTTAAGAGCTAAAATCCAGATTCTGCAATTTGATATTTAAAATATTGTTTGAATAGAACAATTAAATAAACTCTTGGATAATCATTAGATAAGATTTTAAAATTGAAAAAAAATAATTCGGTACAGTTTTCAGACGCAACAAACCATTTAAATGAAGTTGTACCAGCAGATTTGGAAACATTTTTCAACAAGTAGATGAAAATTCACAAATATATTGAAATTTTGATATAAATCCTACATTGGGTTGAATAACTATGACTGAATAATATTTAATCTATACAAATTATATAAATTTGAAGATCACTGGTATCGAGATTTGTCATAACGCCATCGCTCCGTTAACTCTCTTCGAAAACAGCAAAAATCAACTCCCAACACAACTCATCTGAAATTCCATCAGCAACGTTCAGTGGTTTATCGTTGCTCACTCGAGGGCATCAGCAGAGCACACTAAACGAAAACTGCCACCAGCAATTATACAAGGGGGGTTACGATTTCTACGGAAATTGGATAAATATTTTGATAAGCAATCAATCGCTCGTAATCGGTTTATGGGCAATCGTCGTCGTCATCGTCGTCATCGTCAAGATTATGACTCTCGAGTACATAAAATCTCCGCCTGTGAAAGGGGTAATCAAAATATGGCTCGTGGGAAAAACGCCACAGCAAATTTAATGAAATTCCGTTGCGTTGTACTGTAGTTGCTACTGTTGCTCCCGCCAAGGGCCACTACAAAGGCTTCAAAGCACTTGACGAGCTGCTGCTGCATTCTTGAATAAAATTAATTCCCAAAACCGGATCAACACAACGATTATTACTCATAGCGGGGGCCACGTCTACGCTGGTCAGTGCAACACTTCACCGGTTTTCCCAAGTAACAACGGCGTACAAATAATTCCAAAAGTGCCCGTACTTGGCCGTCGTAGACGAAAAGTTGTCCGCCGCCGCACGGGAAAAGCGTCGAATTATGCAGCCACTTTCCCCCCTCCCCTTCCCCCTCGGGTTCGGTCTGGCCAACCTTCACCACGGCAACAAAACTGGACCTCGCAATCAGCCCGACCACATCGCGTTCAATAAGCAAATTGCACAATCCATAAACTATTTCAATTTTACACAATCTCGGTTTGGGACCTGACATCGGGTGCGCAACATTTTAGGGGAGCTGAGCAGAAGAAGAAGTTGTGTGACCATAATAAAAAGTTATTTTTTTATCTGATTTATGACGAATTCAACAAGAAAAATGTAAACTAACATGAAATCAATCAGTTTGTAATATATCAAAAAAACTTAAGAAAAAAAAACCAAAGTTACACGACATTTTCAATCTACTAAATTAGGCATCCCTTATGCATTCCCCACAACCCACGCACCCAAATTTACATGTTTTGTACTTGTTTGGGTACAAACTTGCCCCCATGGTATTCCCCTGCGTAGCACAAATCCGGTTGCAGTCGCAACACTTGCGACCACACAAGTTGTTGATCCATTTCTAAAATTTGTTGCACTTCTGCTTGCACGTTGTACTTTTTTCTGGTTTCTAGGTGCATTTCAGCCCATATGGGTGCAACGAGAAAATAAAACCATTGACAGCAAACAAGCTGTTTTTGGAATGGCAAATTTCCATATACAAATTGGACTGAAAAACGAAAAAGGTAGGCAGGTTGCAGACAACTTTTGGATCAGCTGTTAGTGAGTCTTAGAATGCATTTAAGCAGAAAAAAGAACAAATCAAAAAAAATCACGAAAACAAAAACAAACAACAAACAACAAACAACAAACAACAAACAACAAACAACAAACAACAAACAACAAACAACAAACAACAAACAACAAACAACAAACAACAAACAACAAACAACAAACAACAAACAACAAACAACAAACAACAAACAACAAACAACAAACAACAAACAACAAACAACAAACAACAAACAACAAACAACAAACAACAAACAACAAACAACAAACAACAAACAACAAACAACAAACAACAAACAACAAACAACAAACAACAAACAACAAACAACAAACAACAAACAACAAACAACAAACAACAAACAACAAACAACAAACAACAAACAACAAACAACAAACAACAAACAACAAACAACAAACAACAAACAACAAACAACAAACAACAAACAACAAACAACAAACAACAAACAACAAACAACAAACAACAAACAACAAACAACAAACAACAAACAACAAACAACAAACAACAAACAACAAACAACAAACAACAAACAACAAACAACAAACAACAAACAACAAACAACAAACAACAAACAACAAACAACAAACAACAAACAACAAACAACAAACAACAAACAACAAACAACAAACAACAAACAACAAACAACAAACAACAAACAACAAACAACAATTGTGTCTTCGTATTTTTGTATTTTTGTATTTTTGTATTTTTGTATTTTTGTATTTTTGTATTTTTGTATTTTTGTATTTTTGTATTTTTGTATTTTTGTATTTTTGTATTTTTGTATTTTTGTATTTTTGTATTTTTGTATTTTTGTATTTTTGTATTTTGTATTTTTGTATTTTGTATTTTGTATTTTTGTATTTTGTATTTTGTATTTTTGTATTTTGTATTTTGTATTTTTGTATTTTGTATTTTGTATTTTTGTATTTTGTATTTTGTATTTTTGTATTTTTGTATTTTGTATTTTGTATTTTGTAATTTTGTATTTTGTATTTTTGTATTTTGTATTTTTGTATTTTGTATTTTTGTATTTTGTATTTTGTATTTTGTATTTTTGTATTTTGTATTTTGTATTTTGTATTTTTGTATTTTGTATTTTTGTATTTTGTATTTTTGTATTTTGTATTTTTGTATTTTTGTATTTTGTATTTTTGTATTTTGTATTTTGTATTTTGTATTTTTGTATTTTTGTATTTTGTATTTTTGTATTTTGTATTTTGTATTTTGTATTTTTGTATTTTGTATTTTTGTATTTTGTATTTTGTATTTTTGTATTTTGTATTTTTGTATTTTTGTATTTTTGTATTTTTGTATTTTTGTATTTTGTATTTTTGTATTTTTGTATTTTGTATTTTTGTATTTTTGTATTTTGTATTTTTGTATTTTTGTATTTTGTATTTTTGTATTTTTGTATTTTTGTATTTTGTATTTTTGTATTTTTGTATTTTGTATTTTTGTATTTTTGTATTTTTGTATTTTTGTATTTTTGTATTTTTGTATTTTTGTATTTTTGTATTTTTGTATTTTGTATTTTGTATTTTTGTATTTTGTATTTTTGTATTTTGTATTTTTGTATTTTTGTATTTTGTATTTTTGTATTTTTGTATTTTGTATTTTTGTATTTTTGTATTTTGTATTTTTGTATTTTGTATTTTTGTATTTTTGTATTTTTGTATTTTTATTTTTGTATTTTGTATTTTTGTATTTTTGTATTTTGTATTTTTGTATTTTTGTATTTTTGTATTTTTGTATTTTTGTATTTTTGTATTTTGTATTTTTGTATTTTTGTATTTTTGTATTTTGTATTTTTGTATTTTGTATTTTTGTATTTTGTATTTTTGTATTTTTGTATTTTTGTATTTTTGTATTTTTGTATTTTTGTATTTTTGTATTTTTGTATTTTGTATTTTGTATTTTGTATTTTTGTATTTTTGTATTTTTGTATTTTTGTATTTTTGTATTTTTGTATTTTTGTATTTTGTATTTTTGTATTTTTGTATTTTTGTATTTTGTATTTTTGTATTTTTGTATTTTGTATTTTTGTATTTTTGTATTTTTGTATTTTTGTATTTTTGTATTTTTGTATTTTTGTATTTTGTATTTTTGTATTTTTGTATTTTTGTATTTTTGTATTTTGTATTTTGTATTTTTGTATTTTTGTATTTTTGTATTTTTGTATTTTTGTATTTTTGTATTTTTGTATTTTTGTATTTTGTATTTTTGTATTTTTGTATTTTTGTATTTTTGTATTTTTGTATTTTTGTATTTTTGTATTTTTGTATTTTTGTATTTTGTATTTTTGTATTTTTGTATTTTGTATTTTTGTATTTTGTATTTTTGTATTTTTGTATTTTGTATTTTTGTATTTTTGTATTTTTGTATTTTTGTATTTTTGTATTTTTGTATTTTTGTATTTTTGTATTTTTGTATTTTTGTATTTTTGTATTTTTGTATTTTTGTATTTTTGTATTTTTGTATTTTTGTATTTTTGTATTTTTGTATTTTTGTATTTTTGTGTTTTTGTATTTTTGTATTTTTGTATTTTTGTATTTTTGTATTTTTGTATTTTTGTATTTTTGTATTTTTGTATTTTTGTATTTTTGTATTTTTGTATTTTTGTATTTTTGTATTTTGTATTTTTGTATTTTTGTATTTTTGTATTTTTGTATTTTTGTATTTTTGTATTTTTGTATTTTGTATTTTTGTATTTTTGTATTTTTGTATTTTTGTATTTTTGTATTTTTGTATTTTTGTATTTTTGTATTTTTGTATTTTTGTATTTTTGTATTTTTGTATTTTTGTATTTTTGTATTTTTGTATTTTTGTATTTTTGTATTTTTGAAGTTTTATGTTTTTTTTATGTTACATTATATGAAATAAATTTCTTTACATTTCGATTCAGTTTATCTTCAAATGTGTGGGTTTTAAACTTACAACCGAGTCATTTGAACCTAACAAAGAATGCTTACAAAGGAATCTTTTCATGAACTCTCGCGCTTCACGCAAAAAATCGCACATGAAAACTGAATTACAAGCCAATTTTCTCTGCACCTTTCAGTTACGGAAAACTCATTCCAATTAATTACACACTATAAACCAGATGTAAAAGATTCCGTCCGTCGTAAAGTAACGAGCCATTTCTCGGCGGTGGGTTTCCCGGTCCTCATCCCCGCACGCGGCTGGTAAAGAGCGCTCATTTCGCGTGTCCAGATGATGATGATGACGGCGTCCAACCCGCGAGGACCTGCGCTGTGGGGCTCGCATAAACGACGCCGAGTGTGCTCATTTATGATGTACTGCAGCTTGATGCGATGTGAAATTATATTTTACACTTATTTGTACCGAAAACACTTCTCGCGCAGTATGCAGTTTCTTTTCTTCTTCTTCTTTTTTTTGCAATAAATTTCCTTTCAACCTTTTCACGCGTATAAATATTCATTGACTCTGGTTGCACTTTGGCCACTTCTATACTGGGGAAGAGATAGAGTTGAAAAAACGAAGAAGAGTCGGTCAATGGCCGTTTTATGGGCGGCGAAAAGGAACAGCTCCGTGGTGTGGCCAAGAAGTGGCCATTCCCGGAATTGGAAAGATGAATGACGCCCTGGCCAACGTGTCAGTCATTTAGCGAAATCAGATAAGCGACTTTTTGAGTAAAACAGTAACACGAGGACTGAACGTTGTTCTTCAGATATGAGAGTTCTGGCAATGTCGTATGGAAAATAAATTCGGACCATATTTGAGATTTAGGCCCAGCCAATTTGTAGGTTAATTATAACAGTAGTTGTTTTGTTCATCAACCTCAACGAACTTCAAGTGCAAAT